>NW_019154118.1:688464-1072479 GCF_002288905.1 Enhydra lutris kenyoni
GAACAAATCAATGAAACTAGGAGCTGGTTCTTTGAAAGAATTAATAAGATTGATAAACCCCTGGCCAGACTTATCTAAAAGAAAAGAGAAAGGACCCAAATAAATAAAATCACGAATGAAAGAGGAGAGATCACAACCAACACCAAAGAAATGCAATTATAAGAACATATTATGAGCAACTCTACACCAACAAATTTGACAATCTGGAAGAAATGGATGCATTCCTAGAGACATATAAACTACCACAACTGAAACAGGAAGAACTAGAAAACCTGAACAGACCCATAACCAGTTATCCTGTTCCTTACATTTCTCTTAAAAACATTATATAGGATTCAACTATCATCTTTTTCTATTCTTCATTTTTATATTAAACTGGGTTTTATAGACTTTTATAAGGGAGATCAGGAGAACATTTTTAGCTTCATGTACAGTTTTTGTTTTTGTTTTTTCTGCTGCTGCTGCTTTAGTAAAATGGGCAAAACATTGGCTTAGTACTTTCTGTGGTCACCAAACCCCATCCCTTTCCCAACTTTTATATGAACCTCCCATTTCTTTGCCTCATTGTCCCTGTCCTGTTTGGTCTGGCTTCTCTTCCCAGTAGGTTATATCCTCGTGTGAATCTCTATCCCAGAAGGGCTCTTGAGCTAATTAGTTTCATAGTTGGTGAAGCCCAGATTGCTCAAGTCCTTAAAATGTTACAGAACATCCCCTGCATTCACTTGTGAATTAAAGCAGGCCAAAGCCATCCTAGTTCCAGCATCTCTTCTCAAATTGCCCTACTGTTTTTACCAGTGTTCACCTATTGACTGCTATGAGTTCTGCTATTAGGTCCATCAGACACCCTCTTACTTTCCTGTTTAATACCAAACAGTATGGACACCACAGAGGACTTGGAACAGTTGAGGCTTTCTGTACCTGAACACATTTTGTGGGTCCAAGGGATGACTTATCAATTAGTTTTGTTGTATACATTGTCTTACATTTCTGGTTTTCCTGCCCTGTGTGTTTTTGTGAATGGTTTAAGGGAGATTCAAAACCCAAGCTAGAACTACTGTCACATTTGCACTGAATTCTTTCAGGAGGATCTATTTTAATTTCCTCAGAGTTTTGTAATTTGGCACATAGCTAGTGAAATGGAAAGGAAGATGTTTTATGTCTGCTATGGGCACTTCCCCATTAAAATTTCCAGCCTACCTCACCTACACAGGGCCTGGGGAAGCTAACTTGGAAAGTTAATTATTAGAGATTCTGGAGACTATGCTTTGTAAATCTAAAACTCATTCCAGGATCAAAACTAACATATTTTCTAGCACAACTTGGTTAGCTGTTAATCAAGAAAAAGGCAACATCAGAGAAACTGGGGGTGTGGAAGGATGCTTCTTTCTGTGGCATCCCAGAGGGTGTAAGGGTTAAGTTAATTAATTCAACTCCTTGAGGACTTGGATGAAAACATGTGTATTGGAGCTTTTAGGGATTAAAGAAGATAAAATGAGAAAAAATGTACAAGTAGCAGCAAAAGCACTAAAAAAGAGCTATTTCAGACATTTGAAAAGCCTCATCTATAAATATATTCTCTGTTCTGGTTGATTAGAAATACAAGAAACATAATTCCTTTGAAACCACTTTTTTCTACATTCTGAAATAATTTGAGGATACATCTCCTATCTATATGTTAGTTGACACTATGGTAATCTCTCTCTATTTAAGAAAGCATTCCTGCTGGAATTATGGAACAAGTGTATTTGCTCTCCCTAGCTTCCAATCATTTGGAAATATTCAATCAATGTGTTTGAGCCTTTGATATATGTCAAGAACAGTTGTCAAGATCAGTCAGTTTCAGGCTTAAAACAAATGGGCAGTTTGAGGTGTAATATGAGGAGTTTAATTAAAAAAGATACGTATAGGCAAGGTCAGGGAAATCAATAAGGGATGGTACAATTTCCATGGGCTAGCAGTGTTGCTTGAGGGAGAAATAGACCAGTAGGCCCAAAGGAGCACTGCCAAGACCAAGAATGAACAAGACCCTCTGGTCTTCTAGAACCCCCTTGGAGGTGACTGAGGCCTGAGGTTTGGAGTCTCCATGGTTGCCTTTGAATGGTTCCACCTCCCACAACACAGAGCAGAGGCGATACAGAGAGACAATGGACATTCTCCAACCCTCCAGACACATGGTGAACAAGCAGGAAAAGCTTTTTCTGTTCCCAAGGAGCTTATATTCTAGTGGAGATAGAAAACAATAAACAAACACACAATTTAAAATTCAGTAGGAAGAAGAGCCAGGTGAGGTGAGCAGAAAGAGTGGCAAGTAGGCCAGTGCTGAAGTCCTTGGAAAGGCACCTAAGTATAGACTCCTTGGGAAAGTACCTTCCAAACAGGGACCCAAATAACATATGAATTCTTGAGCAGAGAAAACAAGTGCAGAGTGGATGGAACATGCTTTGGAAGTTCAAGGCACATTAGGATCAAAAGGTGTTTTTTTGTAAGATGGTATCTCAGTGTGGTTTTGATTTGAATTTCCCTGATGGCTAATGATGCCAAAATTAACAGGACAGGAAATAACAAATGTTGGAGAGGATGTGGAGAAAGGGGAACCCTCTTACACTATTGGTGGGAATGCAAGTTGGTGCAGCCTCTTTGGAAAACAGTGTGGAGATGCCTCAAAAAATTAAAAACAGAGCAACTCTATGACCCTGCAATTGCACGACTGGGTATTTACCCCAAAGATAAAGAGGCAGTGAAAAGAAGGGCCATATGTACCCCAATGTTCATAGCAGCAATGGCCACAATTGCCAAACTGTGGAAAGAGCCAAGATGCCCTTCAATGGATAAAAGGATAAAGAAGATATGGTCCATATATACAATGGGATATTATGCCTCCATCAGAAAGGATGAATACCCAACTTCTGCATAAACATGGATGGGACTGAATGAGATTAGGCTGAGTGAAATAACTCAAGCAGAGAAAGTCAATTATCATATGATTTCACTTACTTGTGGAACATAAGGAATAAAATGGAGGACATTAGGAGAAGGAAACGAAAAGTGAATTGGGGGAAATCGGAGGGGGAGACAAACCATGAGGAACTGTGGGCTCTGAGAAACAAACTGAGGGTTTGGGAAGGGAGGAGGTTGGGGGGATGGGTGAGCCTTCCTCATTAAGGAAGGCACGTATTGCATGGAGCAGTGGGTGTGGTGCATAAACAATGAATCTTGGAACACTGAAAAAATAAAATAAATTTTTTAAATGTAAAAAATAAAAGGTGTTTTGTTTTGTTTTGTTTTCCCTATTTGACTGCTGAATGAAGTACAAGAACTTTCCCATAAATATTATCACCTCTAAGCAAGGTTTCCTGTAAACCCATAAAGAAAGCAGGTGGCACATTACAAAAACAGACATGTTCTTAAACACTAAGATAGTTTCTTCTGTGTCTAAGTTATGTGGAGAACTTGCATTTCCTTTCCATCATTGCATTCAATTTTGCCCTTTTGAGGAGGGAGCTTTCAGTAAAATGGAGCCTGGGAATGATAAAACTCCTCTCTCTGCAGTGACATAAAAGATGGAGAGAAATTCAGGACTGAAACTTGTAACCTTAGAAACCACACCCACCCAATGTAGAGCCCCCACCAAACCCTAGGGTCCTAGATTGGCCAATGTCTCCTGGAGACAGCTGGGTAAAAGAAGGAGGAAGAAGAAGTAAGGGAAGAAGAGTAGGAAGAGAAGGAAGAGTCATTAGCATTTATTGAGCACTGACTCTGTACTAAGATTGTTCTAAGCACCTTACATTATTACCTCATTTAATCCTCAGTCTTCTGAAGCAGATAGTAGAATCATGCCTCTTTTATAGCGGATGAAACTGAGACAGAGAGGAGTTAAATAACTTGTTCCAAGGACTTGGAACATAAGTAGAGAAGCTGGAATTAGAGCCAAGTGTCTGACTGTAGAGCCATGCTCTTCTTCACTGCCATGATTTTTTTAGTTGGAACCTGAAGAAGGAATAAATTTCCTCATATCCCACAAAACTCCCACCTGCACCAAGCAAAGGAGAGTGTCCCTCTCTCCTCCATATTTTCAGGCAGACGTTGGAGGACCCACCCTTAACTATGATTTCTCCAAATTTCATTTGGGATTGTTGGAAGAAGGGAAAGAAAGGGAACCATACAAAGTGTTTCCCTGTTTTGGAACTTGTACTACAAATTCCCTCTTTTTTCTATCCCAGCAATACCCTAGCATGCCCACTGAGTCATGGTGATCTTTTGCTAGGCTAGTCATTCACTAACAAAAGTCAAACTTTTGTAAGACACCAATTGCGTCAGACAGAAAATAGATTCAGGCACACTCAAAGTGGTCATTTGAAGACTATCGATACCAAAGAGGACAGAGTACAAAGAAAACACTAAAATAAATCAAGTTTCCCAAGACTAAACAAGAGTAGGGCGCCCCACCCCGACCCTACCTGCCCTACACTTGAGGAGGAAAATGAAGCAGGACTGGAACCTAGAGAGAGAAGCCATGTGGAAAGAACCACCTAACAAGAAATATGCCTTCATGAGGAGAGCAAGCAGCCAGCACCCCATGATGACACTACAGAAAGAGAGAGAGGGAATTGACATCCTTGCCTCATTCTCTTCACCCCTTCTCCTTTGTTATACATTTTCTCTATTGGTGGAGCCTAGAGCCCAACAAGAAGAGGGCACACAGAATTTTGCAAGCCTGGATCTGGAGGGCAGATGGACCCAGCCAGCACATTCAGGCAAGTGTTAGTACACAGGACAATGAGCTGACTACTGGAGAATAAGTATGGCATGTCCAGATCTTTGACAGGCAAACTGCAGCCCTGCTGCTGGGAACTCTGTGCAGCCCACCTGCCCACCCTCACATGAGGAAAACAGCAATTATATTACGTTAGATTGTACAATGGCAGTCTGCTGCCCTGTGTCTCCTGTAACATTGCTTGCTATTGAGTATAGTATATCAACTCCATATTTTATCGTACCCTGCTGTGGTAGTACAGTACAGGTAGATGTGGTAAACAAAGAGAAAAGAGGAATACAAACACTGGCATGCTGACTTCGAAATCCATTGTGAGCACAGAGAGGTTAAACATATTCCCAGAGCTGTGCCAATAGCCATTTGCAAAAGAAATAAACAAAGTTAGCTTTAGGGGGATTCGGATGTTATTAAACAAACAAGCATAAATAAATGCAAGATTTCAGAGAGGAAAGCTTATTAAATTGTAGAACAGAGTGTCCTGGGGAATCTGAATTCTTCCAGGAAAATTTTTTAAAAGTGAATAAGAAATTGATTGTCTAGGACATAAGAGGCATAGGAGTTGAACCCAACAATGTTGAAAGGCACAGTTAGGTTGTCTAGGTAAACGTTTGTAGGCCAGAGCAGGCTCTAAGCAGAAGGATAAATGATAAGAAGCAAGCTGTGTCTAGGCATCTAAAATACCACATTTCTTTTCCTCTTGCCCAGCCTCCAGCATGATAGTCCCATTTGGTCACATTCACTCCATCCTTATTCCCATTTCTTGTTCCTATTCCCTCTAACCCCAAAGTGTTAAGTAACAGCAGAGCAATGACTAATGTGTTAGCTAAAAGTAAGGCATAATCCTGAGACAATTACTATGAATATTTACATTTTAGGAAGCTCTTTCAGAGTTTTACTTTTAGTTTCAGAATTAGCCCTCTAGTTAAATGTTTCTTATTTGGTGATGCAGGCTGAATGAAAAGAGGAGTCAAGATGTCTCTAAGAGAAAAAATGTTAGCTTGGACAACAGATTTTGGTTGCCCAACCTCCTGAGTAAGAAAAATTATGTCTCCCATAAAGACTTATTTAATGTACAATTTCTTAGACCCCACCGACTGGGATATACTGTACCACAGGCCAGCACATTTCTGCCCTTGCATGTAGTGTCCAAAGGAACAGGAGAAGAGGGAGGTTTGGCAGCAATGACCCTGATTTTTCCTGTTTAAAGGCTACAAATGGTTGTAAATCTATATTACAAAAGTAGAAATAAAGACACAGGGGCAGGGAAAAGCTTCGTATGAGAAATAGAAAGAACTGTTGTAAAGGACCTTTCTCTACAAGAAGAATTTGATTTCATCAGGAGATGAGGAGTGGCAAGAAGAGAAATATTTTTCATGGAACAGTAACAGCACTTTAAGCAGGATAGATCAGACTCTGAGTCTGTGATATTGATCCCCAGCCTATGCTCTCTCCTGAGACTCTTAAGTGTTGGCTGTGATCTAAACCTTTAAAAGCTGATGTACTGGAAAGAGCACTCAAATGGGTGTTGGGAAACTTGAAGGTAAGTCCTGATTTTTCACTAATTAGTATGTGCCCCAGGGCAAGTCACTTAACCTTTCTATTTATAAGATGATAAGGATGGATAAAATAAATTATTTAGAATACTATTAATTGTGAAATTCTAGTCCTAAACCACCAACCATTGTAAGATCTGTAACTTTCTAAAGTACAAAGATCTCTTTATTATATAGTTCAAGCTCATAACACATGTATTAATTCAATCATTTGCTCTTTCAGCCACATATGCAATTAATATTAATGGAGCATACTACCAATAAGGGAATAAGGAAGCTCATCTTCAATATGCTTTGAGACCATAGTTAAGCCTCTGTCCTTATTCACTGTCTGCTGCTGCATTAATCCCTTGGGTAACTTAATCTATTGCCATTTTCACAAGGAAAAACCAGAGACAATTTCAGTACTAGAATTAATCGTTTTACTATCAAATCATCCCCCATTCTTAGTAACAACCCTACAAGACCTTAAATTTGGAGGTTTCCTTTCCTGAGGTGTTCAGAAATTTCCTTTTTACCTTTCAAGGTAGCCTTTTCATTATTTTTGACAAGGACTACAAACAACTGTTTTGAGACATTGAATAACAATTATTGCAGAGCTGGTGATACCTGAGAAGATAGAGATGCACGTGATGAGCCCTATGATTGTGCTACAGTTCTGTCCAGAAAGAATTTCAAGATTCAGTGAGGGAAGGGAAATCCGAACAGAACCTGCTGGCCCTACTGAGCTGAGAATACAGAGATTAGAGCCAGAGAGGTACATTCATCCAGAGTTGCATGGATAAAAGAGCTCCAGAAATCTGCATAGAGTATCCTTGAGACTTTGCTGAGTACTAGGATGTGAATATTTAGAATGAATCTCCACAGCTGGCTGAAAATGATCATGGAGTTTAAGTTGAAAGTTCCTGGTACTCTTGTAAGAAAGGGAGAAAAGTTCAATTATGTCTTAGTCAGCTTGGACTTCTAAAATAAATTACCACAGACTAGATGGCTTAAAAAATAAATATTTATTTCTCACAGTTCTGGAAGCCTGGAAATCCAAGATCAAAGCAGCAGTGGATCTTTATCTTGTAAGTGTATACTTCTTGGTTTGCAGACAGCTATTGGCTTACTGCATCCCCACATGGCAGAGAAGAGACAGAGGAAACAACCTCTCAGGTCTATTCATATAAGGTCTCTAAACTAATTATGAGGACATTCACCCTCAAGACTTAATTATTTCCCAAAGGTCCCACCTCCAAATTCCATCATATTGTAGGTTAAGGTTTAAATGTATAACATACAGTCCACAGCAAATTACAACCAGCCATAATGAAGAGTCTTCAGTAAACATCCAACATTCAGTGGGACATTGACATGCAATGGAGATGTTGGAGGAGACAAACTTCAGCAGTAAGGCTGAACTTTCCCTAGAGTAGGTTACTATAGCCCCATCCAAAGGAGACTTAACGCTAGGCCTCCAAGGAACCAAACTGACACAAAAGTGACTTGACTGCCTGTAAAATAAAGTCTACTTATCTTTAAGAGAATGCAATAAATCCAGGTACTTACAATGTAACATGTAATACAAAAAGCACCCAGTCACAAATTACTAAACATGCAAAGAAGCAGGTAAATATGACCCATGGAAGAGAAAAAAAGAAAACCACAGGTAATTATCTTTTATAAAGAAACATGCAAAATCCTCAACAAAATAGTAGCAAAACATTTTATTTTTTGTATGGTGTAAAAAAAGGGTCCAGGACTACCTGAGTGGCTCAGTTGGTTAAGCATCTGACTCGATTTTGGCTCAAGTCATGATCTAGCGTTTAAGCAGGGAGTCTGCTGGGGAGCCTCTCTCTCTCTCTTCTCTCCCTTTCTTTCCCTCCTCTCTCTCTCATTATTAAGTAAGCAAGTCTTTAAAAAAAAAAAAAAAAGTGGTACAGTTTTATTCTTTTGTGTGTAGCTGCCCAGTTTTCCCAGAACCATTTGTTGAAGAAACTGTCTTTTCCCCATTGTATATTGCCTCCTTTGTGGTAGGTTAACTGACTATAATTGTAGGTTTATTTCTGGATTTTCTTTTCTATTTCATTGATCTGTGTGTCTAGAACAGAATACTCTTTTGTTTACTACAGCTTTGTAATATATCTTAAATCTGGGATTGTGATACTTCCAAAAATTTGTTCTTCTTTTTCAAGATTGCTTTGGCTACTCAGGGTCACTTAAGGCTCCATACAAACTTCAAGATTATTTGTTCTAGTAATGTGAAAAATATTGGTATTTAGATGGGCATTGCCTCAAATCTGTAGATTGTTTTGGGCAGTATGGACATTTTAAGAATACTGGTTCTTTCAATCCATGCATATGTAATGTATTTGCATTTGTTTATGTCATCTTCAGTTTTATAGTTTTCACAATACAGTCTTTAATGTCTTTGGTTAAGTTTATTACTAGATATTTTATTACTTTGGGTACAACTGTAAATGGGATAGTTTTCTTGATGTCTTTTTTGCTACTTCACTATTAGCATATATAAATGCAACAGATTTCTGTATATTAAATTTTATCCCACAACTTTAGTGAATTTATATATTTCTTCTAGTATTTTTTTGGTGGCATCTTTAGGGTTTTCTATGTAAAGTATCATGTCGTCTGAAAATAGTGAAAGTTTTGCTTCTTCCTTCCAATTTCTTTTTCTTGTTTGGTTGCTATTGCTGAGACTTCCAGTACTATGTTGAATAAAAGTGGTGAGAGTGGACATCATTGCCTTGTTCCTGATCTTAGGAGGAAAACTTTCAGTTTTTCACTATCGAGTATGTTGTTAGCTGTGGGTTTTTCACTTTTTGCCTTTTTTAAAAAATCAGTTAGCCAAGGAATAGTACACTATAAGTTTTTGATATTATATATATATATATATATATATATAATTCATCAAAATAAATGAAAATAAATTTAAAAAATTTTTTAAAAATAAAGTAAAAAAAAATAAATTAATTAATTTAAAAAAAATAGGCCAGATGAAGAAAGACAAATATCATATGATTTCATTCATATGTGGAATTTAAGAAACAAAACAAAGAAAGAAGAGACAAAAAGTAGACTGAAATACAGAGAAAAAATTGGTACTTAAGCTCTTAAGTAAAGAGGGGAAGTGGGTTGGAGAAGGGTAAAATAGATAAAGATGATTAAGAATATACTTATCTTGATAGACATTGAGAAATATGTAGAATTGTTGAATTGTACACCTGGTATTAATATATCACTGTATGTCAATTATATTTTAATCAAAATAAAATAAATAAATTGAACTTTATCAAAATTTTGTCCTTCATGGGACACTATTTTTATAGTTTTTATTTAATTTCTTTTCAGTGAAACAGAATTCATTGTTTATGCACCACACCCAATGCTCTATGCAATGTGTGCCCTCCATTATACCCACCACCAGGCTCCCCCAACCTCTCACCCCCTGCCCCTTCATAACCCTCAGATTGTTTTCCAGAGTCCATAGTCTCTCATGGTTCATCTCCCCCTCCAATTTCCCTCAACTCCCTTCTCCTTTCCATCTTGTCATGTCCTCTGTGTTATTTGTTATGCTCTGCAAATAAGTGAAACCATATGGTAATTACCTCTCTTTACTTGACTTATTTTTTTTAAGATTTTATTTATTTATTTGACAGACAGAGATCACAAGTAGGCAGAGAGGCAGGCAGAAAAAGAGAGAGGAAGGGAAGCAGGCTCCCTGCTGAGTGGAGAGCCCGATGTGGGGCTTAATCTCAGGACCCTGGGATCATGACCTGAGCTGAAGGCAGAGGCTTTAACCCACTGAGCTACCCAAGTGCCCCTGCTTGACTTATTTCACTCAGCATAGTCTCTTCCAGTCCCGTCCATGTTGATACAAAAGTTGGGTATTCATCCTTTCTGATGGAGGCATAATACTCCATAGTGTACATGGACCACATCTTCTTTATCCATTCATCCGTTGAAGGGCATCTTGGTTCTTTCCACAGTTTGGCGACTGTGGCCATTGCTGCTATGAACACTGGGGTACAGATGGCCCTTCTTTTCACTACATCTGTATCTTTGGGGTAAATACCCAGTAGTGCAATGGCAGGGTCATAGGGAAGCTCTATTTTTAATTTCTTAAGGAATCTCCACACTGTTCTCCAAACTGGCTGCATCAACTTGCATTCCCACCAACAGTGTAAGAGGGTTCCCCTTTCTCCACATTTCACGGGACACTATTAAGAAAGTGAAAAAATGGGGAGGAGTCAAGATGGCGGAGAAGTAGCAAGCTGAGACTACTTCAGGTAGCGGGATATCAGCTAGATAGTTTATTTAAAGATTGCAAACACCTACAAATCCAATGGGAGATCGAAGAGAAGAAGACAGCAACTCTAGAAACAGAAAATCAACCACTTTCTGAAAGCATATTTTCCTGGGTTTGTTGCAACCCTTTAGTATTTTACTAGCTCCTTCAAATACTCTTATCTGGACAAAATGACAAGGCAGAAAAATTCACCACAAAAAAAAGAACAAGAGGCAGTACCAAAGGCTAGGGACCTAATCAATACAGACATTGGTAAGATGTCAGATCTAGAGTTCAGAATGACGATTCTCAAGGTTCTAGCCGGACTCAAAAAAGGCATGGAAGATATTAGAGAAACCCTCTCGGGAGATAGAAAAGCACTTTCTGGAGAAATAAAAGAAGTAAAATCTAACCAAGTTGAAATCAAAAAAGCTATTAATGAGGTGCAATCAAAAATGGAGGCTCTCACTGCTAGGATAAATGAGGAAGAAGAAAGAATTAGCGATATAGAAGACCAAATGACAGAGAATAAAGAAGCTGAGCAAAAGAGGGACAAACAGCTACTGGACCACGAGGGGAGAATTCGAGAGATAAGTGACACCATAAGATGAAACAACATTAGAATAATTGGGATTCCAGAAGAAGAGGAAACAGAGAGGGGAGCAGAAGGTATATTGGAGAGAATTATTGGAGAGAATTTCCCCAATATGGCAAAGGGAACAAGCATCAAAATCCAGGAGGTGCAGAGAACCCCCCTCAAAATCAATAAGAATAGGTCCACACCCTGTCACCTAATAGTAAAATTTACAAGTCTTAGTGACAAAGAGAAGATCCTGAAAGCAGCCCGGGAAAAGAAGTCTGTAACGTACAATGGTAAAAATATTAGATTGGCAGCAGACTTATCCACAGAGACCTGGCAGGCCAGAAAGAGCTGGCATGATGTATTCAGAGCACTAAACGAGAAAAACATGCAGCCAAGAATACTATATCCAGCTAGGCTATCATTGAAAATAGAAGGAAAGATTAAAATCTTCCAGGACAAACAAAAACTGAAAGAATTTGCAAACACCAAACCAGCTCTACAGGAAATATTGAAAGGGGTCCTCTAAGCAAAGAGAGAGCCTAAAAGTAGTAGATCAGAAAGGAACAGAGACAATATACAGTAACAGTCACCTTACAGGCAATACAATGGCACTAAATTCATATCTCTCAATACTTACCCTGAATGTTAATGGGCTAAATGCCCCAAGCAAAAGACACAGGGTATCAGAATGGATTAAAAAAAAAAAAAAACCATCTATATGTTGCCTACAAGAAACTCATTTTAAACCCGAAGACACCTCCAGATTTAAAGTGAGGGGGTGGAAAACAATTTACCATGCTAATGGACATCAGAAGAAAGCAGGAGTGGCAATCCTTAAATCAGATCAATTAGATTTTAAGCCAAAGACTATAATAAGAGATGAGGAAGGACACTATATCCTACTCAAAGGATCTGTCCAACAAGAAGATCTAACAATTTTAAATATCTTTGCCCCTAATGTGGGAGCAGCCAACTATATAAACCAATTAATAACAAAATCAAAGAAACACATCAACAATAATACAATAATAGTAGGGGACTTTAACAAGCCCCTCACTGGAATGGATAGATCATCCAAGCAAAAGATCAACAAGGAAATCAAGGCCTTAAATGACACACTGGACCAGATGGACATCACAGATATATTCAGAACATTTCATCCCAAAGCAACAGAATACACATTCTTCTCTAGTGCACATGGAACATTCTCCAGAATAGATCACATTCTCTGTCCTCAATCAGGTCTCAACCGTTATCAAAAGATTGGAATCATTTCCTGCATATTTTCAGACCACAATACTCTGAAGCTAGAACTCAATCACAAGAGGAAATTTGGAAAGAACCCAATTACATGGAGACTAAACAGCATCCTTCTAAAGAATGAATGGGTCAACCAGGAAATTAAAGAAGAATTGAAAAAATTCATGGAAACAAATGATAATGAAAACACAACGGTTCAAAATCTGTGGGACACAACAAAGGCAGTCCTGAGAGGAAAATATATAGCGGTACAAGCCTTTCTCAAGAAACCAGAAAGGTCTCAGGTACACAACCTAACCCTACACCTAAAGGAGCTATAGAAAGAACAAGAAAGAAACCCTAATCCCAGCAGGAGAAGAGAAATCATAAAGATCAGAGCACAAATCAATGAAATAGAAACCAAAAAAACAATAGAACAAATCAATGAAACTAGGAGCTGGTTCTTTGAAAGAATTAATAAGATTGATAAACCCCTGGCCAGACTTATCAAAAAGAAAAGAGAAAGGATCGAGATAAATAAAATCATGAATCAAAGAGGAGAGATCACAACGAACACCAAAGAAATACAGACAATTATAAGAACATACTATGAGCAACTCTACGCCAACAAATTTGACAATCTGGAAGAAATGGATGCATTCCTAGAGACATATAAACTACCACAACTGAACCAGGAAGAAATAGAAAGCCTGAACAGACCCATAACCAGTTAGGAGGTTGAAACAGTCATCAAAAATCTCCAAACAAACAAAAGCCCAGGGCCAGACGTCTGGCTTCCTGGGGGAATTCTACCAAACATTTAAAGAAGAACTAATTCCTATTCTCCTGAAACTGTTCCAAAAAATAGAGATGGAAGGAAAACTTCCAAACTCATTTTATGAGGCCAGCATCACCTTGATCCCAAAACCAGACAAGGATCCCATCAAAAAAGAGAACTACAGACCAATATCCTGGATGAACACAGATGCAAAAATTCTCACCAAAATACTAGCCAATAGGATTCAACAGTACATTAAAAGGATTATTCACCACGACCAAGTGGGATTTATTCCAGGGCTCCAAGGTTGGTTCAACATCCACAAATCAATCAATGTGATACAACACATTAATAAAAGAAAGAACAAGAACCATATGATACTCTCCATAGATGCTGAAAAAGCATTTGACAAAGTACAGCATCCCTTCCTGATCAAAACTCTTCAAAGTATAGGGATAGAGGGCACATACCTCAATATTATCAAAGCCATCTATGAAAAACCCACCGCAAATATCATTCTCAATAGAGAAAAACTGACAGCTTTTCTGCTAAGGTCAGGAAAACGGCAGGGATGTCCGTTATCACCACTGCTATTTAACATAGTACTAGAAGTCCTAGCCTCAGCAATCAGACAACAAAAGGAAATTAAAGGCATCCAAATCGGCAAAGAAGAAGTCAAACTATCACTCTTCACAGATGATATGATACTATATGTGGGAAACCCAAAAGACTCCACTCCAAAACTGCTAGAACTTGTACAGGAATTCAGTAAAGTGTCAGGATATAAAATCAATGCACAGAAATCAGTTGCATTTCTCTACACCAACAACAAGACAGAAGAAAGAGAAATTAAGGAGTCAATCCCATTTACAATTGCACCCAAAACTATAAGATACCTAGGAATAAACCTAACCAAAGAGACTAAGAATCTGTACACAGAAAACTATAAAGTACTCATGAAAGAAATTGAGGAAGACACAAAGAAATGGAAAAATGTTCCATGCTCCTGGATTGGAAGAATAAATATTGTGAAAATGTCTAAGCTACCTAAAGCAATCTACACATTTAATGCAATTCCTATCAAAGTACCATCCATTTTTTTCAAAGAAATGGAACAAATAATCCTAAAATTTATATGGAACCAGAAAAGACCTCGAATAGCCAAAGCAATATTGAAAAAGAAAGCCAAAGTTGGTGGCATCACAATTCCGGACTTCAAGCTCTATTACAAAGCTGTCATCATCAAGACAGCATGGTACTGGCACAAAAACAGTCACATAGATCAATGGAACAGAATAGAGAGCCCAGAAATAGACCCTCAACTCTATGGTCAACTAATCTTCGACAAAGCAGGAAAGAATGTCCAATGGAAAAAAGACAGCCTCTTCAATAAATGGTGTTGGGAAAATTGGACAGCCACATGCAGAAAAATGAAATTGGATCATTTCCTTACACCACACACGAAAATAGACTCAAAATGGATGAAAGATCTCAATGTGAGAAAGGAATCCATCAAAATCCTTGAGGAGGACACAGGCAGCAACCTCTTCGACCTCAGCCGCAGCAACATCTTCCTAGGAACATCGCCAAAGACAAGGGAAGCAAGGGCAAAAATGAACTATTGGGATTTTATCAAGATCAAAAGCTTGTGCACAGCAAAGGAAACAGTTAACAAAACCAAAGGACAACTGACAGAATGGGAGAAGATATTTGCAAATGACATATCAGATAAAGGGCTAGTGTCCAAAATCTATAAAGAACTTAGCAAACTCAACACCCAAAGAACAAATAATCCAACCAAGAAATGGGCAGAGGACATGAACAGACATTTCTGCAAAGAAGACATCCCATCCAGATGGCCAACAGACACATGAAAAAGTGCTCCACATCACTCGGCATCAGGGAAATACAAATCAAAACCACAATGAGATATCACCTCACACCAGTCAGAATGGCTAAAATTAACAAGTCAGGAAATGACAGATGCTGGCGAGGATGCGGAGAAAGGGGAACCCTCCTACACTGTTGGTGGGAATGCAAGCTGGTGCAACCACTCTGGAAAACAGCATGGAGGTTCCTCAAAATGTTGAAAATAGAACTACCCTATGACCCAGCAATTGCACTGCTGGGTATTTACCCTAAAGATACAAACGTAGTGATCTGAAGGGGCACGTGCACCCGAATGTTTATAGCAGCAATGTCTACAATAGCCAAACTATGGAAAGAACCTAGGTGTCCATCAACAGACGAATGGATAAAGAAGATGTGGTATATATACACAATGGAATACTATGCAGCCATCAAAAGAAATGAAATCTTGCTATTTGCGATGACGTGGATGGAACTAGAGGGTATCATGCTTAGCGAAATAAGTCAATCGGAGAAAGACAACTATCCTATAATCTCCCTGATATGAGGGAGAGGAGATGCAACATGGGGGGTTAAGGGGGTAGGAGAAGAGTAAATGAAACAAGATGGGATTGGGAGGGAGACAAACCATAAGTGACTCTTAATCTCACAAAACAAACTGAGGGTTGATGGGGGGAGGGGGGTTGGGGGGGTTTATGGGGGTGGGGTTATGGACATTAGGGAGGGTATGTGCTATGGTGAGTGCTATGAAGTGTGTAAACCTGGCGATTCACAGACCTGTACCCCTGGGGATAAAAATATATTATATGTTTTTAAAAAATAAAATTAAAAAAAATTAAAAACAGGAAAAAAAAGAAAGTGAAAAAACAATCCATAGAATAGGAGATTATATTTGCAATTCATAAATCTGATAAGGGACTTGTATCTACATTATAAAAGAATTTCCACAACTCAGTAACAAAAAGACAAAATGAACTTTAAAATGAGCAAACCATCTGAATAGACATTTCTCAAAAAAAAAAAAATACAAAAGGCCAATAGCACATGAAAAGATGATCATGATCATTAGTCATTAGAGAAATGCAAATCAAAACCACAATGAGATACCACTTCACATGCTAAGATGTCTATAGTTAAAAAGACAGACAATTTGAGTGTTGACAAGAATTGGAAAATTTGGTATCATCATACATTGCTGGTGAGAATATAAAATGATGCAATGCTATGGAATAAAGTTTGACAGTTTCTCAAACTGTTAAAACATGTGGTTACCATGTGATGTAAAACTTCCACTCGAAGGTGTGTATGTATATGTGTGTGTGTATCCAAGAGGAAAGAAAGCATACTTCCACACAAAAATGTGTATTCAAATGTTTATAGTAGCAATAGCTATAATAGCAAAAAATAGAAACAATGCCAATGTCCATCAACTGATGAATGGTAAACAAAAAGTGACATAAGCATGGTCTGAAATATTATTTAGCAATATAAATGCATGAAGTACTGGCAGATGCTACAAAAATAGATGAACCCTGGAAATATTACCCTAAGTGAAAGAAGTCAGTCAAAAAATGTTTATAGGAAATGCAAAAACCTAAAGTAGCCAAAATAATCTTCAATGATAAAACAAAGATGGAAACCTTTTATTACCTGATTTCAAGAGTCCTTTTAAACCTACAATGATCAAGGCAGTATGGTATTGATCAATGAAATAGAACAGAGTAAAGAATAGACATATACTTATATTACCAATTAATTTTACAAAGACCCTAAGGTATCAATGGGTAGACATTTTCACAAATTCTGCTATAAATTGGATATCTACATGCAAAAATTAGCAAATTAACCTTTATTTAATCTCACACTGTACACAAAAAGTAATTAAAAATGTGCCATAAGGGCGCCTGGGTGGCTCAGTGGGTTAAGCCGCTGCCTTCGGCTCGGGTCATGATCTCAGGGTCCTGGGATCGAGTCCCGCATCGGGCTCTCTGCTCAGCAGAAGGCCTGCTTCCCTTCCTCTCTCTCTGCCTGCCTCTCTGCCTACTTGTGATCTCTCTCTGTCAAATAAATAAATAAAATCTTAAAAAAAAAATGTGTCATAGACGGAAATGTAAGATCCACACTTACAAAACTTCTAATGGAAAATAGAGGGGAACATTTTTTTGTGATCTTTGCTTAGGCAAAGATTTCTCAAACATGACACAAGAACGTGGAGTATAAACAGAAATTTTGATAAAGTGGACTTCATATATTTAAAACTTTTGCTTCTCCAAAGGCATTAAGAAAAGAAACAGCAACATACAGACTGGAGAAAATATTTACAAAACACATACTTGATTTCAGAAGTATAAAACATTCTCACAACTCAGTAATCAGAATGTAGATAACATAATAAATATTTGGTATTTATTAATGAAAATACGTAAATGACAAAAATGCTCAATGTCATTACACATTAAGGAAATGTAAATTAAAACCATAATGAAGAACCCCTATACTTCCTCTAGAATGACCAAAATGTAAAAGACTGACAATACCAAATTTTGTCAGGAATGTGAAACAGCTAGAACTTCGGTACATTACTAGTGGGAATGAAATGTACAGGCACTGTGAAAAACTAATCAGTAGTTTGCTAAAATGTTAAATATACACTTACCATATGACCCAACAATCACAATCCTATGTATTTACTTCTACCAGAATGTTCACAGCAGCTTTATTTATAATAGCCTAAAACTGTGGAAAAACAGAATGAACAAAACATGTCACATATCTATATAATGAAAAATTAATCAGCAATTTAAAAAAAAAGACCAATTGATGTATATAACAATAGGAATAAATCTCAGAAGCCTTATGCTATTGAAAGAACACGGACACAGAATACTTTATACTGTGTGATCAATGTGGATGAGCTCTACAAAAGAAAAAAATACAGCGACAGAAAGAATCAATGGCTGTCAATACCCAGGGTCAGAGGAAGGGATGGACTGATTTGGGGCATAAGAAAAATCTTCCATACTTGATTGTGGTGATAGATTTACTACTTTGCACATTTGTCAAAATACATCAAAATATACACCTAGAATTGATAACTCTTGTTGAATGCAAATTATGGCTGGATGAAGTTGATTAACAAGGCCAACAACTGAACTGTAGAAGTGATGGGTGAGGAACTTGTGGGAGAGCAGCGTGACCATGTACTGGGACAGAACAAAATAGTGTAACCTTTTGTTCCCAGGGATCTGAGTGAAGAAAAGTGGGTTCAAATAGTCACAGAAAGGAATGCAGTTAGACTTAACAAAACATACAACCATCCTCTTTTTGAAATGAAATAGGAAATCTAGAACACTGTACCTCCTGAGATGGCTCATAGGCTTCCTTATGCCTAGGAGAATTTGGGTAGAATTTGGTGTAAAGTCTTTTCATTTAAAGCACCACCCGTAACCAGTGGGTGATGGGCTCTTGAATGGCTCCAGAGGCAAAATCCCTCAAGGGAAGTGTGTTGTGACTCCAGGTAATGACCACATGGCAGCAGCAGGTTCAGGCTTGGTGGGGCTAAATATTCACGCCCCTGAGGCAGATATCACCAGACTTAGACTCTAGAGTCTCTTTTGTTTTAAATCAAAATTCTTTTTGCAGTCCTGGGATATATCAAAGTATGAACAAAATGGATTTGGGAAATACTAAATTATTTTAAAATACTTTAAGCCCTCTGCAGAAAAATGTGTTCTGCAAGGTAAAATTTTTGCGTCCTACCTCTGTTTTCAAAACAATGACTTCTCTATTATCAGTTCTACCTGCCTGGCACCAAGGACACCAACTTGCCATTATAGATTCTAAAACCCAAATTCTGGACCAGCGGGGCAATGGATACCTGTGTACATACCTGAACGTTATGTTGGATTTGCTTGGTTCTGTTTGGTTTTCTGGAAAAATAGAGCAACCCATTTATTCTCACTTCTCTTGCAAAGTATATTTTATCTTTCACATAAATACCACTTTCTGGCTCATTCTGACTGATGAAGATTTTTCTCTACCATCCTAACTTGTGGAGGTCCATTACTGCCCTTGGCAGTGGTTGAAAAATAAGAAATCCTTTCACTTGCCAAGAGAAATATGGAATGAAGAGAAGAAAATATGTTTAGAAAGCATAAAGAGAAATAGGAAGTTCTTCCTCTCCTCGGGGGTACATGTTAAAGCTTCCAGCTTCAACTCTCAATTAACAGATCCACAGTTCAATTCCGAAGTCAGATTTTTCTCTGGTCAGGCCAAGTGGGATTATTAGAAGTGCTGACATAAATTTTAAAGAGTCTCTCAATCAGAGGAATAACTCTCCTGATGAAGCATCCAGCTCCGATGGGCCAGGAGACACTAGGGGCCGGTTGTTTTATTTGCAAAGGTGAGTGTATTTATGCAGACCCAAAAGGTACCAGGCAAAGGGTATATTTATTAAATGAGGATTCTCTGCCTATAGTTGAAGTGAGGCACCAAGGCTAAGTGTGTTTTGGGTACAGACTTCTAGGCTGCTACAAACCCACAGGATCCAGGTCCAAAATCAGAGACCGCTATTTGAGAAATGTTTTTAAAAATTAAATATAAGGGCACTTGGGTGGCTCAGTTGGTTAAACATTTGCCTTCAGCTCAGGTCATGAGCCCAGGGTCCTGGGATCAAGACCCGCATCAGGCTCCCTGCTCCACAGAGAGCCTGCTTCTTTCTCCTCCTCTGCTGCTCCCCTTGCTTATGTGCTGTCTCTATCAAATAAATAAATAAAATATTTTTAAAAGAATTAAATACAGGGGCACCTGGGTGGCTCAGTGGGTTAAAGCCTCTGCCTTCGGCTCAGGTCATGATCCCAGGGTCCTGGGATCGAGCCCCGCATCGGGCTCTCTGCTTAGCGGGGAGCCTGCCTCCTCCTCTCTCTCTCTCTCTGCCTGCCTCTCTGCCTACTTGTGATCTCTGTCTGTCAAATAAATGAATAAAATCTTTAAAAAAAAAGAATTAAATACAGTTCTTGCTTTTTTTCTCTTCCCTTGTTGAAGAAGCACACATGCATGATGATGTCCATTGACGTGTGTGCACTAAGATGCAGACACAGCACTCTCATTGAAAGCAAGAACTCCAGCACTAATGGGCCTTGTGACAACAAGCACTGGCAGATTATGTCACCTCATTGTGACGCGGTTTCTGCCTCTGTAAAATTACAATGGAACCTGCCTCCCCATGCTGTTGGGAAGAATAAAGGAGATAAGGCCTGAAAACTACATAGAATGCAGCCTGGCACTACATCTGTATCTTTGGGGTAAAAACCCAGTAGCGCAATTGCAGAATCATAGGGAAGTTCTATTTTTAATTTCTTGAGGAATCTCCACACTGTTCTCCAAAGAGGCTGCACCAACTTGCATTCCCACCAACAGTGTAAGAGGGTTCCCCTTTCTCCACATCCCCTCCAACACATGTTGTTTCCTGTCTTGCTAATTTTGGCCATTCTAACTGGTGTAAGGTGATATCTCAATGTGGTTTTAATTTGAATCTCTCTGATGCCTAGTGATGATGAACATTTTTTCATGTGTCTGATAGCCATTTGTATGTCTTCATTGGAGAAGTGTCTGTTCATATCTTCTGCCCATTTTTTGATATGATTATCTGTTTTGTGTGTGTTGAGTTTGAGGAGTTCTTTATAGATCCTGGATATCAATCTTTTGTCTATACTGTCATTTGCAAATATCTTCTCCCATTCCGTGGGTTGCCTCTTTGTTTTCTTGACTGTTTCCTTTGCTGTGCAGAAGCTTTTGATTTTGATGAAGTCCCAAAAGTTTATTTTGGCTTTTGTTTCCTTTGCCTTTGGAGACATATCTTGAAAGAAGTTGCTGTGGCTGATATCGAAGAGATTACTGCCTATGCTCTCCTCTAGGATTCTGAAGAAATTAAAAATAGAACTTCCCTAAGACCCTGCCATTGCACTACTGGGTATTTACCCCAAAGATACAGATGTAGTGAAAAGAAGGACCATCTGTACCCCAATGTTTATAGCAGCAATGGCCACGGTTGCCAAACTGTGGAAAGAACCAAGATGCCCTTCAACGGACGAATGGATAAGGAAGATGTGGTCCATATACACTATGGAGTATTATGCCTCCATCAGAAAGGATGAATACCCAACTTTTGTAGCAACATGGACAGGACTGGAAGAGATGATGCTGAGTGAAATAAGTCAAGCAGAGAGAGTCAATTATCATATGGTTTCACTTATTTGTGGAGCATAACAAATAGCATGGAGGACATGGGGAGTTAGGAGAAGGCAGTTGGAGGAAATTGGAAGGGGAGGTGAACAATGAGAGACTATGGACTCTGAAAAACAATCTGAAGGGTTTGAAGAGGTGAGGGGGTGGGAGGTTGGGGGAACCCGGTGGTGGGTATTAGAGAGGGCACGGACTGCATGGAGCACTGGGTGTGGTACAAAAACAATGAATACTGTTATGCTGAAAATAAATTTAAAAAATGATTTAAAAAAAAAAGAATGCAGCCTGGCACGTGCTAAATAATTGCTAAGTCATGTTATAATCATTATGTGGAGAGAAGTACATACAAGAACACCAAGGCAACAGTGTAGTACTCCACGCAGACACCCTGTCTTTGACACCTGCACAGTAATGTCACCATGGGTGTGCACTCAGACACATGCTCAATGTGTGCACAATCTTTGATCCATCTGGACATGTGTAGATGCACGTTTCTCCAGCCCCATGTGTGTGTGTGCTCAGATGTATACAAGGACACACAGCTGTGTCATTCCTGGGCCAGGATCAGCACTGGTTACCTGTAACCTAACAAAACACCTATTTCTTGATTCCTAAACTGTCCCTCCCTGAGGTACATATGGCAGGACTCCAAGAGAGCCTCTTCCCATCCCCTCTTGATGCACAGAGCACCTGCATGTTTGAGAAGCTCACACATGTCTACACCCCAACACATTCTGTCCTGGGTCACAGCCAAAACTGCCCACATCCATTCCTCATGGGATGAGAGCCTGCACAATGCACCTCCTGATTTAAGGGGAGCTCTGGCCAAGTAAAAACCTTCGAGTGTTCTCCATTCCTTCCAGTATAAAGTCCAAAATCCTCAACCCAACCTGCACCCCTTCCTGACGCCTCCACTGTCAAGTGCTTCCCTCTCCAGAACCTGTGCCCACTTCCCCAGGCTTCAGGGACTCCTTTGTGCCCCTCTTCATCCAGCAAACTCCCCTTGGTCTTCAAAATCCAGCTCAAATGGCAGAAATTCCTTCTCTCTGTTCTAGCCCAGTCCTTTGCTACCAGGGATGACCCTGTGCAGGAAGAGAACTCACCTTCTCCTACAGCCCACTCCATCCTAAACTATCCAGCCCTACAGGACTTCATATTTCAGCACTCTATTCTATGACTCACAGCCCCATTCACATCAGCCTCCCTCCTGGGCCTCAAAAAGATCAAACTTTTTCTGCCTCTGGGCCTTTGCACAACTGTGCTCCTTGCTCCTCCCCTTCCCAAGCATGTGTGCACACGCGTGCGTGCGCATGCACACAACACACACACACACACACACAGATACTCACATGATCCCCTGGCCACCTTCTTGTCAAGTCTTAATTCAAGCATCCCCCCTTCAGAGAGACCTTCCAGGACTCCCCTATCTAATAGGCCCCTTTCTCTCTGTCACTCTGTACAGTTACCCTTTTTATTTCCAACACAGCATTTTCCCAGCTTGTAATTCACAGGCTATTCAATTAAGGCATAACCTTGTTTATTGCACTTTGCTCTACTGAGTTTTGCAGATCCTGCATTTTTTACAAATTGAAGGTTTGTGACAACCCTGCATTGAGCATGTTGATCCGTGCCATTGTTCCAACAGCATTTGCTCACTTTGTGTCTCTGTCACATTTTGGTAATTCTCATAATATCTCAAACTTTCTCATTAGTATTATATTTGTTACAGGATGTGTGATCAATGATTATAACTCACTTGGAGCTCAGATGATGGTTAGCATTTTTTAGTGATAAAGTATGTTTTAATTAAGGTATGTGCATTGTTTCTTTCTTTTTTTTTTAAGATTTTATTATTTGAGAAAGAGAGCACAGAGGAGAGAGGGCAGCAGGAGAAGCAGACTCCGTGTCAAGCAGGGAGCCCGATATGGGACTCGATCCTGGGACTCCAGGATCATGACCTGAGCCAAAGGCAGTCACCTAACCAACTGAGCCACCCAGGAACCCTGTGCATTGTTTCTTAAACATAATGCTAGTGCACACTTAATAGACTATAGCATAGTATAAACATCACTTTTACATGCACTGGGAAACAAAAAAATTTCACTTGACTTACTTTATTGTGATACTTGCTTTATCGCAATGCTCTGGAACCAAACATGTTATCTCTGAGGTGTGCCTGTAGCCCTTTCCTGTTTCTTGTCTGCTCCTCCAGTGAGAATGCCAGCATGCTGTCTTTGCATGTGCTTAGTACATCTGCCTTCTTCAATGCTGTGTTCCAAGCACCTGGCATAGTGCCTGCCACATGGGAAGCATTCCATGGACCATAGGTCTTTTTATCTACCATGCACCGAGTCTCTGAAGGCCAAGAACTGTGGTTAATACTCACAGGTTTTTTTTTCCTCTGTATTTAACTCTTCAAGGGTAATAAGAATCCCAGATATCATCTTCACAAAAGATAAAACTCTGCCCTACCAGGTAAGACTGATTAAAACAGAGCTGCTTCATTTGAAGCAGAGATACACACACACACACACACACACACACACACACACACATACATGTAGGTACACATCCACATGCACACACATTCTCTGATTGATTTGAGGCTCCTCTTTAAAATCACCACAGCTCTGATAAGCTGAGTGTGAAAAACACCACACTAGTGAATTCTCTGAAGTATGTTGCTATGGTGTAAATGTTTGTGTTCCCCAAATCCATACATTAAATCCTTTTTTTAATCTATTGGAGGGGTTTTTAAATTTTTATTGGGTTATATTAGTCACCATACAATACCTCATAGTTTTTGATGTAGTGTTCCAAGATTCAATTTTTTTATTTTATTTTTTCAGTGTTCCAAAATTTATTGTTTATGCACCACACCCAGTGCTCCATGCAATACGTGCGCTCCTTAATATCTACCACCAGGCTCACCTAACTCCCAACCCTGCCTCCTCTAAAACCCTCAGTTTGTTTCTCAGAGTCCACAGCCTCTTATGCTTTGTATCCCCCTCTGATTTCCCTCCCCTTCACTTTTCCTTTGCTTCTCCTAATGTCCTCCATATTATTCCTTATGCTCCACAAGTAAATGAAACCACATGATAATTGACTTTCTCTGCTTGACTTATTTCACTCAGCATAATCTCCTCCAGTCCCATCCATGTTGATACAAAAGTTGGGTATTCACCCTTTCTGATGGCTGAATAATATTCCATTGTATATATGGACCATAGATTCTTTATCCATTCATCTGTTGAAGGGCATCTCGGCTCTTCCCACAGTTTGGCTATTGTGGACATTGCTGCTATGAACATTGGGGTACATATGGCCCTTCTTTTCACTACATCTTTATTTTGGGGGCAAATACCCAGTAGTGCAATTGCTGGGGTATAGAGTAGCTCTATTTTTAATTTTTTGAGGAATCTCCACCCTGTTTTCCAAAATGGCTGCACCAACTTACATTCCCACCTACAGTCATACATTAAATCTTAACTCCCATTGTGGTGGTAATAGGAGGTGGAAGGTGATCAGGTCAGAAGAGTGGAGCCTTCATCAATGGGATAAATGCTGCTATAAAAGAGGCCTCAGAGGGGTACCTGGGTGGCTCAGTCATTTAAGCTTCTGACTCTTGATTTTGGTTCAGGTCAGGATCCTGAGATCCAGCCCTGCATTGAGCCCCAAGTTGGGCTCTGCACTCAGTGGGGAATGACTTGGGATCCTCTCTTTCCCTTCCCTCCAATGAGTAAATAAATCTTTAAAGGAAAAGAAAATAGAGGCCTCAGAATGCTCTCCATCCCTCTCTTTCCTGTGAGGACATGGTGAGAAGTGTACAGTCTGCAGCTCAGAAGATGGTCTCACCAGAACCCAGTCATGCTAGCACCCTGATCTCAGAATTCCAGCCTCCAGAAGTGTGAGGAATAGATTCCTGTTGTTTACAAGCTTCCCAGTCTGTAGTATTTTTTCAATAACAGCCCAAAAGGACCAAGACATATGTGTTTCTTACTCTAAGTTTGGTATTCCCTGGGTGAGGGAGAGGACAGCGACTTGAGTGATTGCTCCCTGGAAGAGATCCAAAAGGGAGAATGTAGCCAGAGACCTTTACACTTGTTGGCTGAGTCTTCACAGACCTCTGTAGAGGCCAAGCTGATGTCACGCAGGGCATGGAAGAATGGGAAGAATGGAGAGACCCCATCAGAAGGGCACTCACAGAGCATCACTCCTCAGAGTGGACAGGGAGGTCTGCCAAGGACTCTGTCATCTACCTCTGTTAGGGCCCCCAGGACCAGACAGATGTGCCCTCTGATGAGTCTGAGCTTCCTCATCATTAGCAACACAGACTTGCAAAGAGGGAAAGGGCTCTAGGGTTACTTGCCGTATCATCAGTGTTCTCTAGAGAAACAGAACCAACAGAACTAATATTATAGAGATTTGTTTTTAAGGAATTGGCTCATGTGATGTTGGAAGCTGGCAATTCCAAAATACGTAGGGTGAGCCAGCAGGAAAGAGTGGAATGTGCAGTTTGAGTCTAAAAGCTGTCCACTGTAGAATTCCTCTTACTTGGGGATGTTGGGCTTTTGTACTTACCCATGCCTCCCACATTATGGAGTACAATTTCCTTCACTCAAAATCCACTGATTTAAATGTTAATCCCATGCAAAAGCACCCTCACAGAAACATCCAGAATAATGTTTGACCAAGTATCTCAGCACCATGGCTCAAACAAGTTGGCACATGAATTAACCATATCACATTCACCCAAGACCTTCATTCATCAAAACAGAAATCTGAAACATAGAGAGATGTTGGTCATTGCCCTGGGACACGGATTGGGCAAAGCCAGACCCAGAACACAGGTCTCCTGCTTGGTAGCCTGGTGTGCCCTCTATTCCCAGGCTGCCTGCCAGAGAAGTTTAGAGCTGGCCCACAGAGACACAGCTCTCCTGACGCCCAGACCTGACAAATTCCAAACCTTGTCTTCCTCAACCCTCCTGTCAATTAAGCCATTATCCTTCAACCCCAGAATTTCAGAGCCCTTCTTCAGAATTTCCTATGAAGTTAGAGTACATCTGTGGACAGGGAGCCAACTGCTACTCCAACGTCAGTGTTACTCTCCAGATGGCTCTCATGTCCATTTACCCATGTAGCACTTTTCCCTGTCCTATTTCCTGCTTTCTCTGGGTGTCTGCATGTCCTGCCTGCCCTAGGACCATCCCATATTTCACTCTACCCCTCTCTTCATCATTGTCCCATCTCATCCAGGCCTTTTGCCTTTCCTTCCTCTACCCCATCACTGCATTTTTTTCTCTTTCCATCCAGACGCTCTGCCTTCCCTTCCTCTCCTACTCACCACTGTCCCCATTTTTCCTCCCTTCCCATCCCACCCTCCTATTGCCCTTCCTCTTCCCTCACTGTCCCTCCTCCTTTCCCATCCAGACCCTCCTCCTCTCTTTCTTCTTTTCCCCATTACTATCCCTCCTCCTTTTCCAGCCAGCCCCTCCTCCCCTTCTTCTACCCCATCACTGTTCCTTCTCCCTTCATCCTTCCCTTATCCCCTTCCACTACCCCATCACTATTCCTCCTCCCTTCCCATCCTAACCTTCTTTCCTTCCTCTCATCCCCATCACTGTTGCCATCCTTCCTCTCTTCCCATCCAACCCCATCTTCTCCATTTTAGCCACTTTCTTCTCCTACCAACCATTACCCATCTTCTTCCCTCTACCCCTGAGCTTCTTGCTTATGCATCTGACTCCTTTGTCTCCACAGAGTTAGGAATTGGAGGCTGCGAGCTGACACCTCTGGCAAGGTATAGAGCTACAGGTGCAGGATTTGAAGGTGTACTTTGAGAGATTAGAAATCAGGAGGCCCAAGTTTTAGACCCATTTGTCTTGTTCTCTTCAGCTCCCTTAATAGTCATTGAGCCAGCTTCTCCTGGCCCCTAAACCTTTTTGCAGACAGAAAGTGTTGATTTCTATATATCCCTAGGGTTTGAGGTGCCAGTGTGACATCCAAGATGAGACATCCCATAGCAGGGCAGCCTAGCACAGAGGCAGTGTCCTATTAAACATGCTGTATGGAGTCAGACTACCTCATATCCCAGACTCTCTAGTTGCTAGCTGCGCAAACATTTAGATGGGAAGCATCACTCCCCTGCCTCAGGGACCTCATCTACAAAACAGAGATGATGACCCATGGCTGCCAGGAAGATTAAATACACTGGAGCTTGTGACATAATTGCAGCAGTTCCTGGCACAGAGCAGCTTCCTCCATTCTCTGCTCTTTGGGCCCTATTGTGCCTTGGGAGGGTGGGGGGGAAGAGGCATTGTTTTATGTACCAGGATGCCATAGGAGGGATGGAAGTGTGCTGATCACTAATATGGAGAGCATCTTCCAAACAGATAATAAGATATTGTGACCCTCCCTTACTCAGGCTGTCTTACTTTCTTCTCCCAACTGCCAAGGGAGCTCCATTCTTTCTGTTCTTCTTGTACCAGTATAAAACCAGATGTCTGCATTATGTTCTACATGTTACATCACATTCTCTTACATTATCTTATTCAATCAACACAAAAACCCTGTGATACAAGATTTTCCCTGTGCAAGATCTATTGTGAAATCTAAAGTACGTCCTAAGAACCACAAAGTTGGCTTTGTAAAATGACAGAGCTAAAGAATGACTAGAACTCCAGAAAAGCAGAGAAACAGGTAATTTCCCTTGGTTTCCCAGGGCCTGAGCACCAGCAAGAGCTATGACCCCAGGTCTGTCTCCCAGCAAGGGCTGTGACCAGGCCAGTGTTGCTGGAGAGCTAACCAAATGCCGCCCCTGGACAGAAATACTTACTCACCAGGTGTGAGGCATGGGTTACATAAAGAAACATTCTGTTTAGCAAAGAAAGAAGGTAGAGAAAAACATCCAAGAAAGAAAGAAAACTGGATGGCAATAGAATAGAAATTCTAGAGGCTTAGAGGGAAGAATTGCATTACTTAACCAGTAAAGTCAGCAAGATACAGAGTCCTTGTTTGTGGGAAGTCATCAACCTCACCTGGTTTTTTAAGAATCTTTTAAGAAACAAAGCAGGAAAGCAAAGTGGCTCAATTGGTTAAACCTCTGCTTTCAAGTGAGGTCATGATCCCAAGGTCCCGGGATGGAATTCCACAACAGGATCCTTGCTCTGCAGGGAGCCTGCCACTCCCCCTACTTGTGCGCCCTCTGTCTCTCTCACTCTCTCTTTGACAAATAAATAAATAAAATCTTAAAAAAGAAGAAGGAGAAAGGAAGGAAGGAAGGAAGAAGGAGGGAGGAAAGGGAGAAGGGAGAGAGGGAGAGAGGAAGGAAAAAAGGAAGAAAGCGGGAAATGGGGAAAGAAGAGACCTCAGGCCCAGATACAGTCTTACCTTATCATTCATCCAGACCATGGGCCAAGGTGAAGGACATGTCAGTGAAGGTGAGAATCCTTTCACCTTCAGCCCTGTGCCTTCTCCCCCACACTGAGTCCACCTCAGGCCTTGAATGCCATTCAGCCTCACGTGGTGTCACCTTGTAATGATGCTGCATTAACATGCACAAAGAAGGCTAGGGGACAGGAAATATGGTGTGGATTGTCCTCTGCACTGTGACCCTGGGTTACAAGTGCTCTGCACAAAAATAATCTCAAAATGGATTACAGACTTGAAAGCATAAAATGCCTAAAAGAAAATATAGGCTGTAAACTCTTGGACATCAGTCTTAGTAATATTTTTCTAGATATGTCTCCCCAAGTGAGAGAAACAAAAGCAAAAATAAACAATTGGTACTATACCAAACTAAAAAGCTTATGTCCAGCAAAGGAAACCAACAACAAAATAATAAGGCAATCTATTGAATGGGAGAAGATATTTGCCAATGATATATCTGATATGGGGTTAGTAGCCAAAATATATAAAGAATTAACACTACTCAACACCAAGTCATCATCGTCATCATCATTCAATTAAAAAATGAGCTGAGGAGCTAAATTGACATTTTTCCAAAGAAGACATACAGATGGCCAACAAACACATGACAAGATGCTCACTATCACTCATCGTCAGGGAAATGCAAATAAAAATGGCAAAGACATATTACCTCACACCCTGTCAGATTGTCTAGTATCAAAAAGACAAGAAATAACAAGCATTGGTGAGGATATAGTTAAGAAGGAACACTCATGCTCTATTGGTGGAAGTATAATTTGCTGAGGAAGTATGGAGCTTCCTCAGAAAATTAAAAATAGAAATATCACATAATCCAATAATTCTATTACTGTATATTCACTCAAAGAAAACAAAAAAGCTATTCCAGAAAGATATATGCACCCCTATATTTATTGCTACATTATTTACAATAGCCAAGTTATGGAAGCAACCCAAGTGTCCATCAATAGATGAATGGATAAAGAAGAGGTGGTATGGATATGTAATGGAATATTACTCAGCCATAAAAAAGAATGTAATCTTGCCATTTGCAACAACAAAGAGTTGAATATAACACTGAGTGAAATAAGTCAGATGGAGAAAGACAAATACCATAAGATTTCACTTTTATGTATACTCTACAAAACAAAACAAATAAAGAAACTCATAAATATAGAGAATAAATTGATGGCTGCCATGGGGGAGGTGGGTGGGCAAAATAGGTGAAGGGGGATTAAGAGGCACAAACTTCCAGTTATAAAATAAATAAGTACAGCCTAGGAAATGTGATCTGTAATATTGCAATAACTTTGTATGATGACAAATGACAACTGAATTTATCATAGTAAATATTTCATAATGTCAGATCACTGTATTTTACACCTAGAGCTAATATATGTCAACTATTCTTTAATTAAAAAGATATATATAATATGGGAGAACGTGGGTGGCTCAGTTATTTAAATGTCTGACTCTTGGTTTCAGCTTAAGTCATGATCTCATGGGTTATGAAATCAAGCCCCATGTCAGGCTCCATGCTCAGCGAGGAATTTGCTTGAAGATTCCCTCCCTCTGTCCCTCTCCTTGCTCTCTCTCTCTCTAATAAAATAAATAAATCCTTAAAATATTGCTCTACAGGTAAGTTTTGGACTTTGTAAGAACCAAATTTCGAATAATTGAAACCAAATTTCAAATTGTTTCTCTCTCTAGTTCTTAATTATTTCAAGCAACCAAAGACACAGTTATGAATTCGACAGGAAATCTCTTAAAGTGTGTACATGCATGTGTGTGAGAGTATGCACATCTGTGCTTTCAGGTATGTGTGTGCCTCTGCATGTGTGTATATATAGGGAGCATGTGTATATGTATACATGAGTGTGTGTGTGCCTATGTGTGCATGAGACTGTGTGTGTGTTTGCTTGCTTAGGTAACTTTTTTTCAACTTCTAAACAGATGGTAGGAATGTATCCATGGCACCTGAGCTTTTGAGAAGGGCCGGCTTTTGCCCACCCTGACCTGGTGTTGTAGGGCATGAGTGAGCAGTCCATGGCAGAGGCAGCTCTTATCTTAGATTCAGACACGATGCACTGGACTGTGAATGAAATCTGCCATTCAAAAGAGGGTACTAATGCAGTCTGAGATGGCTGAAGGCCGGGTCAGGAACTTCGGCTCCAAACATGCCCCCAGATATGGAGTACTTACACACAAATCCGGGGTGGACAGTGTAGCATTAGTTCCTTAACAGCCTGCCTCCCATTATCATACCTTTCTTCCCCCACCACAGTTAGTGTGTTTTCAGCTGTAATAGGAAAATCTGTTAACAGAGACATAATTATAAGGACAGTCCTTCTCTCAGACTCTAACCATAAGTCTGCATGCAGGGCAGTGCCCACCTGGATTAGTGGAGCAGCTAAACAATGACATCAAGGGCGGCCCACCTTTCATGTTTCTACTCTGCATCTTCAGAGATGTTCATGTTTACAGAAAGGTTTCATCAGTTCCCAGCTTGATATGTGAGAGGACCATGTTCAGAAACAAAGAAAAGAGACATTTTCTTCCCTACAACCATTTTATCAAGAAAGAAAACCTTCTCCAAAGATCTCCATCTGACTTTCCCTCAAGCTCCCTTTGAATATGATTAGGTCCTAGCCCCAAGAACTATGCACAAAAGAAACTGGAAAAATGAAATTCTGATATCTTTAGGCAGTTGTGGGGTGATGGAGAGATAATTTGAGAAAACAATCACCAGTGTGTCTCATGTTCCCCAGCACAGCAGTCTTTGCATGTGCCGTTCCCCTTTATCCTTACTGGCTTCCCACCCCCAATCTCATCTTGACTTGCAATTTCTACTCAATCTAGAACATTCTCTCACTTCTCCTGTGAACATCCTCAGCTCCCCCACAGAGTCACTTCATTAGATTCAAGTTTGCACAACATATTTCATTAGGTTTCAAATCTATTACCCAAATGTGTCCCATCTTTGTCCCATATGACACTAATTCTCTGACTTTATAAATTTTGTGATTACATTGAGTCTGCCCTAATCCATGATACTCTAGTTATCCTTAACATAAAGCACTTCTGCAAAGTCCTGTTGCTATGTAAGGTCACATATTTACAGATTCTGGGGGTTAGGACATGGACATCCTCAGGGCTATTTTTCTGCCCACCACGCACAAGGAGGTTTTCCTGAGAAACTTGGTATGAAGAGTCTCAGGCCATGGATCTACATGCAGTACAAGCCCCAGATGAGTAGCCTAAGCAGCCCTCTTTCAGAAACACAAAGTGGGCATTTACAAGGCATTTCCACTTCCATGAATTCATGTGATATGCACAGGAATGCAGACAGGAAAATAGGAATATTCATGCCAATTTCAGAGACATAAACCTGGCACTTAAACAGAAAGAAGGATGCTGGAATGAGCATGAAGGAGCCAGGGATGGGCTCAAATCTTTAGGAACCAAGTCAGCTGTTCCTGACACCCTCCCTGCCAGCAAGCTGTCACTGCAAAAAATGACAGGGTCCACATGTCCCTCCCCAGAGACTAGATGGCAAACAGCATCACAGGATGAAGGACATGGAGCACTGGGGGATGCTCTCTGTTGGGAAAGAGTAGCAATCCCCCAGAATCCCTGCTGTAACTCAGACCACCTCCCACAGGGTCTCCACAGGGTCCCCATAAGCTTGAGGGATGAGCAGGGAGACGTGAGCATCTGCTGCAGGGGGCCCTGCACCAAGGTTCCTCCCCACGTTCCAGGTGGCCTTCAGCTGGGCTGCACCCATCCCCCTGGGAGCTCCTCCTGACCCCATGCAGTCTCTGCTTCAGAAAGGGTTCCATCTGCCAGGAGGGCTTGGCACCAGGTCTCTGCACGACCCACCATTTCGGTTTGAGGCACTGATGCGTATGTGTGTTGTGTTCCGTTTAATTATTCACAATTATAAAGTCGTGGGATATGAAATACTAATTGAAAATTTGGGTGCTTACCTTCTGCAGTCTGGGGAGAATGTGTATGCCTGTTTGGGTTAACAGGAAAGGGATTGTATTTTCTAGATCATTGATTTATCATCATTAAGGCTCTAAATACAGTGCTGTGTGAGTCAGCATCAGGAATATGCTTCTCTCGTTTCATTTACCTCAGACTGAAATCGCCTCCAGCTCTCTGAATGTTAAAACAGACTGGATTCCACTTGGTGCCATCGCCACCCCTAGCTTGTCAAGGCTTGGCTCCTTCATGTTCAGAATGGATGATTTCAGTGAGACCTTCACAATTATCTCTGCACAGTACTGACTGCAAAGGGCATGCTTTGCCAGTTTGGCTCAGGGTGTTGTGGCCTGCCGTGGGGTAGGGGCAGGGACACTGACCCCACTGTTTTCTCCCCTCACTCTAGGCACACCCAGACCAGCTCCCTGCAGGAGGCAGCAGCAGCCAAATTCCTGGCTGTAACCGAAATTTCCAGGAGAAGGATGGAGGGGGCAATGAGAAATACGCAAGTTCCACATGGCACAGGTTTAGGAGTGGATAGTAGAGACCCAATTCCTGATTGAGCCAAATGCCCATCAGACTCAATCAAGAGTCCACATTTCCCAGACCCCTCAATGCCTGTCCTACACTCCCAGTCAGTCACACCTCAGGGCACATCTCCAGTGCAGCTGTGTATGGCCCTGCAGGAGCAGAGCTTTGCCTCCTGAATTGACCTGAGCAGGTGACAGCATGTCACAACACACAGAGACATAAGAGGAGCAAGGACACAGACCCACTGCCATATGGTCACACAAAGACACCCACAGTCACGTGGGCACACAGGAATGGTCCCTTCCTATCAATCACTCTTTCTTCATAGCAGTTGTTACTAGGCCAAAATCATGTTAATTGTCTAGATTTTTATCACTCTCCTAAGGCAGACATGTTCAGGAAATCTCTTTTGTCTTCCTCCAGGACCTTCAGATGAACTGGCCTCCCTGGCTCCTGGCTGGTAGGTAGATGTGCTCAGCTCATGTGCAGAGCAGAAGTGATGGGAGTCATGGCCCAGCACCATCCTCCATGCTCCCCTCCCTTCTCTGTCATCCTTATGCAGATGAACTCAAAGGACACATTTTGAACTTAACGTGAATAATAATGAAGCTATGTATCATTATGGTACCAGGTTTGGAGCTTATCTGTAGTAATACCTAGTATTACCTGAACTCCTACATTCCTCCAGCCAGGGTGAGGCTTGGTGAGGGAAGAGACAAGTTCCTGCCTTATACCACCCTGTAGATCCAGCATCCAGCACACAGCAGGCTTTCAATAAATAGTTGTTGAATGAATGAGTGAGAGGATGGACAAACGAGATGATGAAGGAATCTGCCCTGGAGACTTTCACGGGCTGTTTCCACCTCCCCCCCATTTTTCCAGTGTGGATGTCACTCCCTTTGGGAAGCACTCTCTGACCCCAGGTCTGGACTAGGTGTGCTCTTCTGAGCATGCATCAAGGCTGGTCCTGTCCTCTCAGCTCTGGTAGCGAGCCTACCATGTTCCATCTTGGGCCAGCCGGGGGCTTCACACAGCAGGACTGCTTGGAGCTCATTGGCCGCTATGTTCCCAGTTCCTGCCACAATGCTCCTTGTACAGCAGGAGCTTGATAAACATGCATTTACATGACTGAATGGTTGAGCTAATATTTGTTAGCACTTTGAGTCTACGAAACACATTCATAGACAAGTGTCCCTCACCATCCAGAGCTCTTTGATTCCTAGGTTCAGCGACAGCTGTAGCAGCAAAAGGGACAGAGTGATCTGAATCTGCTGCATCTCAAGTTAGACATAGCACTTACTGACAGTGCAGATTTTAAAGTAGATCAACAATTATCTTCTTAGATAATTTTTCTGGTTCCTAAGTTCAGATAGAAAAGGTTATCTACACTTTAGCTGATAGGACCTTTATAATAATCCTCTCAGACATTATCATCCCCATGATAAATAACAATTTAGGTTCAGAGAGGTCAAGTGGTTTGCCAAATGATACACAGCATGGAAATAGCGAAACCAGACTTGGAACTCAGTCACAGAATTTTCTTTCCCTTTGTGCTGGCTATAGAAACCCAAGAGACTGCCTAAGAATAGCAACAGCATGGCCTGAATTTTCTGAAAAAGCCCTGATTTTAACTACTTTTCCCATTTTGCCTATAAGTGCACCCTAGAACTTGTCAGGCTCTTACACAATTAATTACCACTTGGAGAGTGTGGTTTCTACTTGTCCAAGGCACAGTTCAAGCAGTCATAGTGTGTTGTGTACCAGGTCACTTCGAATTATGCAGTGAAATCTAGCCCCTGAAACCATCCCAATACAATGCCCTGCCCCACCACTCTCCACCCCATGCCAGACACACTGCCCACCTTATCCCTTACCTCCCATTCCCTCCGCCCCCCAGAGATGTTCCATTCCCTAGGAAACAAACCTCCTAAGGAAGGCTTCTCTTCCCTCTTCTCTGGCCTCCTCAGCTTCTTGGGTCCTAGCAGACAAGGAATGGGCAAAACTCAGGGACAGGAGAGTTACCAAGGTGGGAGGTCGGGGGGTCTAGGCATCCAGACCACTACTGAGCCATGTCACTAAACACTACTGGGAATGCTGGCAACATAACTGACTTTTGTGCCTGCAAAATGTAGGTCAGTACTTCAATGCAACAAGAAAAAAGCATGACCATCCGAGTGAAGACAGAAAGGAAGTAATTATAAAATATAGATTAAATAACCATCAGATAACAAGCCAAATAATAAGCATCAACCCATGGAGATAAAGGAAAACAATTAAGTTCATGGATTGTACTGGTTCCCAAACTTGTCAGAAGGCTCCCCCTCCTTCCTGTTTATGGCAAATTTCATACAGTTCCATTCCTAGGGGTCTGTTTTCTTTTCTCTCTACCTGGTGTTTGCAGCTGCCCCAACAGGGGACATTCTTTATCCTAGAGGCAATGAGGGCCTGTTCCCTGCTGCAGGCTTTGCAGGCTTGGAAGTGCTTTGTGGATCCTGGAAGAAGAGGGCACTTGGGGATGCTTTGAGAACACTGACAACCCCAAGCTGGCATGAAGTTGTTAGCCTTGGACAGCAATATCCATGACCTTCTCTAAAAATTCCACACCAAAAACCCCTGCTTAAATCAAATTGTCCCAATATTTTTATAGCTTCAATTCTTCTACCAGCAATTTAATTGCCCAGAAAAATGACAGCCAGAGAGAATCCTGGAAAGTTGAGTCATAGAGACATCTTTTGACTGGATATCAAGACACCTCAGTCTGGAGTTGGTTCTGTTGGTCTGTTATTAACCTACTGTGTGACCTTGAGCAAGTTAATTAACCTTTCCGGGCCTTAGTTGCCTCATCAGTAGGAAGGGTTTTGCAAAGCAATCTGTGAAGACTTTATCTTTTTGACAGTAGGAGATAGGCAACGCAGAAAGGTCCTTTGTCTGCTCAGTGGACAAGGCCTAACCTGGCTAACCCCAGGGGAGGAAGACTGCCCCTCTCCTCCTCAAAGGACTTAATAAGCCACATGGGGTCCAAGTGTCACAGGACCTGCCCCAGTGTTGGTCCCCATCCCTGCTTTCCTCACTGCCATCCCCCAACATAAAGCGGAAGGTTGCCTGCCCTTTGTGGTCACTTTTGTCAGCTTCCTCTTGGGGAACATGAGGCCCAGAGCATAGCAACTAAAGCTCCAACTGTCCTCCCAGAGCAAAGAAGTACATCCAGTCTCGGTACAGATGAGGAAACTGGCCCAGAGAGGGGATATGACTCACTCCAGCTTTTACAATTGTGAGCTTGGGAGCTTTGAGCACACCATTTGCCATTCAGGGACTCTGTTTTCCTACCTGAATAGGGGCTTTGTACCACTTATTCATGGTGTTTTGTGAGGAAGAATTAAGAAACATATATCACACCAAACACAATACATATCCAAAAGTGGCAGGTATTGGGGTGTTTGGGGGACACAGTCTTGATTCTTGACTCTTGATTCTCAGTTTCAGCTCGGGTCATGATCTCAGGGTCCTGTAATTGAACCCCACATCAGGGTCCCCACTCAGTACAAGTCTACTTGATATTCTCTTTCCCTCTTCCACTGCCCTTCCAGCTTGCGTGCTCTCTCTCTAAAACAAATAAATCTTTTCTAAAAAGTGATGGATATTTTATTTTTTAAAGATTTACTTATTTATTTATTTTTTGAGGCCGCGGAGGGGAGAAGCAGAGGGAGAGGAACAAGCAGACTTGTCCCTAATGGGAGTCTCAGTCCCATGACCCTGAGATCGTAACCTGAGCCAAAATCAAGAGTTGGTTGCTTAACCAACTGAGCACCCCAAAGTGATGGGTATTTTAGACACCACATCCAGGCCAGGTTTCCTGCTTGCAAGACCCATATTCTTCCTATTGCAATCCATTACTTCTGAAAAAGACAGGGTTCCTCCCTCCCCTAGATACTACTAAGGGGTGAGGACCAGCTTTGGCAGGGGCTTCTGGTGATACTTGGACCTCATATGCCTTGTGAAGTCCTCCTCCTTTGAGGAGGAGAAGGGCAGCCTTCCTCCATTGATCTAACCAGATTTGGCCTTGCCCCCCTCATCTCCTGGGATAGGAGTCCATGTTTTTTAAAGGACAGTGATGTGAACTTGCATGAGGCAAAAGGAGGAACACTGGACTGGTGGCTCAAATCTGGGTTCCAGAGTCAACTCCACAGCTGGGTGACTTCACTGGGTGACTTGGCAGACACTTAACCCTTCCCTGCCTCCTGTCCTCATCTGTTAAACAAGGATAAGAATACCTGTCTCACTAACTTCACAGATGTATTGTGAGGCACCAGCAGGAGCGTAAATATGAAAAGGCTTTAAAAATATAAAAATAACAATTCGATGGAAAGATCGGTTACTATAAGGGGATTTCTTATTGTGAGAATCGGAAAAGACTGGATGTGAAGGACTGCTGTGAATGTTAAAATGTTGGGCAAACATAGGCCCTGTTCTTATTAAGCCATGCCAGCAGACAAGGCGATGAGGAGGGGTGTACTCGAGGTCACACAGGATGCAGTTCTGACTCCCTCTAGGGCATTCTCCCTGAGTCTGCACATGATGCAGAGAAGAGAGCCATGGGCAGGCTCCCAGCTGCGTTTGTTTGCCTGCTGAAACCCCTTCTGTTACAATCTTACTTACCGAAGCAGCTTCCATTTGTCAGAAAGGGCAACTTTGCATAATAAATTACATTGGTGTAATCAAATATTTCCACAGATTAAATTAGGTTTAATTGGTTGTCCTCAAGACTGTTCCCCTCCTTCCCAGCAGAGCTGGCCACCCCACTGTTGCCCGTCCTACCCTCTGTGCCAAGAGCAACCCCTGAAATAGTCCCTAAGCCACACCCATAGAGGAGGCCTGCATCCAACTGGGTGCACTGGGGATATGGTTGGAGCATGGCATGAATACCCTAGATGATTGTTCGCTGCAATTTCATAAAGATTGTTCCAGATCAGTACCTGCAGAGTATTAACTCACTTCTTTTTAATAGCTAAGGAGTATGTTATTTAATGGATATAACATGGTTTATCTACTGATGGAACAGATTTGGGGAGAATCTCACCTACTAATTCACTTGTACAAGTCATTTTATTCTTGAGTCTTGAATCATTCTTCTGTCATCTGGTGAAAGTGAAACCTGCTTTACCTGTCTCGCAGGATAACTGTTGGGCTGAAAGCGCAGTAACCACACCCTGAGGATCCTACTGAGCCATGTAAGCACTCCACAGCATCATTTCACTTAATCTTCAAAACAACCTATGAAGCAGGAGTTATTGTCCCCAGTACAGAGGAGGAAACCAAGGCACAGAGAGATTGAATAGAATTTTCAAGTCCACACCACTAGTAAGTTATGCAACAGGGCCAGGCACAGGAGAACAAGGTGTGTGGATGTAATTGGAAATGGGAAATCCCCATCAGAAGGTCCTCACCAATGCCATAGGGTCAAGGATCACACAGATGGGTGCTCCCATGAGAGCCCAGGCTGCCCATTGATCCACCTGCAGGTGCCTCACTTTGTCTGGATAGAGTGACTCAAGGCCTGGTGAGAGACGGTTAGGGTTAGCCTGGATCTACCTGTTGCACCCTTCTGTGTGCACTCTCTTGTCTTCAGCCAGCCTCTCACTACTGTCCTTACACTGTTGCTTCACTGCTTTTGCTTTGCTTTTGGTCCATGACTACACAGCTTGATGCATTGCACAAGACAGATGTTTAATAAGTGCATGTCATATCAAGGTAAATTTCCCATAAACAATTAAACAAGAAACAAAATTTAAAGAAGCCAATTTCTGGATGTGAACAGAGCAGGGGTTGATAGGAAGAGAGCCAGAGCAAAGCAGAAGGAAGAGCTTGTGAAAATGATTCCTGCCATGGGCCCTTCTATTTCAGGGCCATAAACCCTGAAGGTCTCAGAGAATCTTCTCTACCAGAAAGTGAGACACAAGCCAGGATCAGAAAAACAGGTTCTTTACCCTCCCAGACAGTGGCATCCATCCTGCAATATGTCTCTCCCTAGGATAGTGTGGGTGGCCAAGGCCTGAGGTGCAGGCTTTCGACCGGTAGCATGGGGTGGGCACCTCCTGGGAACCTCTGCACCAAACAGTGTGAGGGGGCTGGTGCAGGCCCAGAGCAGGGCTCCACACACCACACCTCAGACCAAATCCATCCCAGTGTCTATGTTGTAAAGAATGTTATGGGAACATAGCTACACCCATGCTTTTGTAGACTGCCTATGGCTGATTTTTCTACAACAGCTGCGTTTAGTAGTGATGAGAAAGACCATATGGCCAACAAAGTCTAAAATATTTACTATCTGGCCCTTAATTTGCTAAGTCTGGCCCAGAAAGAGGTGCAGGAAATCCACTGTCTACTTTAAGCAGTTGCAGCCTTACTACCTCTTCTCTCTTATCTCAAGTCTGAGAATAAGGACAGCCCCAGGCAGGGGTGATGAAAAGTATCAAAGCACTGGTGTGACACAGTGCCATCATTTAGAGCACGTGCCTTTGACTGGAGCAAGGTGCTCAGCACTGTGCAGTTACCCCTTGATTTTGGAGGCCTGGGCAGAATGGGTGTCAGTGGGCAGGTGGACACTTGGACCCAGGGCACAGACTGTTTCCCAGAAGAGCCGCACTGGGGTATATGAGGAGATGGGACAGACAAATGGTGTGGGAGCATTCTGTGCAGGTGCGGCAGCCATGTCTATGCCCTCCCCACAGCCAACTTCAGTGACTGAAGCAGGAAATGGTGATGTGTTGGCTCCATCCCTATCAGCAGTTCCCAGGTCACGCTCTGAGCCTGAGTCTTGGCACAGAACATCTGGCAAAGCCTGGCCTACTGGCTGAAACCTGCTCAGCCTCCCCAAGTTCTCCATTGCCTCCCATGCAGCCCAGTACCTTGGGATGAGGAGAGTGGATAAGCATGGGCCAGAGGAAAAATTGCCCAGGATGCCTTTCAGCATGTTCCAACCATGACCTGATGAACAAGCTTTAAAAATAAATCCAGCTGGAAACTCAGCTGAAAACAGCTTCCTAAAAACTGCAGGAGAAATTGGGCACTTTATTTCAGTGACAAAATAACTGGGCTGTTGATCCAGTAGGGAAAGGGCTCATTTCAGCAATTCTAACCATGGTCTGGAGTTGCTGAGGTTTGCTCGGTGGTGGGGCCGCAGGACCTCTCCCTCTGCTGCTCCCCAGGGAACCCTCAGGATGTGCCTTCCAGGAAAATGGCCAAACATGATAGATGCCTTGCTTCTCAAACCAGTCTGAGATTGAATTTGACTTTCCCAATGATCCAAGTCCAAAATACTGCTTCTGGTCCATCAGCCCCTGTCAGTCTTCCTTATAATTTTTAAGTCTGAAAGACCCAACCTCTGAATGCCATTTTGATCCAAGAAGAAAACTGTTGGAACCAGTAAATGAATTACTAATTTAGAATAAAAAAGAATGATATTGTCATTTTCCCAGACAAAGACTCCTATGGTTACCAGATTAAGGAACAGCAATATCTGTGCTTTTATAAAGATGGACAGAGCTCCCATTGGACCAGGGCTGCAACTGACAGGATACCTTCTCCACACTCTTCTTCATTTCATTCTTACAACAACCCTGATAGATACCTAACTCTATTTTCTCCATTTCACAGTTGGGAAAACTGATGCAAAACTTACATCCCTTATCCCAAACTACATCTTAGTGAATGGCAGAGCCACAGATTGAACACATTCTAGTTCTAAATCTCATATTGGCTGTGTACATCACACTAACCAGAAATAACTTCTCTTCTGAAGTAGGACAACTCTCTCCTGGGGACTCATCCAAGAGGCAGGCAGCATGGCATTGTGGATGGAACATGAACTTTAGCAATTGGAATCTGTTACCAACCTGCCATGCCCTGGAAGATTCTGGAAGGATTCCATGCGCTGAGCTGAAATATGTCCACCTCACCCTGTGCTTGTAGGTGAAGGTCTTCAGCTCACATCTTCATCCATACCTATCCAGTTCCCTCAACCCTCAATATTGTGGTGAACTCCAATGGGATCACTTGTAGCAGGTCATCATGGGAAAACACTTCTGCAATGAGTGAAATAAGCAGGAATACTAGAAATAAAGAACAAGATAAATTACAAATATATTTTTTAGGCACCAAAATTCCAGAAAGAAAAGAACCCTGCTAGGTGAACTAAGGATCACAAGGTCTTTTCCCCAATGGGCATGGCTTAGTGGCAGGGCCTGGCCCAGCCCTGCTGGAAGAAAGAATATCTAGCAAGCTTTTCAACAGGTGCCAAGGCTGATGCAACAAGTTGGATATTTGAGATACCATGAACCCACACCTGGACATTTGCTGAGGTCAGTGATGGAGACTGTGGTCCTTCAGAGATAGGCCTAAATCTTCTAAAAATCAGAGTGAAGTCTCCTGAAGAAGTCTTGCTAAACTCAAGAAATGAAGGCTGCCAGAAGGAGCAAGGCCTACCTGAAAACACTGCCATTCTCTCCCTTAAGACACTTGTGGGTTTTGAGTCTTCTTGGGTTCCTAGGCTGGCATCAGAGGCTTTGGAACACTGAGGGGCAGCACTGGACACCCCGGATGGACAAGAGCAAAGCAGAGGGAGGCTAAGTGTACATTTTCCTTCCCTTTTCTTTCTGCCTATTTGTTTTATATTTAGACTTTATGCTTTCTACATAGTATGAGTTTTGTCTTTTTATCTGGTCTAACAATCTCTGTTTTCTAATTGAATGGTTAGTCTGTTGACATCGAATGTATGGTCAGGCCTAAATATGCCACTTTGTCCCTTGTTTTCCATTTTTCCCTCTGGGTTTTGCTTCTCAGTTGCGCCCTTTTTGCTTTATTTTTGACCCATTGGATATTTTTCAGCCTACCAACATTAGCTTCCCCCTTCCAAATGATTTTTTGTTTTATTAACATAGAAATGTATTATTCGTTTCAGAGGTACAGGTCTGTGATTCATCAGTCTTACACAATTCACAGCACTCATCATAGCACATACCCTCCCCAATGTCCATAACCCAGGCACCCCATCCCTACCCCCCTACCCTCCAGCAATCCTCGGTTTGTTTCCTGAGATTAAGAGTTTCTTATGGTTTGTCTCCCTCCCTGGTCCCATCCTGTTTCATTTTTTCCCTCTCTACCCCCCCATGACCCCTCTCCCTGCCTCTCAAACTCCTCATATCAGAGAGATCATAAGATAATTGTCTTTCTTTGATTGACTTATTTCACTTAGCATAATACTCTTTAGTTCCATCCACTTCTCACCCTCCTTAAGCTTTCCAGACTGGAAAAGAGCTCAGAGAAAGTCCCCACACATTTTTGCCACTTCCCAATATAGGTCTCTCTGTTCCAGTCTTTTGAAAACTGGGTCTTATTTAAACTACAATCTAGCCCAAATTCAACTTACTCCATTATTGAAGAGAGAGTCTTTTCCCCTTCTGCATAATGGAGGAAAATGAAAACAACAACTTAAAAAATCAAAACATCACCACAGTCTTTAAAGTTCTTTATGTACAATATGTAGCACAGGATAAAACAAAATATCACTAGGCAAGCAAAGAAGAAAGAAAAAGCCTCCTAATAAACAGAAAAAACAGGCCAATGATTCAGGTATTGGAGTTAGCAGCAAAAACTTTTGAAACTCTGGATAATAAAGTTATGAATAGTGGAAAAGGTCAACAATTTGGATGAAAACAGTTATTTTGATATGTGTAATTGGAACCTATACATAAGTGAAAATGCAATATCTGAGTTTTAATCAGTTATTAGGTATTGATTATTAATATTTAAGTAATAGATTTAAAATCATATTGGATATAGCCAAATACAAGATTAGTGGACTGTAAAAGAAGTCAAAGAAAAATACACAAAGAAAAAAGAATGGATAATACATCCAGAAATCAAGAGGCATGCTGGACACATTTAATAGGTTTAAAATGCTTATACTTGACAAGATGATGGAGGAGTAGGAGACCTAAATATCATCGGGTCCCAAGAGTTCAGCTAGATGGTTATCAAACCATTCTGAACACCTACAAACTCAATCGGAGATCAAAGAGAAGAAGAGCAGTAATTCTAGGAACAGAAAAGCGACCACTTTCTGGAAGGTAGGATGTATGGAGAAGTGAATCTGAGGTGATATATGGGAAGATGAACCATGGGGGAAGGGGCCAGCTCTCAGCAAGCAGTAGAGCAGTAGAGCACAAAATCAGAACTTTTAGAAGTCAGCTCCACTAAGGGACGTCACTCCAGAGGCTAAGCGGGGGGTGGAGCCCTCTTGGGGACTGTGTGGTCTCAGGACCTGTGAGGTCACAGAAAGATCAGGAGTGTCTGAGTATGGTAGACAGAGCTCCCAAGTATTGGAGCAGGGAGGCTGGCTGCAGAGTCAGAGCCAAGGAATGGGCTCTCAGCTCAGGGTTACCCTAAACTGTGACCCGAGGCAGAGTGGGGCCACTGCTCTTTCAGCAGGGACACCGCAAGTGGCAGATCTGGGAAGACCCCCTCCTACCTCCTCTGGAAGGAGCAGCATGGAAGCACGCTGCAGGCATGTGCTGGATTTGGAGACTCCAAATGGGGCTGTGCACCAGAGATAGAAATGCTGGGTCACAGCCTGGGTGAGCATGAAGTGAGGCCAGAGACCAGGGAGATGGGAGTGATTGACTGTTTTTCTCTGAGGTTGCACTGAAGAGTGGGGCCCTGAGCTCTCAGATTCTATGGGGCTGGAGATTGGAAGGCTACCATCTTCATCCCCATCCTCCAAAGCTGTATGGAAAGTGTTCAGGGAACAAAAGCTACAAGAGCAAAACCGAGCAGATTACTTAGCCTAGTCCCTGGGAAGGGTGGTGCAATTCTGCCTGGGGCAAAGACATTTGAGAAATAATGCAACAGGCCCCACCCCCAGAAGATCAACAAGAACATCCAGCCAAGACCAAGTTCACTGATCAATGAGAACTGCAAAACTTCAGAGCTATGGGAATACAGCACATAGAATTCATGGATTTTTTTTTTAACCATGATTCCTTAGTCTTTCAAAGTTAATTTTTTTTCTTATTCTATTTTTTAAATTTTTCTTCTTTCCTCTTTTATCCTATTTTAGCTTATCTTATTTTTATCTTATCTTACCTTATTCTTTTTATCTTATCAATAACTTTTTTTAAAATCTTTTTAAATTTTCATTATTATACCCTCTTTGTATTTGAACTTATATTTTGTATACATATAGGTTTTTCTTTCTTTAAAATTTTGGGATAGTTTCTTCTAATAGATCAAAATATACCCTAAGTCTGGCATACGGCTTTGTTCTAATTTCCAGCCTGATCCATTCTTTCCTCTTTTTTTTTTCTCAACCAACTTCTTATCAATTCCTTTTTTAGATTCTTTTTAAATTTTCATCTTTACAGTCATATTCTATCCCTTCATCACATTTACCCTTATTTGTGTGTGTGTGTGTGTGTGTGTGTGTGTGTGTGTATTTCTTTCTTTAAAATTCTGGGAAGGAGTTTCTTCTAACAGACCAAAATATAACCAAAATCAAGTATGTGGCTCTGTTCTATTCACCTGTATGTATGTGTATGTGTGTGTGTGTTATATGTTCTATTATGTTATATGTTATGTTATATTATGTTATATGTTATGTTATATGTTCTATTATGTTATATGTGTGTATGTTCTATTCACCTGTATGTATGTGTTATGTGTGTGATGATATATATATATCATCATATCCTCATTTCTTCTCCCCCCATTTTTGGGTCTCTTCCGATTTGGTTAGTATATATTTTTATTGGGTCATTGCTACCCTTTTGGTATTTTGTTCTCTCACTCATCTATTCTATTCTTAACTGGATAAAATAACAAGGCAGAAAAACTCACCTCAAAAAACAAAACAAAACAAAACAAACAAACAAAAAAAAACAATGTCCTAATCAATAATCAAAGTGTTAACTGGGCTCAAAAAAAAGCATGGAAGATACTAAAGAATCCCTTTCTGGAGAAATAAAAGAACTAAAATCTAACCAAGTTGAAATAAAAAAAATCTACTAATGAGGTGCAATCCAAAATGGAGGCTCTTGCTGCTAGGATAAATGAGGTAGAAGAGAGAATTAGTGATATAGAAGAACAAATGATGGAGAATAAAGAAGTTGAGAAAAGGAGAGACAAATAAATACTGGACCATGAGGGGAGAATTCGAGAGATAAGCAATACCATAAGAGAAAACAATATTAGAATAATTGGAATCCCAGAAGAATAAGAAAGAGAGGAGCAGAAGGTATGTTGGAACAAATTATAGCAGAGAATTTCCTTAATTTGGTGGAGGGAACAAGCATAAAAATTCAGGAGGCATAGAGAACCCCCCTCAAAATCAATAAAAATAGATCAAAATGCCATCACCTAATAGGAAAACTTACAAGTCTCAGTGACAAAGAGAAAATTGTGAAAGCTGCTCAGGACAAGAGGTCTGTAACAATGGTAGAAATGTTAGATTGGCAGCAGACCTATCCACAGAGACCTGGCAGGCCAGAAAGGACTGGCATGATATATTCAGAGCACTAAATGAGAAAAATATGCAACCAAGAATGTGACAGCAAGACTGTCATTGAAAATAAGAAGAGAGATTAAAAGCTTCCAGGACAAACAAAAACTAAAATAATTTGCAAACACCAAACCAACCCTACAGGAAATATTGAAAGGGGTCCTCTAAGCAAAGAGAAAGACTAAAAGTAACATAGATCAGAAAAGTACAGAGACAATATACAGTAACAGTCACCTTACAGGCAATACAATGGCACTAAATTCATATCTTTCAATAGTTACCCTGAAAGTAAATGGGCTAAATGCCCCCACCCAAAGACACAGGGTATCAGAATGGATTAAAAATAAGACCCATCGATATGCTATCTACAAGAAACTCATTTTAGACCTGAAGACACCTCCAGATTTAAAGTGGGGGGGGGGCGGTGACTATGCAAATGGACATCAAAAGAAAGCTATGGTGGCAATCCATATATCAGATAAATCAGATTTTAAGCCAAAGACTATAATAAGAGATGAGGAAGGACACTATATCATACTTAAAGGGTCTGTCCAACAAGAAAATCTAACAATTTTAAATATCTATGCTTCTAACATGGGAGCAGCCACTTATATAAACCAATTAATAACAAAATCAAAGAGACATATAGACAATAATACAATAATAGTTGGGGACTTTAACACCCCCCTCACTGAAATGGACAGATCATCTAAGCAAAAGATCAACAAGGAAATAAAGGCCTTAAATGACACACTGGACCAGATGGACATCACAGATATATTCAGAACATTCCATCCCAAAGCAACAGAATACACATTTTTCTCTAGTGCACATGGAACATTCTCCAGAACAGATCACATCCTGGGCCATAAATCGGTCTCAACTGATACCAAAAGATTGGGATCATTCCCTGCATATTTTCAGACCACAAACAGATCACATCCTGGGCCACAAATCAGGTCTCAACTGGTACCAAAAGATTGGGATAATCCCTGCATATTTTCAGACCACAATGCTCTGAAGCTAGAACATAATCACAAGAGGAAATTTGGAAAGAACCCAAATGCATGGAAGCTTAGTAGCATCCTACTAAAGAATGAATGGGTCAACCAGGAAATTAAAAAAAAATTCATGGAAACAAATGAAAATGAAAACAAAACTGTTCAAAATCTTTGGGACACAGCAAAGGTTGTCCTGAGAGGAAAGTATATAGCAATACAAGCCTTTCTCAAAAAAACAAGAAAGGACTCAAATACACAACCTAACCCTACACCTAAAGGAGCTGGAGAAAGAACAGCAAAGAAAGCCTAAACACAGCAGGAGAAGATAAATAATAAAGAGCAGAGCAGAAAGACTCCACTCCAAAACTGCTAGAACTTGTACAGGAATTCAGTAAAGTGTCAGGATATAAAATCAATGCACAGAAATCAGTTGCATTTCTCTACACCAACAACAAGACAGAAGAAAGAGAAATTAAGGAGTCCATCCCATTTACAATTGCACCCAAAACTATAAGATACCTAGGAATAAACCTAACCAAAGAGACTAAGAATCTGTACACAGAAAACTATAAAGTACTCATGAAAGAAATTGAGGAAGACACAAAGAAATGGAAAAATGTTCCATGCTCCTGGATTGGAAGAATAAATATTGTGAAAATGTCTATGCTACCTAAAGCAATCTACACATTTAATGCAATTCCTATCAAAGTACCATCCATTTTTTTCAAAGAAATGGAACAAATAATCCTAAAATTTATATGGAACCAGAAAAGACCTCGAATAGCCAAAGCAATATTGAAAATGAAAGCCAAAGTTGGTGGCATCACAATTCCGGACTTCAAGCTCTATTACAAAGCTGTCATCATCAAGACAGCATGGTACTGGCACAAAAACAGAYMCATAGATCAATGGAACAGAATAGAGAGCCCAGAAATAGACCCTCAACTCTATGGTCAACTAATCTTCGACAAAGCAGGAAAGAATGTCCAATGGAAAAAAGACAGCCTCTTCAATAAATGGTGTTGGGAAAATTGGACAGCCACATGCAGAAAAATGAAATTGGATCATTTCCTTACACCACACACGAAAATAGACTCAAAATGGATGAAAGATCTCAATGTGAGAAAGGAATCCATCAAAATCCTTGAGGAGGACACAGGCAGCAACCTCTTCGACCTCAGCCGCAGCAACATCTTCCTAGGAACATCGCCAAAGACAAGGGAAGCAAGGGCAAAAATGAACTATTGGGATTTTATCAAGATCAAAAGCTTGTGCACAGCAAAGGAAACAGTTAACAAAACCAAAGGACAACTGACAGAATGGGAGAAGATATTTGCAAATGACATATCAGATAAAGGGCTAGTGTCCAAAATCTATAAAGAACTTAGCAAACTCAACACCCAAAGAACAAATAATCCAACCAAGAAATGGGCAGAGGACATGAACAGACATTTCTGCAAAGAAGACATCCCATCCAGATGGCCAACAGACACATGAAAAAGTGCTCCACATCACTCGGCATCAGGGAAATACAAATCAAAACCACAATGAGATATCACCTCACACCAGTCAGAATGGCTAAAATTAACAAGTCAGGAAATGACAGATGCTGGCGAGGATGCGGAGAAAGGGGAACCCTCCTACACTGTTGGTGGGAATGCAAGCTGGTGCAACCACTCTGGAAAACAGCATGGAGGTTCCTCAAAATGTTGAAAATAGAACTACCCTATGACCCAGCAATTGCACTGCTGGGTATTTACCCTAAAGATACAAATGTAGTGATCTGAAGGGGCACGTGCACCCGAATGTTTATAGCAGCAATGTCTACAATAGCCAAACTATGGAAAGAACCTAGGTGTCCATCAACAGACGAATGGATAAAGAAGATGTGGTATATATACACAATGGAATACTATGCAGCCATCAAAAGAAATGAAATCTTGCTATTTGCGATGACGTGGATGGAACTAGAGGGTATCATGCTTAGCGAAATAAGTCAATCGGAGAAAGACAACTATCCTATAATCTCCCTGATATGAGGGAGAGGAGATGCAACATGGGGGGTTAAGGGGGTAGGAGAAGAGTAAATGAAACAAGATGGGATTGGGAGGGAGACAAACCATAAGTGACTCTTAATCTCACAAAACAAACTGAGGGTTGATGGGGGGAGGGGGTTGGGGGGGTTTATGGGGGTGGGGTTATGGACATTAGGGAGGGTATGTGCTATGGTGAGTGCTGTGAAGTGTGTAAACCTGGCGATTCACAGACCTGTACCCCTGGGGATAAAAATATATTATATGTCTATAAAAAATAAAATTAAAAAAATAAATATAAAAAAAAGTGGAAAAAAAAAAGAGCAGAGCAGAAATCAAGGAAATAGAAGCCCAAAGAATAGTAGAACCAATCAATGAAACTAGGAACTGTTTCTTTGAAGTAATTAATAAGATTGATAAACCCCTGGCCAGATTTATCAAAAAGAACAGAGAAAGGACCCAAATTAATACAATCATGAATAAAAGAGGAAAGATCACAACCAACACCAAAGAAATACAAATGATTATAAAAACATATTATGAGCAAGTTTACACCAGCAAATTTGACAATCTGAAAGAAATTGACACATTCCTAGAGATATATAAACTGCCAAAACCAAATCAAGAAGAAATAGAAAACCTAAACAGACCCATAACCAGTAAGGAGATTGAAGCAGTCATCAAAATCCTCCCAAAAATGGAAAATAAATAAATACAAAGATGGTGGTATCTCTGCTCTCTGGCTTACCATTCTTGGCATCTCACACTGGGTGTCCATAGGACATGCTCCCTGTCCCTGAATCTGTCAGCTTACCTGGGCTCCAATCTGAGAGCAGAAAGTGAAATAAAGTAGATAAGAAATATAGGTTCTTAATTATTATGGAGCCAAAGAAGACTCATAAACTTGTAATTTCTCCTTTCTTCTCTCCTGTACCCTCTAAGTCTGGTAGGATGCCTGAGCAGCACTGGTACTCTGAGGGACAACCTTCTATGTAAGGCCACATGCCAAGTGATTTGGTGCAGCTGTGGGGGCTGAACTCCTTGGCCAGTGAATGCTCCAGGTGAGGTCACAAAGTAGGGGCTATGTGAGCAAAGGGAAAGAGAAAAGATGTTTCATTGGCTAGAAACTATTAGAAATTCTTTATAACAACTTATAGAAAAAGCAACTCAATTCTAGTGCCAGTAGCTGGGGTACCTGGAGTTTTCCTCAGCACAGGGAAGAGATTTAGCTCAAAGGAGCTATGTGTCTCTCTTGGTCCAATTCCTGGGGACAAAAACATTCATGCCAACAAACCAGAGATTAAAGTGCAGCTATAGGACAAGTGTGGGGTTTCTAGGCCAGCTCCTAGGTAGTCAAAGTCAAACCTCTCTGACACCTTCTTCTATTCTCTCCCCCTGTAGCACCTCTCTCCCTACCCCAGATAATTCTTGTTAGCAACATGGTGTCAATTTGAACACTTGGAGGAGGGAAGAATGTGAAGGGATGGAGGATGAAGCCTTCACTTGGATGATCTAAGAATGTCCCAGAGCCAACACATCCAGCATTAGACTCATCACCTATCCCCAAATCCTACTTCTCATTCAGGGTTCATTTTCACACCATTCACCCAAACTAGAAGCCTTGCAGTCATCCCCCACCACCACCACAGGCCCTTGTTTCTGCTGATCTCATGAGATCCACTTAAATCTGTGTTTTCTACTTCCCCATGTCCTTTATCATTGACTATCACACTGACCTTCACCCTCCCCACTCACACACACCCATCTGTCACATTGGCTCCAGGAAATCTCATCATGTTGCTCCATTGCAAACTCCTGAAGGTTACACATGGTCAGCTGGGTAAGATCCTAGTGTAGCAGACAGTGTCCCCTCCTATCTCACCAGCCTTACTTCCTGCTTCCCTTCCCCCAACACTGCCATACAGAATTGCTCTCTAACACTTGAAGGAGCCATGCTATTTAGTACCTCAAAGCTTTCCTGGGCACTCTTTCCTTTCCCTGGCTTCTCCTGGTCCATCTCTTCCTTCAAGACATGGCTTAGATGCCCCATCTTCCAAAAAGCCTTTCTTTTCCTGGGTCCTTCCTTTTGCTATGTTTCCATAGGCTATGAATCTCTCTCTCTTTCTCTCTCTCTCTTTCTCTATCACTCTCCCAACTTTTAAGCATTTATTCTGTATAAAACATGCTAAGTACCTTAAAGAGTTCATATAATTTAATACTCACAGCAACCCTGCAAAGCAAGTACCATGATCAACCCCAACTTACTAATGAAGAAAATAAGTCATAAGTTAAATAATATATCCAAAGTCTCAAATCCAGATACACTGAAATTTTACTGTAGGTCAATGGGAGTAGCTCTCTTAACACCATGCTGTCTCTGTCCATAGGCAGTGAGCTTCTTAAAGATGGGGATGAGTGGCATCTCACAGAGGAGAACCTCAAACCTTATTTAAGAAGACAGTGGGAATCCCACTCTATTTATAAAGGACTAGTCAGGAAATTTAAGCAGTGTATGAGGAGTCCTTGGTCTTCTTTTTTAAAATTCCACCTGAGATAATTCATTGAAAATATTAAAATGTATTGAGTCCTTATTATAGGGCTGGAGACAACAGACATGAGCAATTGTGTTCCCATTCTTGAGAAACTCATAGACATAACAATCTAGCTAGAGAGTAGGTAGATTGTGCTCAATGTCCCATGCTTACCAAATAGGGAGATCTCATTGTATAGTGGGAATAAGGCCACTGTCAGGGTCAGAAACCACCCTCCTCATGACTAGTCCTTCTCCCCCTTCATAAATGGTCTTTTCTTCCCTGAAGAAGACTCAGCATCCATGAGCACAAACCCAAGGGATTTTGTGGCTATGGCAAATCAACAGTAACTGCTACTCTATGTGTAGCAGTCTGAAGCAGGAAGCCAAGTAGGGTGTGGAGGGTGTATGCTCTAGAGAAAAATTTATCCAGACCCATGGCTTCCCCACTCTGTGACCTTGGGGAAGTTAAGTGGCTTCTTGGGAACTTTGTTTCACCTTTTCCAATGGTTATTATAATAATGGACCTTGCTCATAGGGTTTTTGGAGGATTTAAGAGCTGTTATATGTAAATTAGAAAGACTAGTCTTAGATATATATCAAGTGCTATCCTAGTATTTGGCATTTCTGTCCTTGATAAGGGGTCCTGTGCAATGGGGTAGTATCACCACAGTGAAGGCGATTATAAAGAGTGTTTTCATGGTGCAATTGTTACACATTTAATGCACAGAACAGGGTCAACTTCTTCTTCACTGTTTTTGCCTTCATCTTATATTAAACTCCAGAAATCCCTGTGAGCCTCAGTCCCCATCCCTGCTCTCCAGTACAGACCAGAAACTGGCTACTCAAACCTAGAGACAGGATGAATACTGCTGAGTACAACAGTGTGTCCTGCAGTTTCCTGGTGGGATAGAGAGAGGACAGGTTTCAGCTGAGACTGTTTCTTCTACTAGATACCCTCCTTGACCCAGCAGAAGGAAAAAGAGGTCTGTCCTCTGTTCTCCCCAGTAGCAACACACAGACTTACCCCCATCCCACACTTCCCATACTTTACTGCCATTCTCTGTGTCTGCCTCTGGCCTGTAAGGTTCTCAAATGCAGGCACTGTGTAGAGTTTGACTAGTTCTTGACCATGGTACAGAAAAATAGTAGATGTTCAATAAATATTAGATAGGTGAATGAATGAATGAATGAATGAATGATTAAGTGAATTTTCAGGATAAAATTATACAGATAAAAAGTAGAGCACCAGGAGGAGAAAATGTTAGTAGTGAAAGTTCTTTCATCATTAGCCATTCAAAATGGCAGCACATATCTAAGTGTGGGGAGTGGCACTGTGGGGAGGGGGAGGGCATATTTGCAATTCCTGTAACAGTCACTAGACAAATGTTAAATTTAGTGTTTTATTGATTAATACTTTAATTTATTTCCAGTAGTGTTTGAAATGTGTTTACAAGCACTGATCTAAAACAAATATTAAATAAAGTAGTAGAATATTTACAAAATTATTGATCTGGTCCCTTTGGAACTAGAATTTTGAGGAGACTCTGGGAAAATCTATGGACTCAGTGACTTGGAAACATGTGAAAAATTTCCACATGGACAGGGAGAGGTGGACCACCCAGAGATCATGTGTTGTTGACAAACTGATGCTGGTTTCTCTGTTGAGGGTCTCATCTTGAGAACACATTAACACCTTTCATGGGGGCCAAGAGCTGGACAACAACAGTGTAGGTCCAGCATATTTGTGAAGCACTCACAATGACCCTGAGGAAGGTAGGACACTAGTACCATTTGCCAGCTAAGAAAAGTGAGGTTCCCTGTCGATTTTCTGCTTAATTGATCTGTCTATTGCTGAGAATAGAGTGTTAAGGTCTCCTACAATTAGCATATTATTATCAATATGTCTCTATTTTGGTTAACAGTTGGTTTATGTAGTTGGCTGCTCCCATGTTGGGGGCATAGATATTTACAATTGTTAAATCTTCTTGTTGGATAAAGCCTCTAAGAATGATATAGTGTTCTTCAGCATCTCTAACTACTGTCCTTAGCTTAAAATCTAATTTGTCTGATATTGTTACCCCAGCTTTCTTTTGACATCCATTGGCATGAAAGATAGTTCTCCATCCCTTCACTGTTAGTCTGGATGTATCTTTAGTTCAGAATGAGTCTCTTGTAGACAGCATATGGACAGGACCTGTCTTTTTATCCAATCTGCAACCCCATGCCATTTTATGGGAACATTTAGGCTGTGTAGGTTGAGAGTGATTATTGACAGATAAGATTTTATTGTCATCATGTTGCCTGTGAAGTCCTTGTTTCTATGGATTGTCTCTGAATACCTCTATTCTGTATCACTCTTGGGGTCTTTCTCCTTTTATAGGACCCCCCTTAATATTTCTTGCAGGGCCAGCTTAGTGGTCATGTAGTCTTTTAGTCTTTGCTGATCCTGGAAACTTCTTATTTCTCCATCTATTCTGAATGGCAGCCTTGCCAGATAAAGAATTCTTGGCTGCATATTCTTCACATTTAGTACCCTGAGTATGTCTTGCCAGCTCTTTATGGCTTGCCAGGTCTCTGTGGATAGGTCTGACATTATTCTGATTTTCCTCCCTCTGTACATAAGGAATCTCTTTCCCCTGACTGCCCTTGAAACTGTTTTCCTTGGTTCTAAGATTTGTGAGTTTTACTATTACATGCCTGGGGGTTGATCTTCCCTCATTGATCTTGGGGGTTGTCCTCTCTACCTCTAGGACAAGACTACTTGTTTCATTCCCCAGATTAAGGAAGTTCTTGGCTATGATTTGGCCAAATATATCAAGTCCAAAAGTGGGCAGAAGACATGAGCAGACACTTCTCCAAAGAAGACATACAAATGTCTAACAGACACATGAAAAAGTGTTCATGATCATTAGCCATCAGGGAAATTCAAATCAAAACCACACTGAGATACCACCTTACACCAGTAAGAATGGGAAAAATGGATAAGGCAAGAAACAACAAATCTTGGAGAGGGTGTGGCGAAAGGGGAACCCTCTTACACTGTTGGCGGGAATGCAAGTTGGTGTGGTCACTTTGGAAAACAGTGTGGAGGTTCCTCAAAAAATTAAAAATAGAACTACCCTATGATCCAGGAATTGCACTACTGGGTATTCACAACAAAGGTACAGATGTAGTGAAAAGAAAGGCCATATGCACTCCAATGTTCATAGCAGCAATATCCACAATAGCCAAACTGTGGAAACAGTCAAGATGCCCTTCAAGAGATGAATGAATAAAGAAGATATGGTCCATATACACAATGGAATATTACTCAGCCATCAGAAAGGATGAATACCCAACTTTTGCATCAACATGGATGGGACTGGAGGAGATTATGCTAAGTGAAATAAGTCAACAGAGAAAGTCAATTATCATATGGTTTCACTTACATAAGGAATAACATGGAGAACATTAGGAGAAGGAAAAAACGAAGTGGGAGAAATTAGAGTGGGAGACGAGCCATGAAAGACTATGGACTCTGGGAAACAAATGTAGGGTTTTAGATGGGAAGGGGGTGGGGGGATGAGTGAGCCCAGTGATGGGTATGAAGGAGGGCACAGACTGCATGGAGCACTGGGTGTTATACACAAACAATAAATCATGGAACACTGCATCAAAAACTAATGATGTATTTTCTGGTGACTAACATAACACAATAAAAATTTAAAAAAAAACTAATGATGTACTGTATGGTGACTAACATAACACAAAAGAAAGAAAAAGGAAGAAAGAAAGGCTCCATAGGATTTAAATTCCAGCTGCTACAAGAATAGAACCAGCTCTCTGAACTCCAAATCTGGGCCCCTTATGCTACCCCCAAGCTAGAGCCCAGCTTCAGGGAGCAGTCAGGCTGCTGGGAGTATTCTACGAAGTATGTTAGTGTCCACCTGAAAAGAGAAATCTGAGCAAACCTTTTTTTCTTTTGCTCTCCTTCTTGTAACTCCACTGATTGGCCAAACCTAACAGGCTGATGCTGACAAAGGAGCCCCAGCCCAGGGCACAGAAGAGTGCAGAAGGCAGTGGACCACAGGCACCATATCCCCATAACCAGCACAGGAGGCAGAGGGGCCTGTGGCAGGGGTGGACACAGCAATAGCTCCCCAAGGCCCAAGGTGGTCAGAGGAGACCATTCAACTCTCCAGGAGGAGGGAGAAGCCAACAGAGTCCCCAACAGGCAAGCCAAAAGGGTCTAGGTGAATAGAGGAGAGCAGAAGCTTCCAGAAAGAAGGCACACCAATCAAAACATCTCCCTGAAGCTGGCCAGGACCCTGCAACCACCCTTGGAGCCCAAGATTACCTACCTGGGCACAGCCTAGAGCAAAATAAATCTTCTCCCCTGAGGTAAAGAGCTTTGTCAAGATTTCCATTAATTCAACAAACATTCATGAGGTGCCCCCTCTGATCAAGCAGAGACTGACCTGAGAGCTGAGGTCATTGACAGCTGCCTGCCCAAGGGGAGAAGGGTGTTGCACTCCTGGACACAGTAGCCCGGTGGACTCCAGCCCCATAGGGCTAGCAGTGAAGGCAGTAAGCCTGGGGTAATTGTGCTGGCCCATCAAAAGCCCTCCCCAGGGACCCAGAGGGCATCTGTGGGGACACAGCATCTGAGCATGTGCCCTGGCCTTCCTAACCTCATAGTCACTTGTGGCTCAGTCACAGCCTGGCTGGGTCCTGATGACACAGAGTCCAGAGAGGGCACAAGCCCTTCCTAGGCCTGCCCTGGGTTTGGCCTTGCCAACACTTGCAGGCTGCTGCACTGCAGAGAAATGAAAACCTCAAATGATTTTTTTTTTTTAAGCAAGAGGAGGAGGGGGTAAAAAATAGCAGCACACAATTAGGGAGCCGTTGAACTTCTGTGCAAACTAATGAATAAACCAGCCCTTGACAACTTCCCCCCACTGCTGCCGACAGGATAATTGGGCTAATTTCTTAATTTTAATGCCGTTGTTGCATTTGGCTTCTGCTAATGAGATGTAAATATGTGTTGCGGGTTTGTGGATTTGTTTAATTGCAGGGTAGCTAAACTGCGATTGGCCAGAAGGTTAGTCATTTATTTATTTATTTATTTATTTTTATTTTTATTTTTATATGCCCCCAAATGGAAAAGAAAGGGAAGCTGGGGAGGGGTGGTGCTGGTGGTGGTGTCTGCCTCCTTCCCTATGCCCTCCTCTTTAGGAGGTAGAAAGGAAGATCTAGTGCCTCCTGAGGGCTGCTTGTTTGGGGCATGGGAAGGGGGTCAAGAGGACAGCTGCTTGAACGTCATCTCTCCCTGAGCCACTGTGCTGTCAGTGGCCACACTGATCTAAATAAGTCCTGTCTAGTCACCTGGGAGAAGGAGGACATGGGGCTGGTCCCAGTGTGCTCAGCAGTGGCAGGCAGAATTCAGATCAGAGTCACTTGCAAAATGGCAAGGCCACCAGCAGGAATGGGACAGCAGGGGGCCCAGAGCAGGGCAGGAGCATGGCTCCTCCCCATAATGTAAAGGAGTATAGTTGAGACATGTGATGGTAGGGAGGCAGCTAAACGTGGGTGCCCGGACCTGTAGCCTAGTTTCAGGGGCACAGAGAAGAGTGTCCTGATGGCTATAAGCCCAGCAGAGGCTCATGACAGGGACAGGTAGAGCCAGGGGAGGGTGGAAGGGCTTGAACACTGAACACAGACCAGAGTCCAGAGAGGACCAAGCGTTGCAGATGCTGTGGGAATGCCATGTCCAACAGTAGTGTTGCTTCAGTGACAGAACTCTGAAGACCTTCCAAGTGGGACATCATTCTATTAGTGGTACCTTTACCACAGCCCTGGGAGGCAGGGGCTATCCTGGTCCTTGTCTGACACATGGGGAAAACCCTCTCAGAGGTCTGTAACTTGCTCAGAGTCACAGAATAAATCATGGTCTGACTACAAAGTTCATGCTGTCTGTTCTGATCCTCCTTCCTCCCCTCTACTCAGCCAGCCTGTCATTGATCCCTGTGCAGATCCCCACAGAGAAACAGTCCCTATTTCTAGGCAACTCACCCCTGGAATAGCAGTGGCCAGTATCTGGGTCCAGGAAGGGTCATGGATCACAGACTCCCCAAATTTGGAGGCTGTCTAGTTCACATCCTTCATCCCTCCCAGGGCAAGGATTTGCCAGGTCATTTAACAGAGCTCAGACACTTCCCTGCATCCACCATGTCCCAGAAGGGGTGAGTAGCTACCATGCCAGCATTCACATCCCTTGTGATTAGGGAAGTCCTTCATTATTTCTGACTTTAGTCCTTGATCCATGGTTTTAAACAAAATCTCTTCACCTTCCCCTCTCCAGAACAATCCTTCACATACTTAAAGAAAGACACTCAGTATCTCCTCAGGCTTCTCTTCATGGGAACAACAATCTTGGCTGTCTTCTGTCCTTCCTTCTCACCTTGGTTTCTCTGAGACCCTCTGCTCATGCCCCTTGAGTCTTGTCAGAACTGCAGAGCCCTGACTGACTGGAGGTCACCTTTAGTCAGAGACAGAAGAGCAGAAATACTTCTTGGAAGCAATGCTTAGAAATTGGCAACATGCCTCTTGTAGCCGTCTCCCTGCCTTATCACCACACCTGTCCCCTCTAACCCATACCTCTAGTCTACTGTTTGTTTTTCTTCTCTACTTTCATGAAAGCATCCAGATGAAGTTGAAAGTCAGGTGACCCCACCTCTACTCCCAGCTCAGATGGCTAATGAAAGTCAGGAGGAAAGTACGTCATGATGTTTCTCAAAGACCAAAGGTCCCAGCCTTGGAGGTAAAGTCATCTGGTCATCCTCCTGTCTGAATTTCACACATTTTACTGCCCATTCCAGGCTAGTGCTTGCCAGCCTGTGCTTGAGTCCTTCTATGAACCCTCTGTTTCCCCAAGACATTCCTTCCATACATGAGTAGCTCTAAGGATAAAATTTCTGTCATCACCTTGGATGGAAATGGGTATTCCAGTGGCTTGGAGCAATAGGTCTCCACCCTCCTATCAGAGGAGATCATGTTGCCCATTGAGAAGAACAGGAGTCAGGGGCTGGACTCACACTCTCCAGCAGCCATGTGCTCCCAAAACTGGTTGATTCTTGTCCCGCCTCACTGTCCTCATCTGTGCAACAGGATGGGTCATCATCATCTCAAAGTGCGGATAAAATGAAATCATGTTTGTAAAGCACTTGGCTTATAGTAGGATGATCCATGCTAACTCTGAGCCTTCTCAATGAAAGGCCCTTGAATGCCATAGAAGACCATCATGTCCTCCCCTTTCTCTTCTGAGTCAAACTTCATGGAAAAGGATTGCATGTCCTGTCACAGTTCCAATTCCCTCACAAGAATAACAGGAGAACCACCTTTCTTGCCCTTTCTATCTTAGAGGCCCAGCCAGTGTCAAATACAATCATAAACTTGGCAGGATTGCAAAATGCTGTATCAAACTTGGGTATTATTATTTCTTCTAGTTTGTATGTGTATCTTTTTCTTCTCTATTTCTCTTTATATCTTGACATTTCCCCTTCTCTCTTTCTTTTCTTTCCTGAACTACCCCATGTCTCCCTACACGTCCTTCTTCCTTCCTCTCTCCTTCCTCCATTCCCCACTACAACTCTGCTGGGCCTGTCACCGCTGCCTGCTGGAGAGGGGAGCAGTGTCTGGAGACAGGTCCAGGAGCTCCTCCACCAGCCTCTGAATTAATACATAGCTGCTCATTCCCAAGCACATTTTGTGGGGAAAAAATACATCCATGTTAGTTTAATAATGATAATAGAAAACAATATGCATGCTAATAAGAAAGCTACTTAAATACTTTGCAAACAAGAAGATCTTCCTTAACTAGTTAGGCAGCTGATGAAACACCTCTATGTATTTAATTATTTCATCCATCACCCAAGGCCTGTGTCTCCCTTGGTTGGCTATCTGAACACCATAGCCCCACCAACTCAGGCTTTTATTTATTTATTTATTTATTTATATATTTATTTTTAGGATTCTTTCATTTTAATTGAGTATAGTTTACATACAATGTTATATTAGTTTCAGGTGTACAATATAGTGATTTAACACTTCCGTACATCACCTATTGCTCATCATGACAAGTGCACTCCTTAATCCCCATCAACTATTTCAGCCATCCCCTCATCACCTCCCCTCTGGTAACCATCAGTTTGTTCTCTATAGTTAAGAGTCTGTTTCTTGGTTTTCTCTCTCTCCCTCTCTCTCTCTCTTTTCTTTGTCTATCTGTCTAGCTTCTTAAATTCCACATATGAGTGAAATCATGGCATTTGTCTTTCTGTGATTAACTTATTTCATTTAGCATAATACTCTTTAGCTCCATCCAGGTCATTGCAAATAGTAAGATTTCATTATTTTTCATGACTACATAATATTCTATTGTGTATACCACATTTTCTTTTTCGTTTGTTTGTTTGTTTCTTTTCAGTGTTCCAGAATTCATTGTTTATGCACCACACCCAGTGCTCCATGCAATACCTGCCCTCCATAATACCCACCACCAGGCTCACCCAAACCCCTCCTACCTCCCCTCCAAAACCCTCAGTTTGTTTCTCAGAGTCCACAGTCTCTCATCCAACCCAGGCTTTTAAAGCAAGAGAACTAGCTGGAAATCTACCCCATTCCTAAATCCTCTTGATAGGCATAACGAGTAAGATGTGGGGGTACATTCTAGACTAAGTAGAGTGACCCACTTTTTTCTCTTCTCTGACAACAATGATCTGAAACCTGAAATGCTCCCTGAAATTACAAGGAAATCTTTCCATGCTGATACCTGGTTCCTATTCCAGATCAATTATCTTCAATTTAGGCTCCCTATCTGAGCATTGTTGTTGTTGTTTGTGCTTGATAATTTAAAAGGAAAACTACCTAACCCCTAAGATGGTTCTCTGAGAAGGAGGCTGTGGTTCTAGATGCATGAGTCCATGGATGAGTTCTTCCCTTGACCTTCTGGAACCAGTTAGCACCCCAGATGACACCATATTCCCTGGGATTCCAGGCATGAAGTTGCAGAGTCAGGTAGACAGCCCAAGTTAGGCTCAGCCCAGAGGATAGCTCATTCTCCCTGGGGAAGAGGGTTGTATCAGGTATAGATATCTGGACCACACTGGCTCCCAGCAGGACGACCGCAGCAGCAACCCTCAGGCTGAAAACAACACAGAACCAGTGTTCAACAGCGACACCATGTGGCAGTGAGACACAGAGATCACGCCTTCATTCTAACAGCTATGTGGAAAGAGAACTTAGTTTTATAAGCTTCAAATGCCCTAGAGAATTCTCAGACACTTCATAAAGAAAGCTTTAAAAAAAAAATGGTAGACTTAATTTCCTACCAACAATATTTCAAGTGTCAATATTTGATTGAAAAAAATGAATTAGTTGTATCTACGTTTGTACCTCGAGTTCTTAGAGCTTTCATACAAATTATGCAATAAGAGCCAGCACATCCCAGTGTTATGTAATTTAGTATTGAACCTTGATCCTGGCCTCAAGAAGATCAAATACGTTTCAGTGCAGTAAATCTCAAGGTTCTTTGACCATAGTTTGTGTCACCTGTAAAGCCAAAGTTTCTGCCCTCATCACAGCATCTTGTTTTATAGAACCCTACTTCTGGGCTAGGGGACTCTGCCCAGACCACATCCTGGTCTGCCCCACCTGCCCTGAGCTAAGCTCTGTTCCTTCCCCTCCTCAGAGACCTTGTGACTCCAGAGGCCAGGCAGTAGCCTGGGGAGTACTGGTGGGAGCCAGAAGACACTAGATTCTAGCACTGGTTTTTCCACTTGCTTGTGCTTCCTTGAGATTTGTCCCTTCACTTCTCCAGCCTTTAATTTCTTCATCTGTAAAAGAAGGTGAAAGGGGATTGTCTTAAAGGCCTTGTTAGCTTGAATTATCTGTGGTTGGTAACAGGAGTGCCAGGAACCAAGTTGGAAAAGATCACATTAGGGGTCAATTAGGAGTCTACTCTCTTATTTGCACCAAACTATCCTGAGTATTTGATTACCTTGCTTTGTTCCTAAAATTTTCATGCAAATGAGCTTTTTAAAAAAGTCTCATACATTTATTCCTTCCAAATCTCAGTCTCTGTGGTCCAGCCTCTTTGCAGACCTATGCTATTGAGAGAAAGAAAGAAAGAAAGGAAGGAAGAAAGAAAGAAGAAAGAAAGAAAGAAAGAAAGAAAGAAAGAAAGAAAGAAAGAAAGAAAGAAATGATAATTGCAACCTTCTGACCCAACCTTCCACCCGCACAATAACCTAAAGGCTTGTTAAACTCTGTTATGTCAGCATCAGGGGTCAAAACCTCTGTGTGTTGAGCTTTGCTACAAACTGTGTTACCCCTCCCTGTCCCTAGATAATGGGAGCCCGAGGAGAACCAAAATGGGTGCATCCTTGTGTTCTGAGTGGGGAGGGTATGGTTCCATGGTTCCATGGTTCCATGTATCCTTGTGTTCTGAGTGGGGAGGGCATGGTTCCATGTACCATGTAGAGGGCATGCAAACATTAGAGGTTTGCAGAAGCAAAGAAGTCACAGTCTGGGGCCAGGTGGACAGATCAAAATCCAGTATCCAGTGATACAAAATTGGACATGTTAGATTTTTTTAAAAAGGGGGGGGTGCTGTTCAAGTAGCAGATAAATAAGAGTTGAGGAAGAAGAGAAACAATAGATTCCAAATAAACAGTGGGATCTAAGGCCTGGATCTTCTCTTGAGCTGCAGTCAAAGTGGATGTGGAGGCTTTTTCTCTGGTCCCGGGGCATTCTTTTCTTTCTTTCTGCCGCCCCCTCCCCCACCACCACCAAACAAAGTCTGTCTCTGATTACAAATCCCATGCTGCTTAGACATCCTGAATCTCAGTGCTTAGATCAACACAGAAGAACTTCCCTCCCCAGGAAAGCCATGTGTTTGCCTAACCAAATACCCACAACTTCAAGCCAGTTGTTAGATACAAAAAAAAAAAAAAAACAACAACAACAACAACAAAAAAACACCATTCAGCCTTTGATCAAATCTGCCAGGGATTTCAGTGCATTACAATGATGCATGAGCCCTGCATATCTGTCACTGGAGCCATTAGCTGAGACCATGAAACCCTCCTTGTCACTCATTCCCTAGCCCTAGAGGGAGAATGAATATTCACTTTGGAGAGCGGAGAAGAGTCTCTGCCATGGCAGCAGGGAGAGTCATATGAGCAGGTTTTCCTGTTTGATTTTTGCTTTATTTATTTTAAGTAATAAACATTTTGGAGCAGCTTTTAGGTTTACAGACAAACTAAGCAGAAAATACAGGAAGTTCCCATCTATGCTGTCCCCCTCCTCACCAGTTTGGGTTATTGTGCTTTGATGTGGTATATTTGTTACAATTGATGAAACAGAATCGATACCTTGTTATGAACTAAAAGTCCACAGTTTACATTAGTGGTCCCTCTGTGTTGTCATGCTATGGGTTTTTAATTAATGTATAACAACACGCGTCCACAATTATAGTGTAAGGGCCTATTTAGCCAGAGCGATTTCATCTCAGTTGAACAGCCATTTTGTTGTTTATGCGGTAAAACTTAAACTGACCCTGCCCCCGCCTCCCCAGGGGACTTACTTAAAAGCAAGTCTGGGAAACTAGTAAAATATGGTCAACCAGTTCCAGGTAACAGAGCCCAAATACAAGGGCGGGTCAAGCCAGGTGGAGACATCCAATCAGGGGGGCATGCATACTGTCTCCCTAGCTACAAAGGAGTATGGGCCCCGCCTTTTGGGCGACTTTTGGGCGCCAATTCTGACCAAGGCGATAGGCTAGTTCGAATATCTACTATAGGGTAAATTGTAATTCAATTGGCCACCTGTGTGTGACCTAGCATGACTGTGCAGCTTTCTCTGTGTGTTACAATCTCATTGGCCAACTGTGTGTGGCCAGGCTCAACCACACGGCCTTTGTCCTTTAAAAGTTAGTCTGTAAGGCAGGGAGGGGTCACCCTCTCTGTAAGAGGTGGCCCTGAACGGTCGGTTTGATTCTCGATGCTTGGCGCAAAATAAAGCTTTGCTTGACCTTTGCTTTGTATCAGTCTCGCTCCTTTGATCATGGACCTATCGACAGTGTCATACAGAATAGTTTCACTGCTACAAAAATCCCTGGGCCTTACCCAATCATCCCTCCCTTCCTCCCCCCCAAGCCTCCACAATCAATAAACTTTTTATTGTCTCCACAGTTTGCTCCTTTCCAGAATTTCATATAGTTGGAATCACATATAGTGGCTTTTTCAGATTGTCTGCTTTCACTTAGTAATATGAATTTCCATTTCATCCACATATTTTAAAAAATGGCTGGCTAATTCTTTTTTTTTTTTTAAGATTTTATTTATTTATTTGACAGACAGAGAGAGAGAGATTGAGATCACAAGTAGTCAGAGAGGCAGGCAGAAAGAGGGGGAAGCAGGCTCCCTGCTGAGCAGAGAGCCTGATGCGGGGCTCGATCCCAGGATCCTGAGATCATCACATGAGCTGAAGGCAGAGGCTTAGCCCACTGAGCCACCCAGGTGCCCCCACCCCTTTTTTTAATCACTGGATAACACGCCATTATATGGATGCACAAGAACTTATTTTGCATTCTCCTATTGAAGGACAAATGAGTTGCTTCTAGGTTTGTGCAATTATGAATAAAGCTCTATAAACATTCATGTTCAGGTTTTTGCATGGACATAAGTTTTCAACTCATGGGGGTAAATATTGAGGAACATGATAACTTGATGATGTGGTTATAATGTGTTTGGTTTTGTAAGAAACTCTCAACTATCTTGAAAGTGGCTATACCATTTTTTTATTCACCAGCAATGACTGAGGGTTCCCATTGCTCCACCACATCCTCTTCAGCATTTGGCATGGTCATGTTTGGGCTTTTAGCCAATAGGTGTGTAATGGTATCTCATTGTTTTAATTTGTAATTCCTTAATGACATATGATGATGATCATCTTTTCATATGTTTATTTACCATCTGCATATCATTATTGGTGAGGTATGTGTTCTAGTCTTAAGCTTTGTTTTTTAATTAGGCTGTTTATTTTCTTATTGTTGAGTTTTTAGAGTCATTTATATTTTTGGATAGCAGTCCTTTATCAGATATGTGTTTTGCAAAGATTTTCTCCTAGTATGTAGCTTGCCTTTGCATTCTCTTAACAGTACTTCTCACAGAGCAGAAATTTTTTTTTAATTTTGAAAGTCCAGCTTGTCGATTTGTTCTTCTATGGATCTTGCTTTTAGTATTCTATCTTAAAAAGTCATTGCCAAACCCAAGGATGGATGGATAGATAGATAGATAGAGATAGATAGATAATGATAAAAGATAGATGATAGATAAATAGATGATAGATTATAGAGAGATAGGTAGATAGATAGATAGACAGACTTATCTATCTATTTAATCTATGCAGGCATTTATTATAAGTAATTGGCTCATGTGATTACGGAGGCTAACATAATAGAACCGGCAAGCTGGAGACCCAGGAGAGCCATCGGTATAGTTCTAGTTCAAGTCTGAAAGCCTGTAAAGGAGAAGAGCTGATGGTATAATTGCAGTCTGAAAACTTGCAGGCTCAAGAATCAGGAAGAGCTGATTTTTCTGCTGGAGACTGAAGGCAAGAAAAAGCCAATGTCTCAGTTCCAACTCAAGATTCTCAGAGAGTATTTTCTTCCCATTTCCACACTGGAGAAGGCAGACCAGTGGACCACATGCCTTCAATCACTCTCATTCATTCGCTGATCCATTTATTCAATAAACACTTATCTGCTGTCCACTGTGTGCCTGACCTGATAATTAGCCCTGGCTATGAAGTACATAGCCAACCAGGTCCTTGTCCTCAGGAAACTTATAGTCTAGTAGGAAGACAGGTACTAAATAAATAAGTAAACACAAAGTAAACTCAGATTGCAGTGGTCATGAGATCAGTGAGGCAGAGGACAGGAAAGTGGGAGAAATAAAGGGGGACAGGAAAGCCTCTCTGTGTCCCAGAGTCTATACCAAGGATGTCAGTAGGCAAGCTAGGCAAAAAGAACTGTGCTCAGGTCAGCAGACAAGCACATGCAACAGCCCAAGTTTGGTAGCTGAAGAGTGGTTAATCCAGTGTTGCTTCCACTGATTTTTTTTTTCATGAGACTTTGCTTTACTCAAGATAAGACACCATGTCTCTTATGTGTCTTTACTTAATACAAGTTGATGGACAGAATCAGGGCAGTCATAGATATTTGTACATTGTGTTTGGAGGCTATCAAAAAATCTTTGAGGCCTGAGTTTCTGCATCTCTGAAAATGCCATGTTTAGGAAGAGGGAGAAATGAAGGGTCTCACAGCTGGAAAGAAAATGTAGCCTGCAGTCAGCAAGGACAAACTCACCTGCCAATGAGGCAGATGAAACAAGGCCCAGGAGCTGGGATGACAGAAGCATATACGAGGAGGCTTTGAGGTGAAAGTAGGTCAGATTTCTGATTCCTGAGCTCAGTGTTCAGCCTCCTAAAACTTAATAAAGCTGCAGTTTCCAGAGCAAAGGGCAAACAGATGTTACCTGGATATGCTTAGCTTCCATCCTCACATGTGGTGCCGCACACACCCTGGCTGGCTGCCTCTGTGCCTGCAGGCCTGACCCTGGTGTGCTCATGGAAATCAGAGTGGCCCTGGGTGGGCAAGAGGAGGTGGGAGAGAGGAAGGAAAGGAACGTACACTTTCCAGTGGCTGAGCCTCATGTAATTAAATCCAACCTCCCTCCAGCTGGGACCAAATGAGGTGTGTGGGCTTCTGCTTCAACTCACAGCACAGTTAGTAGAGAGAGGGAGGCAGAGAAAGGACTTTTGGCACCCAAGCCCTTGTAATCAGGCTTCAGACTTCTCTCCCAGCCTATTCTCCTAGATACAAAATGGGCTTGGTGTCCTTTTTCCACCTCCTTACCCACCTGAGTACTTCAGCCTCTCCACAGTGCTCCCTTCCATACATGTATACACATAAAAGTGTGCATACACATAGACATACATAGACACACTCATAAGTCTGTGCACACACTCTCACACATGTACTCACATATACATGCACACATATGCATGTGCACACACCACATCCTCATGCACACCTGATGGCTTCTCCTTGTCATTCTGTAAGCAGCTTTTACTCATTGTGGCAGGTACCATTCAAACCTCCCCCAGCCCATATGGATGCTGCCTTCCATGACCAGCAGTTGCCATCTATTGCCTGCTTCTTGTACAATGGCCTTGGCAGTTCTGAGGTTGATGTCATTGCCCCCATTTCTCAGATGATGACATCTTCAGAGTAGCCCAATGATTCAGGCAAGAGAGTAAGACAGTAATATGGGGCAGGAGTTACCTGCTTCTTTTTTAGGAAAAACTGCACTCATAAGGGCCATCAAAGCAGTAGAGAACAATTAGGAAAGGGGCATGTTTCTTCTAGAGCAGATAGCGTCAGGATGGAGGAAAAGATTGCCTCCACTGAGCAGGTCACAAGGTCATGACAGTACCTTTCATAATCGTGATGAGTGAACCATGGGATCATGGTGTCAGAGTTCAATATAACTTCAGTACGTCTTTGGGCTGGGACTGTTTGCACCCAGGTCCCAGCTACATTATGTGCCTGCTGTGTGGCTGGAACAAACTGCTTAACATCTCTATGCTCAGAGGAGAGGATGCCCAGCCATAGCTTACTCATGAGAATCAGAACTTGTGCTTGTAAAATTCTGATGCAGTGCCTGGCACAGGGAAGGCCCTGGGTAAGTGTTGGCTCTCACAGTTATTATCACATGTCCCAGTCACTCAGCATTAAGGAAACGTTCTGGGCAGCTCCCCAGGCCCAGATGGTCCCAACCAGAGGGGCCTTCCCAGTCAAAATGGGCAGTCAGCTCTACATGCACCCATCTCTGAGCTGCCAGCACTCCCTAAATGCCAGCACAGCCCATCACCAGCACCAGAACTGAAACCCATTCCTGGGACAGGCTCTCTGGTTTTTCACAATGGGCACACAATGAATGAGCAATGAGAGCAAAGTGCATACTCAACTGGGGTTCTTCCAGCTCACTGTGAGTAGGCAGATCTTCTTAGATCTTCTTTCCAGAGTGAAGAGCTGGGCCTTGGAAAATTGACTAAATGATTTAATCGGAATTACTCAGCAAAAAGAGTCAAAGTATGGACCACAGTGTCCAGTGTCCAAGGCTGAGAAGTGGGAGGTGAAGCAGTCACACTGGCTTTGCAGCGAAGACCTCACTGGCTCTGTTGCCTTAAGCAAGTCTATGAACCTCAGTTTCCTTGTCTGTAAACTGGGGCCAATGAGACATTATAAGACTATTTTGGAGATTGAACTAGGTAATGTATATGATGTGCCTAGCACCTGGGAGGGCTTGGGCAGTGGCACCATTACTAGAGATAACATGAGAACTGACTGTTAGGGTCTCTGACAATATGAACCCCAACAAAGAGAATCATTTTAACCCCAACTTTGCTGGGCCCCTCTTGAAGATGGCAGCTCCTTTACACTTCCTGGCTCCCTCCACCTTCCACCCACCAAACATTAATTATATATGAAGCTTCCCTCAAGCAGAAGGGTTATAATTAATTTATGTTGGGACCATAATAGATTCCAATACAAACTCTGTTTCATTGCATCCAACTATGCTCTAACTGCAAGGCATAATTTCATAACTCATGGTACAATGCTGCCTCCTGCAATACCCCTTCCCCAGCTCCCTGGAAGAGAAACCAACAACCAACAGAAGAGAGAAAGGAGACATCAGGGTCTCTATCCATGGAGAAGATGGAAAGCTCTCCATTCTCCATTCCTCCTTTTGGCCACCATGCCCAGAAAGGAAGGAGCACACACCAGGCAACACAGACCTGGTATGGAATTTCAATTCCTCCTCATAACTGCTGTGTGACCTATGACATTCACTCAGCTTCTCTGAGCCTCAGCTTTTTTATCTATAAAAATGGAACAATATAAAATATGCACACTTTAAGGTATTTGTGAGGATGAAATCAGAAGAACTTTTATAAAATATTCACAAAAATATCAGGTGCTTACCCTGTACTTAATAATAACAAATAACAATGGCAGCTAATATTTAAGCAACATTTACTGTGTGCCAGGCACTGTGCTGTCTCATTCAATCTTCATGGCAACCTGTGAAGTGAGTCCCCATGCTGGTTCACTGGGTATTGTGGGGAGAGGCTATCCTCAAAGCACTGTCCTTCTTTAGGAAGGCTCCTGTCCAGTGGGACAGGGGCAGAAGGTGGGCCAGTGCCATCTCTGGAGAGTTCACAGATGGGTACTGCCTGACTGTTGTTACACAAGGTCTTTTCCAGAACCAAAGCATGGAGAGAGAAAGGTTGTTTGCTTCAGAGGACATTCTTATTACTCCCAGATTGCAAGGATCTGAGGAGTAAGTGACTCAAGAGTGAAGATGGCAAATATAGATTATAAATTCAGGAGGTAAAGGGAGGGGAGGAGGTGTGGCTGCCTATGAAGGGAAAGCCAGCCAGAGCAAGGATACTGGGAATACAGGACTGTGTGGGCCAGGTGGAGGGGTTCATGCCAGAAACCAGTTCCCCGGAGACCCTGGCCTCTCTGACAGCCCCATGCAGGGCTCCTCCTTTCCTCCCAGGAGTCTCCCACAACTGTTGATGAAATTCATTTTTCTTTAAGTAATAATCCATTCTCAAACAGAACATCCATGTGCTAAACCAGTTGATTTGGATGTCACTGAACATTAATATGTCCTTGGGCCATTCATTAGTCCTGTGTGCCTTGGCCCCCAGGTCTCTCATCTGCTAGCCTGCCCTCTTCAGGGATATAATGCTTCTGAACCCACATCCTATCACTTCTCCCCCTTTTGGCTAAGATCAAGTGTGAACCCACATCCTCCTTTACCCTGATTTAGGTGTCTTCAGAGCAGCTATAAATTCCTGATAGTTTTAAACTTATTTGGGGGGCACCTGGGGGGTTCAGTGGGTTAAGCCTCTGCCTTTGGCTCAGGTCATGATCTCAGGGTCCTGGGATCGAGCCCCAAGTCGGGCTCTCTGCTCAGCAGGGAGCCTGCTTCCAGCTCTCTCTCTCTGCCTGTCTCTCTGCCTACTTGTGATCTCTGTCGAATAAATAAATAAAATCTTTAAAATTTATTTTATTTGTTATATGCTCATTGCCTGTGTCCCCCAGTAAAATGTCAGATTTGGGGTTATGGCTTTAAAAAATATGTCTAAACTACCATATCCTTAAAACCTATAACAGTGTCTGGGACATACCAAGTTTTCAATAAATAGATGTTGAATGAAGGAATGAGCACAATAAAATGTGTCATCCTCTTCTAATTTGGTTGCAATAAAACCAGTTAGGAAAATATTACTTTGTCTACAATAAAGCCAGTTAGAAAATGGCCCAAAAATGCGTATGTGTGTGTGTGTATGCACACATGTGCACACATATATGTAGTATGTGTTGTGGAGTGTAGGGGAGTCCCAACAAAAGGTAACTAATCTTTTTGCTCAGGAAGCCACATTCTGCAGAAAAGAGAGGCCATGTGCTGGAAAAAGAAAGACATTGCAGAGAGACTGGGCTGGTCCAGAACTTCCCCAATATCCAACAAGACTGGCCCAGCAGTCCATAGCAGGGAGGGGGCTGCATGCTGCCACAGAGTCAGGTTTGACCCAGAACATAAGCAAGCCTAGCCTGCCGGTGAACAAAGGGCTCAGGCACTTGGGAACTGGTACCACTGCACCTGAGCTGGCCTGCTAGGAGGTTGCTGCCTACTTATGCCCCTCCTTGGGGGAGCGGAGCATCGTGTTTCTGTAATCTGTCTGCTGGGGCCGTAGAACCAGGTGTCAAAGGGAATAAGAACCCCTCAAACCTCACTTTTGGAGATCTGGAATTTACCACTGGATTTGCTGCTGACTCTTGGGCAAAATGTACTTAGATCTCTGAGCCCCAGTTTTCCATGGGTGACTTCATGACTCAGTTTGCATAGGACCATCGGTGGTAGACATCTGGTATCCCAACATATCAGTCACACCTCCTGTCACTTCCAAAGAGTCTCATTTTAGACAATAAATTATGTTGTCATTCTAATAATAAATCTCTTTTAGAGTTTTTATGAGGATTAAATGAGTTGACACATGTGATAGTGGCCACCACAGTGTCTGGTATGTGAATCCCAGTGAATGTTCATAAAATCAATTAAATACAAACCATGCCTGTGTCCTGCCTGACCTGAGCCCCTAGGGCCCTGTCCCACTGCTACCTCTGGCCAGATGCTGGAGCACGTCCTGGATGCCTCCTCTCTCTCTTTCTGCCCATCTCTTCTGGGATCTGATGTTTTACCTCCTCCCATTCCCCCACATCAGCCTGTCTGCTACGGAGAACTTCATGGGCTACCTAGGGCTCTGTGAAGAGAGCATTGCCCTGCCCAGAGGGGCTTGGCTTCCAGCAATGGATGCTCTCCTGTCCTTGCCACACAGGTAATGGACGAGTGAGGCCACTTAAGGAAACATTCCCTTATCTCACCCTGGCAAAGTTCCCTCTTCCTCTTCTTGAAAAATGGGCAGCTGGCCGATGTGGGAGCCATGACCACTCTTCAGAGCTGTCAGCAGGATAGATGGATGGAACTTCTGCTCTTTGCAAGAAGAAATTTTGCAGTGAGAGCCTGTCCCTTGGGCTTTGCCTACCTTCCTGTGAGGAAGCATGTACTGTAAAGAAGTTTCTACAGACCAAAAAAGAGCCATTCAGAGACAGGAGGCTGGCACGAAGTCTCAGAGCTTCAGGTCAGGAGCCCAGGTTGGCACTCCACATCTTCTCATGCTGTGAGTTTGCTGGGTAAGAAGTGAGGAGTTTGTGGGGCAGCAGGGGGACAGTGAAGCATCCAGGGATGAGAAGAGACCAATAAAAAGGGAACACAGTGCCAAGTTCCTGCTCAATTAGGTTCAGTGGCAACATGTAACCTTCAACACTGGGTAGGACCTCTGTCCACAGACCCAGTACTGGGATCTGGACCACCCACCCTGCCAGATTCTGTCCTAACTGTGCCCTTTGTGACCAAGCACAGAGGGCTGCAGATTAGAAAAACAAAAATCCAGGATGCCTTGTAGTGATAAGGACGTACTGATATTTTAAAAGTGTGTTGTTACCTGAAATATACATTTAACTGGATGTGTAGTGTTTTGTGGGGCAGGCTGTCATGCACAAAGCCTTCTCTGCTCAGTGCTCAGGGTACAAGCAGGCGTTTTCAGGAAAGTCTACCTATGGAAACCAGTCCCAGATTCTGGGTCTTGAAGCCTAGAAGAGTCCCTGACAGACGGGAACAGGCAGAACCCCATGAAGCATAGGGAAGGGACCCCAAAAGCTCTGGGCTGGTTGTGTCCCTAGCTCAGAGCTAGGTATCTGCTAGAAATAGGGAGGCCCTCAGAAAAGGGGAGGGAATGTCTCTTGGGAGCAGGTACCAGAGAGCACAGTGCATGCTTACCCCAAGACCGGATCTGTCCTTTACAACTCTTTGGGAAAGAAGGGATGGCAGAGTGAACAGAACAGAGGGTGGGACAGATGTACCTGACTGTGAGCTGAGCCATGGGACCCCTGGAAAGTCACAAAACCTCTCTCAGCATTATGTCCACACACCCACAGAATATTCAGTACCTGAGAGGTGCTGAATTCAAAATTCATTTGGCGAAATTCAAAATTGCCAAATGAATAAGTTGACTCAGCCCATAGTATAATATTTCTTTGATTGCTGTGTTTATATTTCCTGAACCTGAACATTCATATCTTTCATCAGTTCTGTTAATCTCTCATCCATGGTCTCCCTGAGTACTACCTCTCCCCATTCCCTTCATTGTCTGCTATTAGGTGAGTATGAGACTTTCTAATTCTAACTTCCATGTCTCTTAACTTCTCTGTGATATTTGTCACCTCTCATGTCTGGTGTGGCACTGAGGCTGATGTTCTCTAACTTGTTTCCCCCTACACTCATCATTTTCTCCACTACTTTCAGTCAGATCTTCGGTTTGCCCAGCAGATTGTAATTTTAACACAATCTATATTAATTTTGGGAATTTCATTTTTCAAGCCTTCTTGTTCTTTTATCATGTCTTGTTCCACTTTTATGGTTTTTATGGCTTCAATCTCTAATAATTTTTATAGACTCTTATGTAGTGTTGCATTGCCTTTGGTGCTTGGGGTTCCAGGCTTCCTGTTTCTTGAGGTGTATAGCTCATAAAAGAATGCATAGAAATATGTTTGACATTTTTACTGTGAATTCGTAATCAGCAAGGACTTTTTTCTCAATGGAAATCCTACATGACCTACCTAAGTTTTTTGTTAGATTATTCCTGGCACCATGGGACATCACAGACATGGGATCAGTTTTATGTTCATTGCTCAGCTTGGGAATCCCAGCCCACATGGGGACTGCCAATTCCAACTCTAAACCAACACATGACAAAGACTCAGGGTACCAGTTACACACAGGACATTTTTCCATCTGAATCACTGGCATATCTGTTCTCTTCTGCTCCTATAGAAGACCTCCTACTCCCCCCTTCAATGACATTGTTACCCTTTGAGGATGTCTTGCCTTGTGTAGGCTCAAGTCTTGTTCTCCTATCCCTGTGTGATTAGAGCCCAGAGCCTTCCACATGTGTGCACACAGGTACATGCATGCACTCACATGCAATTACATACCTACCTGCAGAGCACATGTGCATGTACAGGGGTACAGACACACATGCACATATGTGCAAGAGAGCATGTATACATATACACATGGAAGTACACACAAACATACGTACATATATGCACACGCATCTGTATGCACAAGGACACATGGGTCACTGCAGTGCTATCTCACATTCCTGTAGTGTTGGCTTTGAATGCCTTGCCACTGGCAGCTGGGGATTTCCATTCTTTTTGTGTCTTCATCTATATTTTTGAACCATATGTGCATATGATCACCTATTCAGCAATTCTGCAGATCTATATGGGAAAAAGCTGGCTCTTGTCCTCACTTGCCATGAGAAGCTTCTCACATCAGAAGCCATTCTATGTCCTGTGGGTGTGATGTGTTCAGTATCCCTTTCAGAGAGCATCACTGAACAAGGCTTTGGCTCATCATGGTCCCTCAGGTCCTTGTTTCCATCTTATGGACACTGAAAAAAAAAATACTTGCGCCCAGAAGAGGTTAGAGACAGTCAGTGGAGCTGACTCAGCCCCTGGGCACCCCTAGCACTCCAGCTGTGACCTAAGACCCAGATCCTTGCATCAGGCCTCACAGATCCAGGATTCATAGCCAAAACAGAGGGACATGGTGGCCGTAGCCCAGCCCCTAACCCAGAACATTGAGGTACAAGCTCTCCTGAGCCAGGGATTCTGCCTTGGTACATTGTGGTCTTATAATAGGTGCTCCTAGAACCCCCTCAGGCTGCCCCAGACATGTGTAGCCCCTTCCTTGTGGCCACCAACCCTCCCCCTCTGGCCCTCATCTTACCATTGGCCCTGTGCATCTCTGGAATGCTACAAGACTGAGAGCACTTCACCATGAACAGAGCAGCACAGGGTCTTGGTAATCAGATGTAAAGCTAGATGACATGTAAAACCCTGTTATCATTACAACTCTGAGCATCAAGAACCAAACCCCTTCTCTACCCCCAGGTGTCAGTGAGGGGCAGGCTGAGAGGAGGATCAGAGTTCCAGAGAAAGACCATCACTGAAGATCATCATCTCATTGTCCTGCTCTTTAGTCACCAGTTAGCCCCAGCAGTGGCCTGGCCATGCCCAGGGGATGGTCTCCCCAGCCCTGCCACACAGATGCCAGCAGGTGCCCCTGACTTTCGGCCCCTGCCCAAAGGTGTAGGTGCCCTGAGAAGCATGAGGACAGCATAGACTTCCTTTACCCAACTGGGGTTATGTTCACAGCCCTGTTGGGATTAGGCTGGGGGAGTTGAGGGGTGGGAAAAGAAGTCTGATTACCAGGTTAGAGCAATCCCTAGAACTTCCTAGGGCTGCCTGGGCTGCATCTGTCCTGCAGCCCAGGCTCACCCCTCCACACACTTTCTTCCATGTGCACACCATCATCCTGGTCTGTCATTTGTTCCTGCCTGCCCACCTTTCTCCTGGCTCCTTCTTTCCTTCAACCATATGTTCATTCACTAAGGGTTTGTTCATTCGTGTACTCATTTCTCCATCAGACTATGAAGGCCTCTCAGTGCCAGGCACTGAGTTAGCACTGAGCTGGCTCTAAGGAAACAGTGATAAGTCACAGCCCCAGCTGTGAAGGGCTGCAGTTCAAGGGAAAGTTGGGCATACAAACAGATGATTCACACAAAACTGTCATAAGTATCTGCAAGGGGACCCTGAGGCAGGAGAGGCCAGCCACCAAGAATTTATGAGGGGACAATTTGAGGAGGCTCTGGGAGGTAAGTAGGATCTAGCAGAGGGGCAGGAGGAAGGGAGCCACAGCACCAAGGAGATGTGAATGGGCACTGCCTGTTCCCCAGAGGGCAAGGAGAGAGTGGTAAGCACCAGCCAAGGAAGATGGACCTGGTCCAACAAAGGATGGGGCCACAGAAAGACTTCAAGCAGGACCCTGCAGGATCAGCCTGGGTCTCCACTTGGTCATTCTGGTGAAGTGTCGGAGGGTGGGATGATTTGGAGGGGAGATTGTTAGAAGCTGGGGGATCAGTCCTGCGGGGAATAGTGAAGACCCAAACCAAGGCAGTGGCAGTGGGGACAGGAACAAGTGGGTAAACCTGAGGTTAGACCAGCAGAATCTGTAAGACTTGCTGCTTCACAGCCATGGGTGAGGGAGAGGCAGGAGGCAAGGATGGCCTATGGGTTCTGGTCCATTATCTGGGGATGAAAGGGGAGGAGAATCCCAGGGCCAGCTTCTACGCAGCAGCCCAAGCCTCACCAGCAAACCTGATGGAGGAGCCTCCTACTCTTCTGCTCCCCTCTAGACACTGACTCTGAGTGCTTCCCCAAGCCCACCTCCCTGCAGCCCCATGTGTGAGGTGAGGACAGGACAAAACAGGCTCGCTCTCTTTCTCTCTCTCTCTCTGCAGAGCCTGTTCTTCTGCAGCCCTGGGAAAGGAGGAGAGATCAGGAGGCAGGGCTCATCCATTATGAATTCCCCCTGGGGATTCCAGTGCCTCCAAAGCCAATTGCATTATTTAAAACTGGCTTAAATTTGGCCCAGAATAAAGAGATGTCTCTCTTGTTGGTCGTCATCCCTTTGTCCTGTGACATCTTCCCCTTATTCCTTAGAGGAGGCACAGCACTTCAAGCAGAGAATCAGGTCTCATGCACAGCCCCACACAAAAGGTATCACTTCCCCTCTGCCCAGCTACTGAATGGAGCTTGTTGTTCATCCCTATTTTAACCTCCTCGGTTCACAAAGATAGTATACTCATTTCTAATAGCATGTTGTGGAGAAATCTAAGTTACTTGGTTTATTTGGCTGAACCACTCTGAGGTAGATGATCCTACAGGTCTCATGGAAGCTGTGAACAGAGGAATTGTCCTGTTCCCTAGAAGCAAATGACAGCTCAGGTGGCTGGATACCAGAGGCCTGAGCTTCTAGCCTGGGGGAAGAAGGAAGGAAGGCCAGAGCAGCCAGACTGGTTGTTATGGAGATTTTTCTCCCCAGCAAGTGGAGTAGCTGGGACTGTCACTGGAGCTAACCTTGAAGGATTTCCATGAAAGGGAAAGAAAAAATAGGCAGAGATACAGATATATGATGTGAAGTCTGACCTTTACCTGGGAGGCTGGGGAGGGTCAGTATCTCAGAAAAGATACCATAGCTAGAGGGGAGAAGTGGAGAGGAAGGCAGGGAGGAGAGAGGGTGGAGGGACAGACAGGCAGCATTTCCCAAGTGCCTGTTACATGCCACACACTGACATCAGGGTATATCTTCTCTTATTTGTCCTCACCAAACTCTGGTATAGAAAGTGCTGCTAGTCTCTCTTTTACAGATGAAGACACTGAGGTTTAAAGACCAGTAAACAATGAGTCTGGGGTTAGAATGAAGGTTTTTCAGAAATGACCCTAAAACTCATACTCATTCCCCTGGTGCGTGATCCTGCTGACTCACCCCAGTGGTACAGCACTCTGGGAGGTAGAGGCCACAGGATCCAAAACAAGCCACACATGAGAGCCCCCCTTTCCTGGTTGTGCTCCTGTCCAAACACTCAATCATCTCCCACATGGTTCTCCCAGCCATGGGGGGCCTCAGTGTCTACTCCTTTCCACCCTCCCTGAGACGTCCCCTATTCATCTGCCTCCACTGCTCAGACCAGGCATTGCTTTCCCTCTCATCCACCTTCTGCCTTTGTTCTCAATTCTCTTGGACTCACTACTCTTCTGCAGACCTGAATCCCTGACTTCTCTAAAGACCCTCCAACCCCACCTCTAGGAACACCATGCCATGGTACACTTTTTCTTAGAGCTCTAAGGACACTCAAACTGAGGAGACCATGTGTTTGCATTTAAAGACCCAGAGAGATGAGCCAGCAGGGGTGGGGGTTCCACACAGCAAGGGCTGAACAATTCCAACACACGACAGCCACAGGGAAGGGCTCATTCTTGCTCAGGACTGCCCTCTCTTAGTCTGGAAAAATAGGCTATAGGCCCTATGGGTCTTCCCTTGCCTTGCTCTGCCTCCTGGTTGAAATTTTTAAAGCCCACAGAGTATCAGGACAAAGATAAATAAGTAACTAATACTATTTTTCTAGGTAAAAGATAGGCTACACTGACTCCCCAAAGACTGGAAATCAGGAGGTGCTAGAGCAGCCCCAGAGGCAGATTAAGACAAAACTCCTTTTAGATGCATTGTTGCTATCAAAATTTTGTTTCATACATGGAGCTGCACTTCTGATCTGGACACAGGACTTGAAATTTAGAAACTCAAGTTTCAAGGAACAAAAACTTAAGCGGCAGAGTGGCCATAAATTCTGGAAGCATAGGTGATTACAGGTAAGAAATGGTTTTCTTATATTGCATTACAACACATGATCAAATCAATGACATTACATGTGTTTTGTATTATCTTTCATTAGCAATGTAGAGTGCAGTGTGCAGCTCAAAATTACAGTGGGCACAGTGCATTAATGCAACATCTCCACCAATACTTGCAGGTCTGAGGCATTACTTCCTTGGATTTTTTTCTCTGGTTTTCAAAAGTAAACCTCTGCCTTTAGCGAACCCCAAAAGAAATAACCAAAGAGCTTTAGATCTGGTAGGCATCCACCCTTTTCCATCCAGATAACTCATCCAGTCCAGTCTGGGAAATTACTATCCACCCTCCCCTTACCTCTGTCATGAGCAGCACTCCATCCTGTTGGAAACATCTGGGGAGACCTCTCCTTAGTTTGCCAAGTGCAAGAAGTGATAGTAATTGATCACTTACATAGCCAAATAAAGCAAACAGATATCCACGTTTCCAGAGTTTATGGCCACCATATGTCTTAGCTCAGACTGCTATAACAAAATATTATAGACTGGGTGACTTGAAGAGCAAACATGTAGTTCCTATGGTTTTGAAGCCTAGAAGTCCGAGATCAGGGTGCCCAGCATGGTCAGATTCCAGTTAGAGCCCTCTTTCTGGTTTGCAAATTGTTATCTTCTCACTGTGTCCTCACAGTGAGTGCCTGCCTTCATGGCAGGCAGAAAGTCAGCAAGCTCCCTGGTCTTTTCTTATAAGGGCACTAATCCCATCAGGTGGACCCCACCCTCATGAACTCATCTAAACCTAATTATGCCATCTCCAAATTGTGGGGTTGGAGCTTCAACATGTGATTTTGGAGGGATAACAATATTATGCAGGGATAATATTCTATCCCTGCAACCCTAATATTTATATTCTTCTCACATTAAAAAAACAACAACAATGTACATTCCATCCCAACATCCTTCGAAGTCTTAACTCATTCCAGCATCAAGTTCAAAGTCCAAAGTCTTATCTAAGTATCTAAATCAGATACAAGTTAGACTCAAGTATGATTCATCCCAGTCAAAATTCCTCTCCAGCTGTGAAACTATGAGTATTTTACTCAACAAATAAAAAACATCCAAACTCAAAAATGGGCAAAGGACTTGAGAAGACATTTCTCCAAAGAAGATAAACAAATGACCAACAAGTGCACGAAAAGATACTGAACATCACTAGTCATTAGGGAAATGCAAACCAAAACCTTAGTGAGATACCACTTCCCATTCATTAGGATAAATGTTATCGAAAAATAGGATCTAATATATGTTGGTGAGAATGTGGAGAAATTGGAATCCCTGTGCACTGCTAGTGGAAGTGTAAAATGATGCAACTGATATGGAAAATAATATCATGATTCCTCAAAAATTAAACAGTGGAATATCATTTGATCCAGCAATTCCACTTGTAGGTGTATACTCAAAACAGTTGAAAGTAGGGACTTGAACAGAAATTTGTACACCCATGTTCATAGCAGCATTGTTCACAATAGCCAAGAGATCAATGCAACCCAAATTGTCACTCACTGGATGACTGGATAAGCAAAATGTGGTATATGCATACAATGGGATATTATTCAGCCTTAAAAAAGGAAGAAAATTCTGACACATGCTACAACATAATGCTAAGTGAAATAAGCCAGTTAAAAAGGGACAAAGATGTATGATTCCACTTATATGAGGTACCTAGAATAGTCAGATTCATAGACACAAAATATAGAAAGGTGGTTGCCAGGGGCCACAGGGAGGAAGGAATGGGAGTTAGAGTTTGATTGGTACAGGGTTTCAGTTTGAGATGATGAAAAAGTTCTGGTGGTGATATTTTCACACAGTGTGAATGTACTCCATGGCACTGACTTTTACACTTAAAATGGTAACAGTGGTAAATTTTATGTAATGTATATTTGCCACAATAAAAAGAAATTTAAAAGACACATTATACTTGAATGCCTTTGAACTATATCAATGCAAATATTTTTCCATCTTCCAAAAAGCTGGCTACATATTACCCTTCCTACTCTGTTAATCATAATTCTTCTACACAAGCCCTCATTTGCGTATTCTTTTTGCAAAATGTATCTCTTTCCATACATTCATGCTGTTTTTTATACATGTCCAAGTCAGTGCTTAAAAAAAAAAAAAAGAAAGAAAAGATGAATCCAACCTAGATTGGATTTTTAGAACACAATGTCTGAGATAGAGTGACAGCTACACCACACCATCCCCTGAGCTTGTGAGACACAAGCAGACCCCTTGCCCTTTGTCAGCTGCTTCTCACTGTGATGCTAGGGAAAGGAAATCTAAGCTTGGTATGATTCCTAGAGGGGAGGAATCCAGTGGTCTTGAAGCATGTGAAGACTTGCTATGAAAAAGAGAGATTTGATTATTCATACGTTTTTCCAAAGGACCAACTGGCACTTCTGAGTTGGACTTGTAAGAACTCCTTCTGTTTAAGTTTGTGGAAACAAACAAACTTCTTTGTATGTGATGAGCCCTCTGCCTCCAGATTAGTCCAAAGTGATGGTAAACTTCAAAGAGGGATGTTAATGAAGGGCTCTTGCTTAGGGAGGGAGTTTGGGATAGAAGTCTTCTCAGTCCCTTTGGAAACACAGATCCAGGACATGATTTACTCAGCACCTTCTATGCTATCTCACATCTCCTGGTAAGCTCACATATTTTTCAGACACCTGAAGTTAAACACCATTGATCTTATTTTGGGGGCCCATTCTATAGCTACTGATACAGAGCCATTTGGTTTTTTCAGGTCACTGATCCCTACCAACCACCATCCCAGCAATCAAAAGTACATCTTGAGCCCAGCACTGTATTAGATGCTCTGGTGCAAACAGCATAAAAGGTATGACCCCCAGCCCCAATGGAAAAGACCTGCAACTGAAGAACTTCTTAGGAAAAAATATGGCACATGGTTGGTGCTCAAGAACTACATATTAACAGGATTATTATATATAAACAAGATCCAAATTTTATAGGATTCTCAAGGAAAGCAAAGGAATCCAATCTGAGCTACTTTAGTCAGGATAGGTTTCAATGCAGAAATGAGATCTGAGCTAGGTCTGGAAAAATAGGAAGGAACTGGTTCAGAAATTAGATATGTGAGAGAACAGTTTTAACCACTAATTATTATGCGTTGGACATTGAGTTAAGTCCTTCATGCAGTACCTCATTTAGTCCCCATACAGCCCTAAGAAATAGGGCCATTTTATAGTTAAGAAGCTAAGGGTTTTTTTTTTTTTTTAATTTCTATTCAGTGTTCCAGAATTCATTGTTTATGCATGACTCAGTGCTCCATGAAATACGTGCCCTCTACAATACCCACCACCAGGTTCACCCAACCTCCACCCTCCTCCCTTTCAAAACCCTCAGTTAGTTCCTCAGAGTCCACAGTCTCTCATGGTTCATCTCCCCCTCCAATTTTGCCCAACTCTCTTCTCCTCTCCATCTCCCCATGTCCTCCATGTTATTCCTTATGCTCCATGAATAATCAAAACCATGTGATAACTGACTTTCTCTGCTTGACTTATTTCATTGAGCATAATCTCCTCCAGTCGCATCCATGTTGATACGAAAGTTGGGTATTCATCCTTTCTGATGGAGGCATAATACTCCATAGTATATATGGACTACATCTTTATCCATTCATCTGTTGAAGGGCATCTTGTCTCTTTCCACAGTTTGGTGACTGTGGCCAATGCTGCTATGAACATTGGGGCACAGATGGCCCTTCTTTTTGCTACATCTGTATCTTTGGGATGAATACCCGGTAGTACAATTGCAGGATCATAGGCAAGCTCTATTTTTTATTTCTTAAGGAATCTCCACACGGTTTTCCAAAGTGGCTACACCAACTTGCATTCCCACCAACAGTGTAAGAGGGTTCCCCTTTCTCCACATCCCCTCCAACACATGTTGTTTCCTGTCTTGCTAATTTTGGCCATTCTAAGTGGTATAAGGTGGTATCTCAATGTGGTTTTGATTTGAATCTTCCTTATGGCTAGTGATGATGAACATTTTTTCATGTGTCTGTTAGCCATTTGTATGTCTTCATTGGAGAATTGTCTGTTCATGTCTTCTGCCCATTTTTTGACGTGATTATCTGTTTTGTTTGTGTTGAGTTTGAGGACTTCTTTATAGATCCTGGATATCAGCCCTTTGTCTGTATTATAATTTGCGAACATCTCCCATTCTGTGGGTTGGCTCTTTCTTTTTTTGACTGTTCCTTTGCTGTGCAGAAGCTTTTGATCTCGATGAAGTCCCCAAAGTTCATTTTCGCTTTTGTTTCGTTTGCCTTTGGAGACATATCTTGAAAGAAGTTGCTGTGGCCAATGTCGAAGAGGTTACTGCCTATGTTATCCTCTCGGATTCTGATGGATTCCTGCCTCATGTTGAGGTCTTTTATTCATTTCGATTTTATCTTTGTGTATGCTGTAAGAGAATGGTCGAGTTTCATTCTTCTACACATAGCTGTCCAATTTTCCCAGCACCATTTATTGAAGAGACTGTCTTTTTCCCACTGTTTATTTTTTTCTGCTTTGTTGATGATTAGTTGACCATAGAATTGAGGGTCCATATCTGGGCTTTCTACTCTGTTCTACTGGTCTATGTGTCTGTTTTTGTGCCAGTACCATGCTGTCTTGGTGATCACAGCTTTGTAGTAAAGCTTGAAATCAGGCAACATGATGTCCCCAGTTTTTTTTTTCTTTTTCAACATTTCCTTAGCAATTCTGGGTCTCTTCTGATTCCATACAAATTTTAGGATTGTTTGCTCCAGCTTTTTGAAAAATGCCTGTGGAATTTTGATCAGAATGGCATTGGAATTATAGATTGAAGAAGCTAAGGTTTAAGGAAGTATGTGACTTGCCAACAGCCACACAGCTAGTAAGTGGGCAAGCTCAGGTTGGAGCCCACATTGAATTCCAAAGCCCATGCTAGTAACCACTATACAGTTGGCCTTTCGTGGGCTGGAGACAAGTAGACTGAAGGTGTCTTGGGAGAAGAATAGGGAACAGTGACCAGAAGGGAGAGTGATCCCCATTTGGGGGAACTTAGGAGCCAGACTGAGGGGAGATAGAGTCAGCAGGAATCACTGTGGGCAGGTTCCTGAGGAGGCACTTGGTCAGGCAACACAAGAATTCTCCCTTCTGCTGAGCTGGCCTCTACTGAGGTCCTAGCAAGCAAGGAGTGTCCCTATACCCCAGAGGCAGAATATCCCAAAATAGACAGTTGCAGACAAGTTGCTTCTCTCCCTTGAACAATAAACAAGAGAACCCCTTGTCAGCCCTCCCAGAGGAGAAATGGCTCCTGGGAGAAATCCCACAGATTCTGGCAATGGTTGCATTTCTTCAGTCTGACAACTTCAGGAAGCAAAGAGTCTTTATCTGTCAGACCCAGAAACCAATCTACCTTTTTTCCCCAACTTCATCCATCACCATCCCCATCTGCTGTTAGGGAGGTGGGGGAGGGAGGGAAAAGAGGGCTCTCCCTCCAACACCCATTTGCCAACAAACACTGGCTTTTCTATTTCCCTCCATTGTGCTCCTATCAAATAAAGCTATGGTCACTAATCAGGCTGGAAGGACAGAGACAGTAACACCCAGGCCCTTCCAAAGTCTTCAGAGATCAAACTCTTTCCTAAGTGGCCTTCTGAACAAAGCTTCTGTTGCCCAGTACCAAGTGGGAGTGGCCCACCCTTGCCCAACACCTTCACTACAACCCATTACCAAGTACATCTCTCCTCTTTTTGCAAAGACAGTAGCTGTCCTGCCCTTGCCTGCTGATGTGCAGGGGGTTGGATTTCTCTGAAGGATTTCTCTGAAAGAAGAAACAGAATTGTTTCTCAACTTCAGTTGCAAGTATTTCCAACCAGGCTCAGCCCCCAGTAGCATCAGGGAGCAGATGGGGCAAGAATGGGGAGCAATGAGGTATTACAGGGTCCACTCATGCCATGGTCCTAGAAAGGTGGGTTGGCTGTCCTACTTGGCTGAGTATGTTGCAGGGCAAGGAATTGGGGGGTTGGGGGCAGTGAAAATCTCTACACCCATTACCCCACTGCTAATTCTACATGAAGAACTCAGGGAAGCTCTCAACAGGTAGACAGCTCCTAAGTCTTATCTTGGGGCAGGGGGAGTTCATTATGTTTAGATTTCTAAAACTCTAGGCTCCAAGACTGCAGTCAGTCTGATTACCAGGTGGTAGAAACCCTGCTGGGCAGGATGGACATCCTGGCCCTGAGAATGTTCCTCCCTGGGGGACCTATGGTGTCCATCTCTGGCAGCCAGAGCTGGTGTGCATATGAGTCGTGATGTATGTGAGAGACCCCTAGGACAGAGCACTGTGGTGACTCACAGGTGGAGGGGCAGGGGAGAGAAGCTCTAGCTACTGGGTAGCACCAGGAACATGAACCAGGGCTGGAGGCACACACCACACATGCACACACAGATGTGCATGCCCACTCCACTAGCACCTGTAACCAGGATCATCAGCAGGTATGCATTAAGTTGTGCACACAATGGACTCCCCAGTAGGAAGCCTCCCATTTCTCCTCCTCACTTACAAACTCTGCCATAGTGACAGCTTTTACGATGCCCTTTCCCATCAACCCAGATTCTTTCATCACTGTCTGTGCTCCTTAGAGTGATGCCTATTTCCCTCACTCTAGCTTTCTTTTTATATATCAGTAAATGTCATATGCCCCCCCCCCAAAAAAGGGCATAAATGTCTTGGCTCTGATCTGGATGTGAGTAGCAGTACATACGCTGAGTGATTATGTGTGTGTACACATGCAGCTGCATATGTGTGAGTTTTAATGCATGTGTGTCAGTGTGTGAGCATGCCTGTAAATTATGTACTCATATATAAGTGTGTCTGTGTGCATATATGTACACCAGTTTCATGTCATCACTTTGTGCTTCTTCCTGGTATTAACCTAAACATCACCTACTTATGGAGACTGAAAACTGAATCCTACATTGTATAGAAGACTTAGTCCAATCTCTTTGTCTCACAGATAAGGAAACTGAGTCTCAGAAAGTGGAAGCTGGCCCAGGTCCCACATCCAGTGAGTACAGGGGCTGCCTGTACTCCATGCTGCCAAACACTGCTTCTCACAGCCCTGTCAACCTACCCTTGCTTCTCCCCACGCAGGGGAGGCGGGGGGAACTATCTCCTGGTTCCTGTCCTCAGTATGGGCCCTGCAGTGACAGCAAAGTAGAAGTGGACATGAGTGCCCAATATTGTTGATGAGAATAGGAACAAGTCAGCATCTTAGACAGATAGGAAAGAAGCCAAACAGGTACCCTCATGGGAAAATTAACTCCACAGTAAAGGAAATGGAAAAACTAAAATAAGCAGGATGGGAGAGGTCTGCAGGGATGCTTGGCATGAAGGCAAGGACCAGAGGGGTGGGCCATTGCTGGCTTCTTAGCCTTTGTACCATTAATATGCTGCTTGGAAAATAAGGTTTCATCTGCTTGTGGACAGGACAGATGGCTCTTTCTAAAATATGTATGTCCTTCTACAGGTGAGAAAATTTCTAATATGGTTGTAGATAGACTGATAGAGATAAATAGATAATTAGATGATAGAGAATAGATAGATAGATCATTGAAAGCTAGATTTTGGAGAATAGGTATATTAACTGAGGAAAATTAACTAGATAAAAAGTTATAAAAATCAATGGAAAAATAGGAAATAAATGAAAAATTTAAAATGGACAGGAAAACGAGTATGAAGAATAGGTTTTAATAACTAGGTGAGCATGAATCACTGATGTGGTTACTTGGCAGCAGACAGCAGGCCCAGATAATCACAGGTGGGTGGGTAATGAGAGCTCTCACATCTGTGTGAGCCAGGCCCTATACTAGCAGTTTACAAACCTCATCCCATCTATCCTCACAAGCCTGTGAGGAGATATTCTCCATATCCCATCTCTCAACTGAGGAAACTGAGGCACAGAGAGGACAAGTGACTTGCTCCAAATCACACAGCCTATGAAAAGAAGAGACAGGCTCTGGCCCCAGGTCTGTCTGAATGAAAGCCCATGTTCTTAACCATCTTACTATGCCCCTCTTCCTGGGGTGGAAATGGATGAGGACTAATGATGGAAAGTTCTACAGACCCCCGGAAACACAACCACATCCCCCTGGCCTGATTCTGCCACCCTTGTTCTCATCTCAGTCCTCCTAATTAAACCTAGAGCTGGACAAAACCTCCAAGCCCAGTACCCCCACAGGTGAGAGAGACTGGTGCCATCTAAACCCCAAGTTCTGTAAGGCCAAAGAAGTCACAGGTCCTACAAGGCTCACAAACGCAGCCTTTTCCCAGAATGGCTCTTCTTCAAAATCCCACTTTCCCTTCACTCTCCAATTGTATCCTGACTCTGGAGAGAATTTCCTCCTGCCCTCAGCAGAACTAGCTGTGTTGGCTGTGACAGATTCTAACAACAAGCAATGCCAGAGAGATAGGCAGCAGGATGCGGACATCAAATGACTTCTTGAGAAGTGCCCTTGGGCTGTCTCTCAGCTTGCCTCCTCTCAAATCAGGACCCTAAAGAAGTCCCAAGAAGCAGGGATGGGAGGAAGTCAGGTTTGGAGCAGCAGAGTCTACTCTGTTTGGGGCAGCATCTGTCAGAAGAAACCGTGGGACCTGCTCTCCATGCCTGGAAACACCAGCCATTTCTCCCAGCCTCTTAGGAGGGGCCCTGGGGTGTTTATGTGCCTTAAACCTTAGCTGAGATTATAGATCCCAAAAATCGTGGAAGAGAAGAGTCAAGGGAAGCCTAAAGCCCAGCACTAGGAGTCAGGCTTCTGGCTGTGCAGCTGGAGAAACTGAGGCCCGAAAGGGTAAAGTGACTAACTCACAGGAGCGGTGGTGCACCGTTGGGTCCCAAGCTGCCCCTCCATGCGGCCACGCACTGCTCCTCATTCAGCCCAGGGCTATTTTTTCAAAGGCTCATAACTAACTTTAATATGAGTTTGAAAAACTCATAATGAGCAAGGTAAATCTTCTTCAAATCCAACACATATTAGCATTTTTTTCCCTCTGTCTGGACCATTTGCTCTCTCTGATGGGGTGCAGACTGATGCTGTTACAGACAGCCACATCACATCCCTGCCAAGACTTCCCTGGGAAGCCCTGTCAAAGGGCAACAGAGACTATGAACACTCAGAATTCAAGGCCTTGAGCAGGAGACCAAGCTGCCAGCATGAACACTGTGGTGGCAGCTAAGGATGTAATAACAAATTTGGGTTCCAAATCTCCAGGATGTTCAGTTCTCAGTATTGTCCTTCAGGCTTAGAAGTCAGCACCGCTCTAGACAACAAATGAGCACACAGCAATTACCCAGTGGGGTGCTGGGAAAATAACCAGATGAAGCACCACACCACTCACAGGTGAGGGGCAGACACAGGCCCCGGGGAACAGAGTAGAACCTGAGGAGGCAGGAGATAGTGTGGTGTTCTGTCATTCAACTCTCACAACAGTCCTTTGAAGTGGGTACCACCATCCTTGCTTCACAGATAAGAAAACTGAAGCTTAAGAAAAAGAAAAATAACTTGGATACACAGATGGTAGCGGTGATGCTGGCTTTGAACTGGGCTGCCTGATTCCAAAATGCTCCTTCCAGTTGCTCTTTGTGGTACCTGTGGGGGGGCCACACAGTGCCCTGGTTAGGATTGGCTGGATTTGAATCCTGCTCTGCCATTTGGGACCTAATGCCCTTGGGGCATTTGATTAATCTCTCTTCAGTTTCCCCATCTCTATTATGGGAATAATAAGAAGAATTCCTTCCCCTGTAGGGTATTGTAATTACTCTACGTTTGGAAGCACACTTGTCTCTATACAGGTGTTGTCCCTGCTAACATTCTCTCTGCCTCTCTTCTCCTAGGCATGCATAGCAATGTCACCAAACTGGGACCCTCAGTATGCTTACCCATCAACTTCAAGAGCTTCCACTGCCCCCAGGGAACTAGGTGTACAATAAATTAGCTTGTCTTCTGAAAGGGAGGACATGAGCCTTCTAAGAAGAGGGGCTGTTCAGGGTAGGAGTCATGCATGATAACAGGCAGGGAGTCCCCCAGAATTAATTGCTTACCACATGTCATCTCTGGTGACAAAAATTGCAATTACTGTCTTCCTAGAAAGAAAAACTTCCAATCCTCTCCCAGCTCTGTTCCCACAGAGGGCCTGGTTCAAGCAATTTTGGGAGGCAGTACCTGCCATTTCCAAAGGGTAAAATGACCCACCAGAGGAAAAGAGGACCCTCAGGTTTAAATGATAGACTGGCTTTATCTGGACTTTTAAATCAGTGAGGGGACTGGCCATACACTAATGTCTTCCCAGTGAGCTCTCTGATTCAGATGGAAGCTAAGAGACAGACAGATGATATTTATTTTCGAGGACACATGCTGGAGGTAACCTTGCATGCTCTCTGTTCTTACCTGGCCTCTGACTTTTGCCTCAAGATTCATCATAGCAGACTTGGGGAAAGACCAGAATAACAATTGGGTCCCCACTAGATTTCCTGAAGGCGAGGACAGTCCCCAGACAGGCCTAGACATCAGCTTTGTTTTAATTGTTTGTCTTTGAACTGAGCTTCTATTTGTGTTCAAAGAACACAAAGTCATGATGCTCTTACCTTTCTCTGAACACCAAGTTCTCACTGCCTGGTCATGATCACAATCACTCATTCAGTCCTAACCTTAGAAGTGCAGATATTAACCACAATATCTTGGCTTTTCCTATTGCCTCTGCAAAGGTAGTGGGGACTCATAGAAAGAAGAGAGACACAGTTGGGGGCCAGTAGCTTGAGGAACCTAGACCTAGGTTCCTCAAGCTAGGTCTTCCTAGACCTGGGCCACTTCCCATAAGTTGGGGACATGGTAAAGGAGGATGAAATGTAAGTGAGACCAATAGAACAGAGAGTGTGTGGGCTTCAGTGATTCAAATTCACTATAGGAGAAAAGGGGAAACAGGGGGCTCCCCAGCTGTGGTCAGGCACTTCCCCATGGCTCCTGGGCTGGAACCCACATGCTGAGTCAGAGACCTGAATCTTGCTGCAGAGCGTCTGCTGACGCTGGAAGTGCTCCATGATAATTACCCTCCAAGTGTCAGGTTATTTCTGTCTCTTGCAGGAGGACAGATCAGGAGGGGGCAGAGTCCAGAAATAGCAAAAGCAATTAGCATGCGGGCTTCTCAGGGCATAATTACCATGAGCCAATTAGGACCTGGCCAGGTAAACCTCAGCCTAATTTCTGGGTACATAGGAGGCAGGGTCATTGGCACACTCTTACCAGGCCCTCACCTGGTATACAGGTAGGACCAGTTTTTTGGCATCTTCTGTCTGCAAGGCTCTTTGTGGACTCAGGGTTCAGGGTGGGCTAAGGAGTTCTCACCTGGCTCATACTCTGTGACTTGCAACATGGGTTTGAAGGTCTGGGAGACCCTGGGGGCCTTGTCAGATATTCACCAATCAGCCCAGCTATTCTGTATCGAAAATGGCCTGGGTGTGAGTTCTATGACCTTGGACAAGTCCCTTAACCTCAACGAGTCTCCATTTTCTTTGCTTTGAAATCAACAGCCTATCCATCGTATTAGTCAGGATGGGCTAGGTAATGCTGCCATTACAAATGACTCCAAATTCTCAGAAGCTTACTGAAAACAAATGTGTGTTTCTTGCTCATATCAGAGCCACTGTGAGTCTAAGCAGCTCCCAGGGCAGCTGCTCCCCACCCTCATTCAGTGGTTCAGCAATCCATGCTCCATCAGGTGAGAGCAGTCCTGCCTTTGTCACATATGCTCTGCAGAGGCCAGGAGAGACAGAGACCAGAGCAAAGCGGCAGGCCAGAGAGACATGTCTCACTTCTGCTGACTTCTTACTGGTCAGAGCTAGCCATGAGGTCCTGCCCATCTGCAAGGAGGCTGGGAAGGTGGTCTCCTACAGCTCAGGAAGGGAAAGGGAACCAGACATAGATGAATCCCAGATGTTCATCATAGCTGGACTTTCATCATCACTAAGAATTTGTGAAAAGTCTAGAGAGAATGGTCCATAAGTCACCAGACAGTGATATTCTCCCTGCTACTGTTTTCACCATTGTATCAAGTTCCTATGTGCAGTTCCTATTAGAGTTGGGGCTAAAATGCCTTTGAGATGGGGAATTCAGTCATCAGCATTTAAGGAGGCTCATGCTGGGCAGAGACAGGGGAGAGATAAGGCAATTTCTGTCCCCAAGTGCTAACCTAACTCTAACTGAGCAGAAAATGCAAAGAAAATTTAAATGTTTGTGTCATGCAATATATGCCCCCATGTGATTCAGGGACATGGAGCAATCAGGGCCAGGATAGGAACCAGGTAGTGCTTCCTGGAGGCATGTCCCCCCACAGAGCAACCAGGATCTGAGCCTTCCTTCCTGGAGCCTCACTCACTGGTCCAGTAATGAGCCCTCACTCCTACCCAGCTGTTGCCCTCACTTCTGAGCCTTAAAGTTAGCAGGGTGCCAGCCTGCTCAGCAATCTGGAGCCTTCCTCCATGGACCCAGCAGAAGAAGCATAGAATCCCTTGCCTGGGCTGGGAGTTGGGACCACTTGTTCCTTGTTCCCTTTGCCCTTAAGCAGGGAGTGAAGAGTGCTGAGCCCCAGCCCCAGCCCCTGGGCAGCTATGTGGACTCTAGATGCCTCCTGACATACCTGAGCTCAGGTTCTCATACAGAAAGGTGGGGTATCACTGATATGATAGAGGTGCCCACAGTGCCTGGCACCTACACGTAGGAGCTTTCTCACTGCTGTTCTCTCATTCTGGTCCAGGACCAACCCTCAGTCCCCAGGCCCTCTTCCCAGACATGTAGGTGGCCAGTCACCCTGTCATACTTTCCTCACTGAAAACCCAGCCTCGTCTCCCTGGAGATTTGTGCTGAGTTGGTGGTCACTTTGTCATTGAGCCCTATAGCCTCTGCACCCCTCTCCAGGGATGTGGAATTCTGTGCACTGCATCTGTGTCTCTGACCAGCTCCAAACTCTCCTTCTGCATTCCCTGTGGTTCAAGCTTGTCAGCCAACTCCCTATTTCAACTAATGACAAAATGGCAATATTATTTTCACAATACAAGGAGCAGAAAGGCACCATGCTGTGAGGGCTCAACCCTGGAGCTGGAAGAAGAAAGTCTGTGTCCTTGCACTCGGGTCCTGGCTCTGCTGCTTTGGTGAGGCCTAAATGTGAATTCCCTGTCTATAAAAATGGGATGGCTTGCCATCCTACCAACCTCCCAGGGTGGCTGTGCAGGGGAGAGGGTAGTGCAAAAGACAATCTGCTCTGCATTCCCTTGTCCTTAAGCCTCAAAGACGGGTGAGGATAGAAGCTCAAAGAGCTTGTCCAAGGTCCTGAAGTTAAGTAGAAGTGAGATACAAATCAGGACCTACCTGCCCCCACCCAGGTAAGTGCAATGTGGCGTCAGCAGGGACCCAGAGGTCCTTCTCCTCCCCCACTCACCGGCCAGTCTTGGGCAGGCCCTGTCCACTTGTCCACCCATCAGCTCACTGAGGTTCACCTGCACCAGACAAAGCCTTATCGCATCAGCCCCACATCCAGGGCCCGTGCGTGGCCACTGTAGACACTGAATAATGGAGTGTCATGTTTGTCTAATGGATTTATCACTACTTACGAATGCAGCTTCATCAACAAAAGCAGGTGAAAATCAATGTTGAGGCAGCTAAGTGAGCTGCACCTTCCCTCACAGCTTGGCATATATTAATAGTCTTTTGTCCACTTGGTGTTTTGCACCCAATGTGAAGCTAAAAGCAGGCATGTAAATGCCCTCGGCTCTTCCTGCAGTCCTCAGGCTCCTGTGCAGGGCAGGGGTCTAGAGCTCACTCCCCCACATCAGGGCAGCAAACCACCTAGAGGGCTTTCTTCTCTCTAGAAGAAGTGGGAGCAGCCCCTCTGAGTGCTGTACTCCAGTCTCACGGAGCCAAGCCAGACCACTGTCCCAAAGCCTAGGGGCTGGGAGGTGGTGTATACCTGCCACTGATCCTGAGCAAGGATGGGCATTTCCTTCTATGTGATGTATGAGGCTCTTTTTTGTTTGTTGGTTTACTTTGCTTTGGGTTTTTCAGAGTAGGGATTGGCTGTCAAATTGGAAGAAACCTTAAAGGTGGATTTCAGAGAGCCGTGAGATGTTTCAGGACACATCTGTATGAGAATATGGAAACAAAATGGAGCAGGAAAGCTGTAATGCCTTAAAAGTTGTTCTAAATTTTCATTTTTTTTTATGGTATGTTCTCTACACCCCCCTGACTTACCACTGTGTTCAGTGTCTACTGAAGTCAGTGGGGAAGGACCATCCCATTGGAAAGAGCTGCAGATGACAAGTGCTAAAAATGTTTCCAATTAATTTTATTTATATATTAATTATCTTAGCTTAAGACCACTGACTCGGTGGTTTAAACAATAGACCTTCATTTCTCAGTGTTCTGGAGGTTGCAGGTCTGAGATCAGGCTGTCTGTCAGGGGTCAGTGAGGTGTGCAGACAGCCTTCTCCTTGCTGTGTCCTCACATGGCAGAGATGGAGTTCATCCCTTGTGTCTTCTTTTATACAGCATTAATTCCACCCTGGGGCCCCACCCTTATAACCCATCAAATACCATCATCCTGGGGGTTGGACTGCAGTATGTGAATGTAGGGGACACAAACGTTCAGTCCACAGCGTTAATCAAATTCTGGGGGCAAAATGGAGTGAAAAGATAAGCATGGAGTAGGGATTCATTATCTGTATTCTATTTAAAAGAAGCCACCATTGGCCAAGCACGTCATATGTGTCACTTCTAATCCTTACAATGACTCTCAGAATAGGTCTTATTTACCCAAAACACCAAAACTCAAGCTTTCATACATTGGAGATGAGATGGCAGTGTTGTCCCATTTTACAATTCTGAACACTTTCATGAGCATTTCTTGGTATAGGCCAAAAGTTCTCAAACTTGGTTGCCTGGTGACTCAGTGGGTTAAGCTTCTGCCTTTGGCTCAGGTCATGGTCTCAGAGTCCTGGGATCGAGCCCCACATGGGGCGGGGGGGGTCTCTGCTCAGCAGGGAGCCTACCTCCCCCTCTTTCTCTGCCTGCCTGTCTGCCTACTTGTGATCTCTCTCTCTCTCTCTGTCAAATAAAAAAAAAAATCTAAAAAAAGTTCTCAAACTTCAGTGGTGCACCAGAATGTTCTGGAAGGCTTGCAGGCCCCACCCCAAGAGTCTCGTCTTCAGTAGGTCTAGAAAAGGGGCAAGAGAATATGCATTTCTCACAGGCACCCAGATGGTGCTGATACTGCTGCTCAGTGAAGCTGCCAGGCACAGGTTTGGGGAGGTCACAGGACACTGACAAACCCCATCACTCCAGGAACCGCTCTGGCATGTGGACAGAGAATTTCTGGGGAGAAGAAGACTTCATGGCCTGGGCACTCCCAAAGCACAGAAGCCTCGTGTGTATTCTCCGCTTGGACCCTAGCTCTCCCTTCAGCCGTTCCTTCCTTGTTCTTAATTAATGCTTGATTCCTTCCAGATGGTGAGGAGCTCTTAGCATGATGAAAACTGTCTCACTCTCCCTTCTTTTTTGCATTCCTCTGGTAGAGGCAGAATAAAAATTCTTATTTAAATAGGTTTGAGAGACTCACTGTTAATTTGCGTAGAGGGCAGATGCATATTTGTGGAAATGTCTTGTATTTCTGGGATCGTGTTCCCAAAAGCATGTGCACATTTATGGATGGATATACATTTAACTTGTGCCTGAGAGAAAAGGAGGGATAGGAGACACAGTTCCCATGTTATAGATGGGGAATTGAAGGCCCAAGAGGTTTTTCCCAAGTTCTATAGCTACACTAGTAGCTACACTGCTACCATAGCTACACTGTTCTGTAGCTACACTGTTACTAATAACTATTAATCATTGAGTGCTTCCTATGTGCACTGAACCTTCACACAGCCCTTGAAGTTACTCTTCATGGCTAACATTGATCAAACACCTCCAATAGACCTGGTGCTGTCCTAAGCCCTTTTTTTTTTTTAATTTTATTATTTTTTTTTAAACATATATTTTTATCCCCAGGGGTACAGGTCTGTGAATCGCCAGGTTTACACATTTCACTGTCCTAAGCCCTTTATTTGTATTATCTCATTTATCCTCACACTTCTCAGTGAGGTCCTACCATTTTCCCTATGTTTAAGAACAGGAACCAAACCACAGAGAACAAGGTATTTGCCCAAAGTCACACCACCAGTAAATGGTGGGATCTTGATTGGATCCTTATCCCTTGTGCCCTGTCCAGCCTTCTAAGACAGAAGCTCTTATCCTGCATATCACTGATAGCCCAGAGGGATTAATAGAGGCCATATGGGAAGTCACAGTAGCAGGTGCAAACCCAAGCTGTCTGACTTCAGAGGCAAGTCAGGTCAGAAGCCCAGGTCTCTAGACTCCTAAGCCAGGTTTCTGTTCACTAGTAAATACCAAGCAGGATGCCTGCCTCAAATGCCAAAGCCAGCATTGGAGTTGACACTACCTAAGGTTCCCAGCATCCCCCTTAGAGATGCAAAGCACTGTCCATCTTACATCTAAATTCTACTACCCTTCTTGCCTTCCACCTCAGAGAACAGGGGACATTTCTAAGAGTACACAACAGTTCAGAAGCAAGAATGGAATGAAAGACTCAAAACCTGCTAATACTGTTAGTTCTAACACCTTTAGTTTTACACTAGTTAGAGCACCACAGCAAGCATGTCTCACCAGGTTCCTGCTCTGGGGCCAGTGGGTTCCGGCCCTGGGCCCAGTGAGTCCCTGAAGCTCACGCACTCTCAAGATGGTGTGCTTCCCACAGCCTCGGTCATGAAACTGTTTCCATTGCCTTTGGGTTGCTATGGCATTCATTCCAATATGAATATTCATCCAGCCCTGCAACATCTTTTCTGGTCTACAGAGAGGGGGTGGGCATTGAAGGTGGGAATGAGGAGAGGGTAGACAGGGTCCTGGCTGTCAGCTCAGAGGAGAAGAGGTGGCTTGTGTGGGAAGATGATGAGGATTTCTGGCAGCATCTTACTATCTTGGATCTCCCTCCCTGCTGAGCATCTCCATGCACTTGGCCAATATGCTCCCCTTCTTCCCAACACCCACATGCAGAGAGGCAGCCTGTACCTCATGCTGAAAGGGAAGAGCAGAGAAGAGCTTTCTTTGTCCTTCCTCATGTCCTTGAGTCCCTGCTCACTCCCACTGCCTGTGGGGCACTGGGTTCCTTGGAAGATGGAAGTAGGCAGGTTGCAGACAGCAGATCCGGGGGCCAATCTCTTTCCAGCCGCCAGAGGGTTGTGATGCCAGAAGGGATGGGGGAGGTGCCATATGCTTGGCACGGGCTTCTGGCTTGCCTCGTTGTCAACGACTGCTTTCCTGAGAATGCTCGCTTCTCAGAGAACCTGCAGAATGAGTTTCATGTCTGTTCATCAGTCAGAGGGCAAAGTGAGCCAAAAATCTTCCTGTGTAGGCCCTAAAATACCGAAGTCTTCTCAGCCATCTGTCCCCACTGCCAGCTACTCCCAAGGGAAAAAGCAGATTGGGGGGTGGGGCTGGTGTGACTCCACCTGTTGGGGTGAGAGAAAGCTCCGGTACAGAGATGGGGTCAGGATAGACAGGGTGTGAGCCCTGCTGTCAGTCGAGAGAGGAAATTGGAGTCAGCCCTGAAAACTGAGTGTTTCTTGCTTTGGAAGTTCCTCCACTAGATGCTTTGGGGGCGGGGGTGGTAGTGGTTTTTTGTTTTTTGGTTTGGGGGTTTTTTTTGTTTTTTTTTTGTTTTTGTTTTTGTTTTTCTGTGAGACTCCAGAGTATAGAACAAGAGCCAACTACTGGTAGATTCAGGAAGACAGATATTGACTCACTGAAAGGAGGCACATTCTCAAATTGAAATTAGAATCTGCTTCCCCTGGAAACTGAGGAATCTGTCACTCAAGTGTTCAGGCACCAACTAGGTATGACGAGCCAGGGGCAGAAGGTGTGAAGGGATGTCTGCATCAGGGCTAGCTTGCTCTGAACCACCAGGAGGGTCCCTTTCACTCTGAGACTGAGCTCCACACACTCCAGGTCTTGGGGTTTCTTACCTCACTTCTGGCTGGTCATCCAGGAAGCATTTATGGAGAACCATCAAGTGATATCCCAGCAGGGAGTATATAAGAAAGCAGAGAGAGGTGACAAGCCCATAAAGAGATGATTAGCAGGTGGTAGCAAAACACCTGAGCATGTGTGTTGTGCAACATACAAGCCACTTAAAAAAAAAAAAAGATATAAGCCACACAACACTGGGACAATGCTGGGGCATCTGCGGCATCCTCATACCAGCCAGGGGCAACAGGTCTGGTGAGTGGTGAGGGGCTCAGAGGTGAGGGCAGGAAAAGGCCAGCACAGGTTACAGGCCAGTGGGCTGAGGGACACTCGCATCACCAGCCTCCAGCTTGGGGATACTCCAGGTAAGAACCCAGATGTAAAATGCAGAAGTATCTCCAGTCAAGGGTAATTTTTGACCCTTGAGAGGTCTATAGCTTGGGTGGCCTCCATTATGGGGAGTTAAGACAATGACAGAAGGGCCCTCCAGTGCCTCTCCCAGGCTCACAGGCCTTTGGGGCTTACTGTTTGCTGCCTTGGATGATAATTATATGTGCAACGTTCTGACCTCTCAAACCAGACTGTGAGTTCCTCAAAAGCCAAATCCATCTTTTACCCATTCCCTCACACTCACCCTGACCAAAATAGGCACATGCACACACACACAACTTCACACATGTTAATGTACTAACAAGTAAACAATAAATCAATACTTTCCTTAGAAACTATTTTTCAAAGTGAGAGAGTAGGAGGTCTAAGCCCTTGAAATCTGGCCAGTGGCCCAGCTTGATGAAGTGAGACCCCAAATCTGAATTATGGAAAGCATGGATTTAAGACCATATATATTTCTGAGAATAGGATAACTAACTGAAGGAAGCTGAGGTTTTATTCAGTAGAAGATAGGAAAGTGTCTGATACAGGACTCAACACCTACAGAGTGATGGATAAGTGCTGGCTGAATGAAAATTATCCTCATAGGTCTTCACTCCCAACAACACACACCACACACAAACCCCACATACACACTACACATTCCACACATACCACACACACCACACACATACAACCCACATACCACACACACCACCCCACCACACACACACCACGCATATCCCATACACATAACACACATATATACCCCCAAACACCCCATGCACATACTCCGCACATACACATGCATTACCACACACACACACACACCACACACACACACACACACACACACACACACACACACATCTTGCCAGTGAGTTCTCCCATCTCTCACCTCCTTTGGCCAGCTGCTTCTCACCCTGGAGTGACAGATGTGTCTGTTTCTGGCTCCTAGGTAGGCCTGGCAGGTCTCATTTTTCCCATTCCCTATCCCTTCACCCTCCAGGACCTACTTCCAATGAAAGGTTCTTTGTTCGCTGGTTGTCAAGCTCTACTGCCTCCCCACAAACAATTTATTCAGCCTCACTCTTCTTTGGAGGAGAACTTCCCCCAGAACACAGGGCACCAGAATGGGCCTCTAACATCTCAGTAACAGCCGACTGGGACTAAGACCATGGTTTCAGTATCAAGCTTTTCCCAGACTGAACTCCTCAGGTTCTAGAGCCTTCTGGACTCATCTGTTCATGGCTCTGTTTCTCTGCGCAACTTTTCACTTTGGTGGGAGAGGAGGGACAGCCTGGTTCTCAGATTCCCAAGGAAAGAGCAATTGCAAACACCTCTGCAATCTTCTCCCCACCCCTGGTCAGAGGCATCCACCTTCTGCACTGGCCTGGGCCCTCGGGTTTTCAGATAGGTGTGAAATCGCTTATAAGCCTGAGGGCGGGAGCTAATTTATGCTTTACTGTGCACAGATCAGGTGCTCAGTCCCTATTTGCAGAAGGGAAGCAGGAAGGAGGGAAGGAAGGCAGAGAGGGAGGGAAAGAGGAAGATGGGCTGAGGGGAGGGAGCACTTGCTTATGCATAGCAAGGCCTGAGTTCATTTCTGGCTTGTCACCTGATAACTGCCTCCAGTTCTCTGGGCTTTTATTTCCTTATCTGGAAAATAAAGATGGAATCCCTTGTCTCTCAGCACAAATGTGGGATCAAATAAAGAATCAATCAGTACAAATGCAGTGGGCATAATGCTGAGTGATGCTCAGCATGAAAGAGAGCTTCTGGTAAAGGGGTTCATGTGGTTCCACCCAGCTCAGCTCTCCACAGTGAAGATGAGGACTCCTGTCTGCACAAACCCTTGTCAGCAGTGGGTCTCCTGACCTCTGCTCCTCAACTACCCACTAATGGAAAGTAGGATCTCAGGGAAGACTTAGTCTGCATTTCTCTTAAATTCAGTAAAGATGAAATTCTATTCACATTGAAGAGATATTTGTATTTTCCTTCCTGTGAATTGCTTCTTCACAGGGTCAGCCCATTTTTCTTTTGAGTTTTTGGTCTTATTTTGTAGGAGCTCTTTATAGTTAAGAGAAATTGGCCTTAGTCTGAAGTCAGAGTTGCAAACATTTCCTCCGGTTTATTGTTGTTTGACTTTACTTATGGTAGGTTATGCCATATAAATTTTTTTAAATTTTTCTATGTAGTCCAGCTTACCAAAGTTTTATTTCAGGATTTCTTGGTGTGTGTGTTTTTTTCCTGTCATAGTTAGAAAGGCCTTTCCCACTCTGATACTATAAATAATTCTCCCATATTTTCATTTTCCCAATTACTATACAGATCATTTTTTCCACCTTTACATTTTTGACCCATTTGGAATATACTCTAATTTAAGATGCTTACTAATATCCCACTTTTGGACTCAACAGTAATTTTCTCAGGGTCTACTTTACTGTTCAAGACTGTTGAATGGCCTACCTTCTTTCCCACAAATTTAAGAATATCTGAGTAAGCCTCTTCAGATTACTCTAGATTTTCTTATGTATCTGGTTTTATTTTTGGACTCTACCTTCTGTTTCATTGATCAGATGAATTATTCATGCACCAGTACCACATGGTTTTATTTATTATAGTTTTAAAATATACCTATAGCACTCATCTCCACTGATGCACATCTGCTTTGGAATTTTCTGAACTACTTTTGCTTTTTTCTTTTTCTATGTGAATCTTAACATCAGCTTATCTAATTCTAAAACAAATTATTTTGCTATTCATTTGGGAATCAAATTTATAGATTAATTAGGGAAAATTTATGTTCATTTTGAGGCTTACAATCTGTATCATTTAGGAAATATATTCAACTGCTAACTGACTTAAAGGTATTGGCTTACACATCCAGGTTCAAGGAGAAACAATCTGGAGGCGGCAGACGGAGCTAATCTGCCAGCTCCATAGAGCTATCTGAATCTAAATTACTTCTGTCTTCCTTCTCTAGCTTTCTTGATGCTGGCTTCCACCCTCAAGGTCAGCCTCACGAGAGACTGCTGGGTGGCAGCTGGGACTTCAGACAGGAAGGAGGATGGTGAAGGTGAAGTGGGCACTTACCAACTATGCCTCCTCCCCTTTTAAGGAGTTTTCTTGGACATCCACTGAACAAGCATCACTAGCACATCTACAGTGTAGTTTTTCCAGAGAGCTGGAAAGTGCAATCTTTTCAGCTTATACACACTGCCATCCCAAATAAAATTAGATTCCTATCAATAAGAATAGAGAAGAAAACTGGAAAAGTAGCCCACAGACTCTGCCACCTTGTCCTTGAACATGAAGGGCCTGTCCTCTTGTTCAAGTCCATCGCCTCCCCACTGACCCTCATGTGGGTCTCACCACATCACAACATTAAAACTTCTCTTATCAAGATCAACAACCGCATCTTTCCAAATCCAATGATCAATTTTCAGTGTTCATTTTCTGCAGATGTTCAACAACACTCAGCCAGCATATCACACCCTCTTTTGAAAATACTTCTGTGGTTTAGCCATGGACCACACCCCTTAATTTCCTTCTCCTTAGCCAGCTGCCCCTCCTGCTCTCCTCTGCCCAGACCTCTTCTCTTTGCTGTGCATACTGGCTCCCTATGGGGTATATGTAGTCCCATGACTGTGCATAAGTGCAGGACGTCTCTCAATGCAAACCGTAGACCTGCAGACCTATTAGAATGGCTGAAATCACTCAGGCCGGCTCTGCCAAGTGCTGGAGAGGATGCAGAGCCGCTGGATCTCTGATACACTCTGCTGAGAACGCAAAGTGGTGGGACACTGTGGAAGCAGCTTTTCAGTTTCTCATAAAGTGAAACACAGACTTGCCTTCTGGCCCAGAAATCCCACTCTGGCTATCTACTCAACAGAAATGAAGACATGTGTATACATAAAAATTGTGTGGGACTATTTATTTCAGCTTTTATTTGTAATGGCCAAACATGTGGGGAAAACTTTTCAAGTGTACATCTATAGGTGAATGGAAAAACAAATTGAGGTATATCCTTATAGTGAAACACTATTCAGCAATAAAAAGGAATGAGCTATTGATGTGCGTGACATGGCTTGATATCCAATGCATGTGCTGAATGCAAAAAGCTACACACAGAAGACAACATACCACATAATTTCATCTATCTGATTCCACCTCCACTTCTGGAAAAGGTAAAACTATAGGGACACAGACATTAATTTCCAGGGGTTAGTGTGAGGAAATGTGTATAAAGGGACATGAGAGAACTTGCTGGATTGATGGAAATATTCTATATCTTGACTGGTTAATCTTCTCTATCATGATTGATGGTGGTGGTTACATGACTGCCTACATCTGGCAAAATTCGTATACCTATACACCTAAAAGGGTGAATTTTACTACATAAAGAACACATTAATAACCCTGAACATATGTATCCAGCCCATCTGCTCTCCTGAACTCCACACTTAGTGTTTCCTCTTAGGAAAAAGCAAAAGAACTACATGTAGAGTCTTTGTCATTTCATTAAATGGTACTTTTTTTTTAAGATTTTTTTTATTTATTTGACAGACAGAGATCACAAGTAGGCAGAGAGACAGGCAGAGAGAGAGAGAGGAGGAAGCAGGCTCCATGCTGAGCAGAGAGCCCGATGTGGGGCTCGATCCCAGGACCCTGGGATCATGTCCTGAGCCAAAGACAGAGGCTTTAACCCACTGAGCCACCCAGGTGCCCCCATTAAATGGTACTTTTACTCATGGAGTTACTTTCTGGGAAAACAAACCTTGGCAACCTCTTTGACTACTGGTTTTCTCATGCCTTATACTAACCTGCAGTCTGTGGCTCCACCATGTCCTGACCTGACCATTTCTCACAACGGGGCTTGAGGCTGCACCATTAAGTCTTCACTGCGTCTGTGTCTGCTTTTGGACTCCTACAGTCCCTTCTTCAGAGAGTGTCCTGGTTTGTTTCATTTTGTCTTTTTCAAAACATAAGTAAGGTCACTTTTATCAGGTGCTCAAAATCACCCAGTGAATTTCCTACACACTCAGAAGAAATTCCAAGTCCTCCCCCAGCCTTTTCTGAGCCGGCCTTCCTCCCTCTGTGACTTCAGCTCAAACATCAAAGCCAGGAGCTTCCATACTCCTCTCAGATACCCCAACCAGATCCTCCTTAGGTCCATGCACCTGCTCCTCTTTCTTCCTTCTGGGCAAATATGTGGCCCATGTGCTACGTGTTCACTTTATCTAGCTTTCAATACAAATGTCATCTCTAAGAGGCTATCTCAGCAGCCACTCTTGATTCCTACTTTGCTTTAGTTTTTCTGCCTAAATCTTATCACTTACTAAGATTATATCCTTTGACTCACCTGTCGTTGTGTCTCTTCCTCACCAATATGTGAGCTCATCTATGGCAAGTATTACTGAATGCATGAAAGACTGAGTAGGCCTCAATAAGCTTTACTGTCTCTGCCAACTGTAGGGTGCTGTGCCTCTGAATAAAATCCACAGGATTTTATTGCCATCCTTCCTAAGGATAGCTCATCAAGGAGTCCTTCCTCTCCCTTACCCATTTCCTCCTCTCACAGTTATGGCCTCACTAGCCATTGAAAGAGATGCCCTGGCTCCTTCCCCAGCCCTTGATCATGACATCCTCACCTCCCACCCCAACACCACTCAGCAGCACACTCATGTGCACATAGTCCAATGCTGAGCTGCAGAGACGAGGTTCTCTAGCTGTCAAAGACTGCTCAGTGTGCGAACACCTCCCCAAGCTCAGTCCAGGCTCCGTAAACCTGGCCTTCCAGATTCATCCTTGAGCTCAGTTTCCAAGGATATTTGGAGAAAAATGACACAGGCTTACGAGAATGCTGCCTTGCAGAAAACAAAGCTGTCTTCTATGTTCAAAGCTGCCTCCACTGAGGGAGGCCAATAGATTCTTTTTGAAGCCAATGGATGGGAGCCGGATTCCATGATGTCCAGGGGGCCAGATCCCAGGACCCAGGCATAGCTGCTCCCACTCCAAGGAGGGAAGCCTGTGGGGCCCACAGAGGTAACTGTTCAGTTTTCTAAGACTGCCAGGTCCCAGAGTCACAGCTCATTCCCTCAAAGGCAGGGAGGCTAAGGCCTCTGTGGGAGTCACTGGGAAGGCATGTGCATATGCCCTACCTTCACTGTTCATTTATTTATTCATTTATTAATTCATTCAAAGGATATTTCTTAACTACCTATGGTAGTCAGGTTCAGGCCAAGTGAGGGAAAGAGAATAACCAAGCATCAAGCACCAAAAAGTATAGCCACCCCATGCATCCCCAGCCAGTGTTTCGTCCCAGGACACAAGAGCCATCAGGCCACGCAGCCTGACCCTTCTTGTGTCTGGCTACAATCCCACTGCAGGGTGGGCCCTTTTCCTCTGCTCTCCAGAAGGTCCAAAGCAGCTGACCATTTCCCCTTCCTTTGCACTGCTTGATCCCAGAATGAACACTCCTTACTCTCTCACACAATAACGGGGATGTCAGGAGTGAGCTATGTTGAAAGTGAGGGTGGTACTGTTGGGTGAGGAGGTTACCAGTGGTCACATGAACAACCAGGGCCAGGCTTCCCATCTCTTCCCCACACTGGTGCCCCTCTGCTGCCCACCCAGCTGCTTCCCTGACACTGTGCTGGCCATCAGAACGCTGGCATGCAACTTCCTGGACTCCCATTAATGTGGGACTGGACAATAAATTGAGAAGAAGATCCCTCCTGCTTTGGCCCTCAGCTGTCCCTTGCCTTCTGTGTCTCTCTCCATCCATGTGCCTGTTGGTGCCCTGGCGTGAGGGGCCAGCAGGTGTCCAACCTCACACATTCATTTAATGCACTGAATAAAACATTACTCACAGATTAACTGAGCAGTTTTAAGTGAACAACCATTTTCATCTGTTTTAAATTTTCATGGGTACTTTTCTGAAGAACAAGTACATTGTTAATAATTGAAGGGAATGAGACCTTGTTAATCTCTCTGTATTTTAATAAGGTCCTACTGTGCCCCAGCCATTTATATTTAAAACAGCTTCATTTTTCCCTAAAGTTGTTTCCTTTGAGGAGAGTCTTGGGGGATGCAGCAGGGGAGGTGGTTGTTTTTCAGTCTGAAAAGAATGCTTGGAGCTGGTCTTAGGGTTTCACAATGAACTCAGGGAGACCATAGGGTCAGCATTCAGAGCAGGACATAAGGGGGCCCCAAGCACACCACCACCAACTAGAACCAGAGGACAAGATGGGCCATGGGGTTGGGCCAGAGTGGTTGGGTGGTCCAACTGGCAGAAACAGAGAACCAGCATGGGATTAAAAAAAAAAAAAACAAAAAAAACAGAACTGGGGGAAAAGGGGAAGGAACACCTTACCAGTTAGATGGAAGCAAGGACCAAGGGACTGAACCTGCCTTTCACACCTGGTTACCTGGAATGAGCCCCACTGTGCTCCGCAGACACTGCCCTCCAGCCACACACACACACAAGCAGATACAAAACAAGAGCTACCAGGTCCCTGCACGTATTATGTGTCAGACACAATTTTTTGGGTCCTGTGCATGTGTTGTCCATTTAATCTTCATGACAATCCTCTAAGGTAGGTACTATTATTACCCCCATTTTACAGTTATGAAAAAATGAGGCCACAGACAGGAAAAGCAATTTGTATAGGGTTATACATTTAATTAGCAACACAGCCAAGTTTGGAATGCAGGTGTGCTTGGGTTTAAAATACTCTCTTAACCATCGCACAATGCTGAAAAGATGACCTGCTGAAAATCTGCCCAGCTTCAAATCTATGATTTTGTTCTAGGGTCTGGCTTTCGTCAGGCAGTGATCTCCCTGTCTGTCCTATGGTGCCTCTGCCACCCACCCCAACCCACACAGCTCCCTCCCTCCATCCCCTACTGGAGTAAGTCTGCCCCAGAGCCTGGCCCACTCCCATTAGACACTGGGTTTGGGAGTGGGAAGGCAGATGGCTGAGAGGCATAGGAAGAGGAATTGGCCTGGATTGAAAGCCGCTGAAGTGAGTGATTTCATGCAACAAGCTGTTAAGACACGCTGCGCGGGGAGCTTAAAACAGCTCTACATTAAAGCCTTACTCTACTGGAAAACTCAGCTTTTCATATTTATTGGCAGGAAGGCAACAGCCCTACTGGCTAGATGAGGTTAGCTGAAGGCTTCCTGGTCTGCGGGGGGGAATAAGAGACAAAGGTAAGCAATTCACTTGGAAGTCACACAATGCACAGCTTCTCCCCCGAGGTAGGCTGTGGGCTCATGCTCCAGGGCAGAACAGGAATGTTAGGCTAAAGTTAGGGACATTGTTCTGTCCAGCATGCATTGTCATTTGTGGAAAGGTGAGTCCATGGGCGGTACATTTCCAGGGCCCCAGAAAATTGTCCTCTCAATCTGAAAGAATGTCTATCCCATCATCTATCCCACTGAGGATATGTTTCTGCACAAATGCATCAGAACCAAAGGAAACTGCCATTGCTACATTATTTTCCAGCCCCCAGCTGGCACACACCAAGATCCTCTCTGCACTGTCTTCCATCTGCTTGGAAAAGCAAAATGACCTAACAACTAGAGAATAAATGCATCTCACAAATATCTTTGACATAAAAGCCAGCACAGCCCACATGAAATCCAGAGAAACACAACTCATCAGCGCAGGCAGGAACTAGATGTGTGAATCTGGGTGAACAGCTTTGGTTCCCCACGCTTTGCTTATGGGTACATATTAGTATGTTAAAAGAATACTGGGCTCCTTCTGGGCCTGGAATTGCATTCTGACACCCATTAGAGTAGCTTCATGTTCCCGGGCTCCATGGAAGAATGAGGAAAGCACAAATCTATCCTGGGACGCAGGCAACACCCGTAGTGCAGCCTGGCATATGCTTGGCACTCAGTAAATCACTCCTGTTATTCCTGTTGCTATCTTCCTCTTTTACCTAACACTCGAAACTTTATTAGCTCATCCTCATTTTACAGAGACTCCAGAAGATTCAGTGTCTTGTCCTTGACCAGGGTCTTCTACTGGTGCCACCTGTGCCTTTTCTCCACTGCACTCTACATCCCTACTTAGGAAGAAGCACAATCAATGTCCATGTCTGGCTCTTCCTACTGTGTATTGTCTTGTTGAGAGAAACTTCTGCCATCCTTCCTGTTATGAGCTAAATTATGTCCCCCGAAATGCATATGTTGAAGTCCCAATCTCCAGGGCCTCAGAATGTGACTATATTTGGAGATGAGGTCTTCAAGAATTAATAAAGGTAAATGAGGTCATTAGGGTGGAGTGCTATAATCCCATATTACTGATGTCATAAAAAGAGGGGATTGGACACAACACACACAGAGAAAGGGCCATAAGAGTAGATCATCAAGATGGTCTATAGGCCAAGGAGAGAGGCCTCAGGAGAAACCAACCCTGCCAACGCCTTGATCTCAGACTTCCAGCCTCTAGAACAGTGAGAGAGTACATTTCTGTGGGTTAAGCCCCCTTGCTGTGGTACTTTTCTCCAACACCTGGAACTGACGAGCACCCTTCTAGTCTGCCATAAGAACAGAAGAGTGAAGTTCCTGCCCCATGCAGGCCCCTGCCCAGCTCAAGGTCTGGTCCCCAACACACCCACTGTCAGACCCTTATTTCTTCTCCTTGTGCTGCTTCCCCTCTCTTCCCCACCAAAACCAATTTTCTTAATTTTTCATTTAAGTCCTCTCAGAGACCTCCTGACTGCTTTAATTGGTCTGGGAGTCTCTTGACCCAACCTTTGATATGGCCATGTCCATCCACATGTGCATACGTGTGTGCATGTGGAGGGGTGGGGGTGTCTCGCTGTATATTTAGGTATCTCCCTGAACCCTGTCCATCGTGTATACTCCCTAAGAGCAGGGATCATATCTAGACTCATGGAACGCCAAGGCTGAATGGGACTTTAGGCACTCTCTAGTCTGTGATCTTGATTTTACAAATGAGAAACCCATGTCCAGAGGAGGATAGGAATAACCTGGTCAGGGACAAATTGAGGGTGACTCCGAGGCCCCACGCTATCCCACCAGGCCACACACCTTATCTTTGGCTCTTTAGGGTGACCTGGGAGCCCAGTGGATATCTCTGTCCCTTGAGACCTGTCAATAATTTCTGGGACATCCTCAGACACTATTCTTGTCCTACTTCCTCAGGTGTGCATGTCTGACTTTTCCTTTCTGTAGCCCTCTCATGAAGACAAGGTGCCCACCAGTGCTGGCATCACAGACGTAGGTACACAAGCTATTGTGAGTTCTCTGCCAGGCGTACAGACATCTCTTCACAAGTGCACATTCACAATACATGAGAACTCATGCCTGACATTTATACTCTTACACAGAATTTTGTGTTGCTCAGTTCACATCTGTCTCCCTTACTAGACTGAAAGGGCCATAGGAGCAAAAGAGGCATCTGATCTATCCCCTGGTGATCTATCCCCAGCAGTGCCTGGTACATAGTAGGTCTTCAATAAGCACTTGCTGAGTGAATAGATATGTGTACGAGCAGATACATGGGCACACACACAGTCATGCATGCTGTCACACACCCGCAAATACCCTTACTGTGCAGGAAGGAACACAGCAGAGGTGGCCACGGACTCTCCTATGCTGGCCGGGCTCACTGGTCAGGGAATGAGGTGAGGCACCTGTGGAGCCCCTGGGAAGCCAGGTTACTCAGAGAACAGGTCCCCATGGGCCTGCTATTTTTCTGTATCTGCTGCCTCGGGTGAGCTATGGAGATAATCTGTGGGGCACTGAGAGCCAGCTGAGGAGCGACAACTGGGTCCCAGATGGCAGTCAAAGGACAGTAATAACAGAATCGGATCTGGCTGTGGGCCTGGCCTCAGCTGGCCAGCGCCAGGCCCCAGGGGCTGTGGAGATCTCCAGAGGCCCCCAAGCCTCCCAGTGAGGGAGACCTGAACACAACTCCCCTTGGATTGGAGTCCATGGTGGCTTTAAACAGCCAGGGCCCAGAGCCTAACCCAGGAAGCAGAGACAGTGCAAAGCCTCGCAGGTGCTTTTCCCCTTCTCTACCACTGGCAGGCACCCAGCTGCTGGAGGATGAGCTGGGAGGCAGTACTAGCCAAGGGCCCAAGCTTCCTCTTGGCCAGAGACCCAGTATGAGTGGTCTTTAGTCAGCGCCCTGGCATAGCAGCCAGTCCAGCATTGGCTTCAGCCAGGACACAGCTTCATCAGAGTTCTCGTTCGGGTGCACAGAGGGTGTGGTTCAGGTCTGTGGCACAGATCTGTGAGTACTGAGGCAACTCTGGCCATTGTATCTTCCCTGGGAGCTGACACTGACAGCCCTCATTTCCCCTAGGACTACGACCCCCTCCCCAAATAACCTAGCTCTCTCCCAGCTAAATGCAGAGGATGGAATAAGCCCACATTTGCCAAACACAGCAAAAATGAGGTAAAGTGTAGAGCACTGGCAGGGATAAGCTCTCTGCCATCAGAAATATGGAGAGCAAAAGCAGACACCACTCAGCTCCCAGTTCATTTCAGTTAATTCACACACACACACACACACACACACACACACACACACACACACACGCCCATTTGGTGCCAGGCCCATGCAAAAGGCTGGGAGTTGCAATGCGTCTGTCATCCTGCCTCTGAACTCAAGGACCTTACAGATTTGTCCCCTGAAACCTATTCTCCACACATGAACCAAAGCAACTTTTTTTAAAAAAGATTTTATTTATTTATTTGACAGACAGAGATCACAAGTAGGCAGAGAGGCAGGCGGGGGTTGGGGGACTGAGCAGAGAGCCTGATGCAGGGCTTGAACCCCAGGACCCTGGGATCGTCACCCGAGCAGAAGGCAGAGGCTTTAACCCACTGAGCCACCCAGGCACCCCCCAAAGCAACTTTTTAAAACTGAAAGTATGGGACCCGTAGCTTCCCAATACAATCCAAACTCCTTCTCCTGGTGGAAGGCCCTAAAAGTTTGGCACCTGCTCACGATTGTCCCATTGCCCATCACACCGCACAACGGCCGCACGGTCTTCCATCTGCTCCTTGTCCAAGCTCACTTTCATCAGGGCCTCTGCACCAGCTGCCCTTTCCCTAACATTCCCAGGCTAACATTTTTTCCCTAATATTAATTTCCCTAACATTCCTTGGCTCAGGTCTCAGCTTACATGGCCCACTCCAAACCCTCCCCAGGATGCCTTTGTGAGCTAGCCAAGCACCAGAGACCACTTGGCTGGTCTTTCATTCTTTTATCTGTCTACTTAGCTTGAGCCACCACAACAAACCGGGTGACTTAAACAGCAAATATTATTTCCCACAGTTCTGGAGTCTGGAAGACCAAGATCGCAGTGCTGTCAGGGTCATTTCTCAGTGAGGGTTCTCCTCCTGGTTCACAGCTGACCATCTTTCTGTAAAGTCCTCACATGACCTTTCCTCACTGTGTGTGTGGAGAATGAAAGATTGCTGTTGTCTTTTCCTCTTTAGATAAAGAGACACCAGTCCTATTAGATCAGGGCCCCACCCTTATGACCTCATTGGACTTTAATTACCTTCCTAAAAGTCCTATCTCCAAATGTAGTCACATGGGGGGTTAGGGTTTTGAGGATTACAGATTTTGTAATCTGTTTTGAGGGTTACAGATTTGAGGAGACACAATTCATTCTATAACATATACTCAGTAAGTATTTATTTATATTTATAAATATATATTTATTTATATAAATACAAATCTTTATATTTATAAATATATAAATAACATTTATATATTATTATATATAGCATATGCTACCTGGTGCTCATGGTTCTAGGCACCAAGACATATAGTACACAAAATAGACAAAGATCTTACCCCTGCTAGAGATCACATTCTGATCAGGGAGAGGCAGTCAACTAAATACTGAATTTTGGAAAGTGGTGAGTGCTCCAGAGAACACCATTGGAGGAAAGAAGAAGAAAGAAAATTCTTCGGGCAAAGGAGCTATGGGTGGCATGTAACAGGGACAGCTCACATATCTCCCTGTCCTCACTCCATCTTGACAGGATTGCTCCTTCCCACGCAGGTGCCATTAGGGGTGGCTATGTAACATACACTGCCCAGTGAAAAGGCCAGAGTCAGCTACAGTGTCCCAGAGGGTGACCTGGTCAGCCTGGTTTCCAGGACAAGATTTCATGGAGCAGAGACTCTATCTAGCTGGCCTGAAAGGGACACATTGTATAAGGGAGAAATAACCTCATTACCTTTAAGTAAATGGGGGTGTTTGGTACTGCAGCATATATTAGCCCATCCTGACTGGTATAGACCTAACGCAAGTGAAGGATCCTTCATGCAGAAACAGGAGAAGAGTTTTCCAGGCAGAAGGGCCAAGTGCAAAGGCCCTGGGGCAGAAGCATGCTCAACATATTCAAGGAAAATTAAAAGGCCATATGGTTGGAAAGGAGTGGGTAAGGGGCAGAGGGCAAGAGACAAGGTTTGAGGCTGTGGGGGCCCTGAGGGCTACTGCAGGATCTTAACTCCCAGTGACAGGGAAGCCACTGGAGCATTTTGAGCAGAGACATGGCATCTGATGTATTTTGAAAAGATCCCTCTGACTGCAAGAGAGATGGTGAAGGACAAAGGTAGCAGCCAGGAAATGTTTAGGAAACATCTAGGAGAGAAGCTGCAGAGGTTGAGACTGGGCTTACAGCAGCGGATGGGTAAAACTTGGGTACTGGAAGTATTTTAAAAGTGACACTGACAGGATTCTTTGATGTGGCTTGAGAGGGAAAGGAATCAAGGCTAGCTTCTGTGGTTTTGGCAAGCGCAACGGGAAGTATGGAGTGACCATTTCGTAGAGGGGGAAGACTGTGGAGGGGCAGACCTGCAGCTAAAAATCAGGAGCTCAGTTTTGGAAGAACCTTTTGAGAGGAACAGGATGGGCTCAGGACCTTCAGTGCATGAGGTGGATTCCAGCCCTGGCCAGGAGGCCAGAGAGGACAGGGGTGGAGGGAGCCACGAGGACGAGGAGCTGCAACAGATCCAGGGAGGATGGAGGCAAGCAATACACAGCTGACACAGCACCTCAACACTTCTGGTGCAAATTTGCACCAGCCACCCAACACACCCTGCAAAGAGTGACCAAAACCACATGGAATTCTTTTTGGAAATAGGACCGGAAGGAGAAAAGAGAGGGAGAGAGAGAGCAAGAGATCAGTCTTTGGACGGTGTGATGCTTAAGAGTAAGGCCTATAGCTCAGATTACCTGGATACAAACACCCAGTTTTGGCTCTTCCTCTCACCATGTGACTTGGACAACTTTGTCTCTCTGCCATCTAATTTTCTTCTTCTAAAAAATGGGTTAATAATAGGTCCCTCAAAGGGGTTTTGCAAAGATCAACAATGTCGTGTATAAATGAGAACCCATATAAAGCCTCTCTTTAGTGATCAGGAAATGTCAGCAGATGTTCCCATGTCGTTTGTAGCTAGCAGGACTTGGGTTTGAATCCACACTCTGCCATTTGTTAGCTGGTGAGTTTGGGGCAAGTTACTGAGTTTCTCTGTATCTCAGCTTTCCCCTCTGAAAAAGAAGCAATAAAAAATATATTAGCAGGTAAGTTCTCTGAAAAACAGAGATTGTGTTCTCCTACAACAAGTAGGAGCCCTTGATGCATATTCACTGAAAGAATGAATGATAGAATCACCTTCATCTTACCTGCCAATTGCTAAAATTAATTACTAACCTAAAATTCCTCCATGCAGTGGGTACTCAGCAAGTGCTATCTAAGAGTATTTCTATTCCAAAGGCCACCTATGGGTGCAAGACTTCACTGTGGCTGGCCCCATGACTGTTATCTGTGCTCCCTCATCAGCCTGCTGCAACCTTACACCACCAGACCAGCTTTTCAAAGCACCCACCAGTCTCCTGTTCGGAATCCCTCAGTGGACCCTCAAGACTGCAGACTCCCAGGTAAGACTCTGACCATAACCTCCTCCTGTATGAAGACTTCAGTCAAATTGAACCTGCTTAGGGCACTGCTTCTTCTAGAAATATGCCACACACACATGCACGCACACACACACACACACACACACACGCACATGGATAAGCAAACCTCACCCCTGCTGGTGGAAATCCTGCCCATTCTTCAAGATCTTATCCAGGTGTCTCATCCTCATCTTTAACCATCCTCCTCAGAATGTCTCTATTCTGTATTTCATTCTCTTATTTATCATTAATTGGGTGCTGTGAGTAGGAACAGAACCAATTTCAGTTGTGAATAAATAGTGGGTTGAATTCATCAACTTGATTTAACTCCCATGCCCATCTGGACAATTTTCTTCTTAATTCAGGCTGAATCAATTTGTCACTCCCTCAGTGTCCTGGTCTGTGGTTTCAGCAAACAACTCACTTCTCTTTAGGGATGCCCATTGTGTGCTAACTGGTCTGTGGGTGCCTCCCTTGGGACAACACATCTGCATATTAGCAGGGACTTGAAGGACTTTTACCCATGTACATTAGAAAGATCTTCAGGCCAGAGAGGGAGACTTTCTGGGAATAAGAGCTTCCAGGGTCCCTTGAATCCTGCCTTGTATGGGCACCACTGCTTACCTGAGAGCTGGCCCTTTGGGGAAGGATGCTTTAGACATTTGCCCACAAAGAAGCAGACTCCAGACCAGCCCCATAGATGTTCCACCAGCTAGACAACCCATAGTCCCCAAGGCCAGAGCACTGGCATATGTCCTGTTGGCCAGATGGCCTCAGGACCAAGCTTTTTCCAGCACTTTATTTCTCCATTTTGTTTTGAGGCTTTGGCGCAGGGACTTGACTGGGGAGAGGTGGCAGGATCACAAATGGGTGGTGCATTCCAGGTGGCACTTACCTGGGCACAGAAATTCTGTACAACAGAATCAGCCTGGTACTCCTGTTTGAATGCAGATTCCTGGGCCCTACTCAGACCTCTTTACCTACTCCTGGAATGGGGTCCAAGAGTCAGCTGGTGCCTGGTTCTTGCCTGATTCACAAAGCATTTTATACCAAGAAAGCCAGGGTCCCAGGAACCTGCTACTGTGTTATGTGTTAAACTTTGAACATTTGCCTTCCTGGAGTATTTTTAGATTCTGCACTTTGCCATATCTGCAGAATCTTAATTTTTCTGCTATAACTTCAGTTTTAAGGTCCTCCATATATACCAGGCAAGTACAAAATATAACACCCTGTGCAAGTGCATGGGTGAGAAGCAGTATGATCTGGGAAACTGGCCGGAAATAACTACCCCCAGACCCAAAGTCTTTGACCGTTGTCAGCACACACCCTTTCCAGACAGAAACATTCTGTGACCTTTTCCAAACATGGCTTGCTCTTCTCTGAAAATTCCAAGCCCCAGGAATTTAAAGGAGAAACCAACATCCACAGAAATAACCTCATGAGGATTAATTCTTCATTCATATTATGTCCTGACCATAGTTATGTAAAATGGGCATCATTATCCTTATTTCACAGATGAGAAGATTAAGGCTTAGACAATTAATTAGTATGTCCAAGGTCTCATCATAAGAAACTATTAGAACAAGATTTAAACTGTCTGCTTCCCAGCACATCGTGCTACCCTTTCCCCACCCCTCCACAGGAGAATCCCACTCCCACGGCTGTCCACCCAAGCAGCACCCTCTGGGAAGGCTTTAGCAAACACTCCTCCCTTTCCTGGCAAAACATTCTCTCCAAGGCTCCATCACAGCCCTTTCCTCCTGAAATGAACTTATTTATGTGTCGGCCTCTGCCACCAGAAGGAGCTCTTGGATATCAGGTCCTGTATCCCAAACGTCGCTTTCTTTCCCCAAACTGAGAAGAGCAGCTGAGCCATGAAAAGTGCTCAAACACAGCAGAATGGACCCTCCAGACCTGCCCTCTTGGAGCTAAGAATGGACAAAGTCTCCATCAGCTCCTGCTTCCTTTCCTCAGCTCTGACTCTGGCTTCACCACCCTCTGCCAAGGAAAGAGAGGTCCCCCAGCTCAATCTGTCTTCAAAACCCACACTCATAAGAGCCAGGATGCGTGAGGCTTGGTGGTTCAGCTCAAGCTGTCTCTGTTGGTGCATGTTCTTTCAGGTTTCTCTTTTAAAAACATCAATAAATAGCTTGTGGTGGCTTTAACTGAGATTCAGTTACTAGAATAAAATTTGTCCTCATTATGGAGTTGAGCTGTTCTCTACATTTACTGTAAAAAGTAAAGGGGGCCATGAAAGCACAGTATTTGAAAATCCAGGAACTGAATTCAGAGTTGATTCCAGAATTACAAAATGTGTCTGAATGACCAGCAGAGCCCCAAACTCAAGCGTGGAAGGAAAGAGGAGACTTAAGTTTGTGCCAGTGTCTCCCCCAGTGACTAGTATTGGCAGAAAGGGAGGAGAGCAGAAGGGAGTTTGACAACATCACAAGACAGTGCAGGTGGCACCTGACATTTTTGGTGACTGTCAACGTCAGGAGAGCACACAGCCTTCATTAATCCTAGGAAAGGGCAACTGGAATGGCTGGCAGCCTCCTCTCACTTCTCATCTTCCTGTGTCTTGACACTCACCAGTGTTTCATTGCTATTAACAGCTCTGCAAATTGCACTGTCAGCAAAATGCCCAGAAAGTTAATAAACAGTTCCACAAGCCAATCCTCCTAGTAGAGGACTCACCTCTCTGTCTCCTAATGAAAGGTGCAATTCTCTGGCATTTCTACCAGCTTCTGGATGTGAGAGGAAAATTCATCTTGATACCCAGTCAAGGGATCAGGTCCTGGGCAATCTCTCAGGACTAGCTGGGAGCTCATTAAATTTGGAGCCAGTAGACCTGTGTTCTATCCCATGTTCTCAATGCCTACTAGCTATATGACCTCGCAAAACTCACTTAACCCCTCTAGGTCTCGATTTCCTCCTCTGTAAAAGGGGAACGATAATAGTATTCACTTCACAGGTTGTTCAAATGTGATGATGTAAGTAATTAGTAAAGCGATGGCACAAAATAGTGTTTAAAAGCAATAGAGCTATTGTCATTGCTCTCACATGTTCATTATTGTATTGACTCAGCACATATCATAGGGTTTTGTGAGGTTCCAATTAGTGCTCTGAAAACACTGAAAATATGGATATAAAGCTATTGTTATTATTATTATTGTCACTATTATTATTGAGCTATCTTTTTCATTCCCTGTCTTTCTCAAATATTCCCTTCCATCTGTCCTCTCTGCCTTCTGTTCCCATCTTTGCTGTGACTCCTCCCCTTGGTTCTATTCCCAAATCCTGGAAGCTGCCAATGCCCGCTGGATGCCCCTGGCACTTTCCATAGCAATGTTCTTCTGGCTGCAGGGAAGGGGACACCAGAGGTTGGAACATTTTGACAAAGTGACCCATAAACCGGCTGTGTCCTGATCAGTGCTGGAGCCAGATGGGATCAAACAACCAGTGTGACCATGTGGTCCACTTTGGGGCACGAGGCCACCTGGAGTCTAGGGGAGCAAGCAGGACTATGTCATCAGCTCACACCTCCCCCAAACCAAGACAAAAGGGCAGGGATTCGCCAGACCGGGGGCAGAAAGAAATTTGGCTGATTCTCAAAATAAATAACTGAATAAACACCCACAGGCTCTCTGAAAAGTCACTGACCTTGTTCAGCCTATGGTTTGGACATAGTTCCCATTGTCAAATGCATCTCTGGGGGGACTAAGTCAGTGTAGGATTGATTTTTAGAGTCTGACTGCCCAAAATTGTCAGCCTTTGCAATAAGAAATGCTGTTGCTGCTGCAGTTACTATCTGGCCAGAGGAAGAGGACAGGAGGACAATGTCTGGCCACCATACGAGGACACCCACCTCCAGTAGGCTCCCGTTTGTCCAGCTAGCATTTGAAAGGCCCCCTTAGGCAAGTGGCTAGAGCAGGCTTATTGGTTAATGTAACGGCCAGGAGCAATAGCTCTGGAGTGACCTGAGCTCATCTCTGGCACTTTCTGTCTGTGTGGCCCTGGGCAAGCATCTTGGCCACTCTGAACCAAGTCAGTTTACTCACTGACAAAATGAATATAATAGTAACACTTATTTTATAAGATTGTTGAGTTAAGAAATAGATGCATGATCTATTTGTACCTATGGGTACAAAATATCCCAACTAACAAGCCCACCCCAAGTAAGGCAATTTATTAGCCCACAAAACAGTTAAATGGAGAAAAATTCCACAGCTTTTACATGAATGACTCAGCAATCTCATCAAGAATCTCGGTTCTTTCCAACTTTTCACTTTGCACCTCATTGTGTTGGCTCCATCTTCATTCGAGGGCCCCCCACCCATGGTCACAGCTGCCACTGTCCTGCCATCACAACTGGAACAGGACGCACCCAGAGGAACAAGAGACATGCTCTGCCTTGTGTCTCTTTTCAAGGAATCTTTCTCAGGTGCTTCTCAACCTCCCCTTTCATCTCATTAGCCAAGATAGTGTCTCATGCTCTTACCCTTTTGTAAGCCAAAGACTTACTAGGCAAATGGGACCCTGACTGACTTGCCCCATGCGTAAGCTCAGCTACCCTGAAGCATAGGCCTACATAGTCCCAAAACAGAAAGAATGGGTAATGGGATTGAGTAGAGAACTAGCCATGGGCTGCAGCAGGTGAGGCACTGCATTTCATGAGGACACATTCAATGTTAACTGTTTAACATTAATGTCTGGGTTGTCACTTCATAATATGAACTGTGAGGCCTCCAATGGTTGAGACGCCTTGGTTCAAGCACCCCAGCAGCCAGCATGCTCTTCCAATGGAAAACAGTTGCCATATAAAAGCACATTTCCTTACAACCAAGCAAAAATGTGAAAGTATACTATTTCAGATGTATGTTATTTATTTCCAAAACTAAATTGAGACCGTTAACTTAATTAAATACAATTAAAGAAAGCTACACTAATACCAGACATACAGTTTAAAGAATTATTTAAAAGGGCATAAACATATAAGTACATTTAGATAAAAATCATACCAATTTTCAACTTTTGCCCTTGTGGTAAATCAACCAATGTCTATTTACAAGAATGCAAGAACCCTCCTTTATAATTTGTCTTGGATCTTTATTGGCCTACATTTCCTTTGGCTTGTCCATGCTGCAGTGCCTGTCTCCTAACTCAGCCAGATTTTCATCAACTTCCTCGGGGCTGGTTTCCTTTTACCCTAATTAAAGAGGCAGGATTGCCAGTTTCTCCATCTCTTCTTCTGTGGCTTAGGATTTGCTTGGTCATAAACACTGGAATGACAACTCTCCTCACAGGTGAGGGCTGTCTTCTCTAATTTCCATTCTGCCAGCCTCATCAAATCTTTTTGAAATGAGGTAAGTATATGTAACCGAAAATATATACATTCTGGTGTTTATTATCCCTCAGTTCCACTCAGCTCCCTCTAGAGTCAAGGTAGGGTTTTCCATTTTTTAATTTTTTTCCCCCAGATACACAGATGAAACGCAGAAGATCACAGCCTATAATTGCAATGTGTGTGCTATCCTTTCCTGATGTGGTACCCAGTCAACAGTGGGCAATGATGAAGGATGGGAAGTGAGGCAGGAGCACCAGGACTTGGCTGTGAACACCACCATTAGGTCTGCTGTAGGTGTGGCCCAGCACCTCTCCCAACCTGGCACAGACTTCAGATATGGGGCATCCATCAGGTGAGCCCACAGTGACCTGTGTGACCTGCAGTGATTCCCCCCACAACCACACTGCAGGGGACTCAGCAACCCTGGGTCAGATATCCACAAAACCCATTTGGACAGAAGTGGCAGAGAATGACAGGACTTCCTCTCCTGACACCTGTGCCTCTCCTCCTGCCCCACCCCCACCCCCACCAAGAGTCGGAGCAGCCGCTTCTGGAATCAAGTTTTGTTAAACCAGGAGGCTAGATTTTATGAGCCTGCTTAATTTAGTTTTTAATTGCATGCAGGTTCAAATTATATCAACTGGTTTTCATAACGGATCCCTTCTCTTTCAGAAAGGAGAAAATAGTCCAGCTCTCCAGGACAGCATGGAGGGAGGGGTGATAACTTGTATTCAGCCAGAGATGGAAATGTCATAAAATCAGAGATTTAGGGGTCATTTGGTCTAGGCCACCAGTACTTTCAACCTGTACTCATTTTAATGTATTCTATATAGATGAACCTTCCTTCTCTACCTGGGGTCTTTGGGGAGCCCCCTCCCCAATAAAATGCACCAGTGGAAATCAATTCTTGATACTATGGAATTTCTCACAGAATGCAACCCAAATCTGTCTCACTATGAAAGATTATTATTCTTGCATTTCAGCAGGAAGGAGTTGGTCCCAACTGTTACTTGATACTAAAGACTTGACAGTGTAGGATGAACTCCTATGTGAAATCCCCAGCAATAAATAACAAAAGGAAACAATTCCAATAGCCACCCCCTGCTATAAAAGGCCTTTGTCTTATCTAAAGAGTATCTTTCTAAAAGCTCTATCTCCCACCCCATTGCTTCCCTCAATTTCTAGGTGGGAGGGGAATAAGGAGATCATTGTGGGGAAGGGAAACTCCACCACAGAAATTTTGCTGCTGGAGATATTAAACAAAATCTCATTCTAGCATAAAACCCTCCTCTCAGACCAGCTTAAGGGTGAAAGAAAGCAACTGTCCAGGTATAGATGCCTGCCCATTTAAAGGGGCTAAGAAAAAAGAAAACAAACCAAGTCTAAACAATTAAGTAAAAAATTAAATAGTTAAGCTTTGAGTAAAGATACTGCTGGGATGGGAGCTTAGGCAATAAGAATGTTGGAACAGGTAGGCTCCAAGGAGCTTCCCCATAGAGGGGAAGGAGAGAGCAGGAGGCCAGCCTCATGTCCCTGGATGCTGAAGAAGGAATACAGTAGTGCAGGTGCCCTTATGTCTCCCTGAAGAGCAGACATTCTCTTGGAGGCAGCTAACACCCCAATAGCAGGGCAAACACACCCTTTGTTCAACTTTCAACTTTCAAGTCATGGACCATGAAGTTTACACCAAGTGAAAAGTGATCCAGCAGATGAGGAAGGCAGCCTAGGGAGGATGGATTCAGCAGGGAAGAGGAAAAGGGAGGCTTAGCACATTTTCAGTGGCTTCTAATGGCTCAGACTCCTAAATCTTGGACTCATTGACGTTTGTGGGGGTAATTTCTCCTAAGTGCAGAAGGGGCCAGGGACCTCTTGGGAGCATTTGCTTCATTAGGGACTGTCCCCCCCTTTTCTGTGTGAAACGCCTTCTTCTTTTCTCCTCTTTGTATCCCTCTCTTCCCCATATTCAGCTCTCCTCACAGTTTAAATTCCAAGCCCACAACTTGGAGTGGTGCCTGAGAAACACATGGGCTTGCACACTGGCTTGTCTTCAGAGTCTCCTTCCATACTGATTTCTTTTTCTCCCTTCCCCCCTTATCCTTTCCAATATTCTCCTCCATCTTTCCTCCTCCGCATCCTTCCTCCTCACCACTCCCTCCCCCACCTCTCTGCAAAGATTATAAATCTTTTTGTTCATGTTATCCCTTCTGCTTGAAATTCCCCCCAAAATGCCACTAAATTATATCCAATTGTGATTAAAGCCCACTGAAAATCCCAGCCCCTCTCAGGTTCTTACAGCTCACTTTCCTCCCTGTCCTCTGAACCGTGCCCCCCGTCCCCGCCACTACTGATTTTCTTTTTTTGGTAGCAAAGTGTTAGATGTTCCAGTGTGTGTGCCTAATATCCTTCCTTGTGTGTAAGCTCCTTAAGGACAAGGTCAGTGTCCTCTGGTCTCCCTCCTTGGCATCTGGCACATTGTGGAGCGTAATGTGAGAACCGAATCATCTGAAATGGAATTGTCCCCCATGACTTCAGGTTTCTCTGCTGGACAGTTCCCTACCCCTCTTGCCAATTTCATCATTGGGCAGAATCTCTTACAAATGCACAGTCATTGTACATCTTTACTCTGAAAGGAGATATATACAATCAGAACACTGAAATAAAAGTCTCCCTGGGTCCCTGGAATCACAGAGGATCAATTTAACTTACTTTTCCACTAGGCTTTCAACTTTTTCACTGAATTGGTTCTTCACTATCTATAGTCTCTCCCAACCAAAGAAGATCAAAGATCAAATATGATAAAATAATGAAGAGAAGATGTCTTTTCTCTAAAGGCTACCAGAAACCATAATGTTAGAACTGATAAAATCTATAAATATTCAGAATCCACTATTTATAGGTGAGGAAGCTGAGGCCCAAAGTAGCTAAAAGATGACATAGAAGTTGGTTAGTTGGTACTGATGTCAGCACACACCAGTCTCTGCCTTCAGGATGCTCTCTCTTGCTGCATCCTGCTATGGTGATGCATTGCTACCTGTGGGCTTCCTTGCCTCAGCTTTGTCCTGTCCTCCACACCTTCCGTCCCAGCTCATGGTCACCTAGTAAAAAGAAGGTATCTTCATCCTCAGTAAGTATATTACTGCGAGTGAACAGCTCCTAGCAGCCCCTTCTCAGTAAGCTGAGTTCTAATAAGAATAAGGGCAGATACTTAACCACAGGAATAAATCAGTATGTGATTCCAGCCCTTGGCAGCTGTCCTGCAGGGAAGAATTTCATTGGGATCCACTTAATCACAGCACAGAGTTAATGGTACTGAAGTGCCCACTGCTTCCTTCTCCAGTGAACTGAGATGGAGATTGCTGCCTATAATTCCCTGAGCACTAAGGCACTGAGAGACTTCAAGCTCATGGGGAATAACATCTCTTTGGCAAGGAAGCCCTCTGCAATCATGGGAATGCATTAAGCTCCTTCCATGGGCAGCTGAGGGGCTGCAGACCGTACTTATCTCAGCAAGGAACCGCCAGCAGGATAGAGGCACCTACAGCCTCACCTCCTCACCCAGCTTCGGGTCACCATTTGGATAATCACTCCATGGCACCATTCCAGCTGCTGCTCTGCTCCCTGGAAATGTCTGTGCAAATCCCCACTTAGGCACTGGGGGGAAGAATTCCACCTCAGCAGGAGGAATATCTCATCAGGGAGTCCAGAGAACAGCAAGATCTAGTTCCAAAGCTGAATCCACAAAGAAGATGAAGCTCCCAGATCCCAAGCTCAGACTTGTGATTCTCTTTCCTCTCTGCCTCTTGAGTCCTGGAGTCTTCTGTGCACTTAAATTCTACCAACAGCCACTCACCAGGGCTGAACAAAGTACCAGCAAACTTCAAACAGGTCAAGAGGGGTATTGCCCTGTTGGTGTAGTGGATGAAAGGGGAAAGAAGAGAACAATAGCAGTGACCTCAACTTGTAGATGACCTGAGAAGTAGCCATCGTCTTAAAGGGATCCAGCTGTAGAGATAGGGCCCAGAGAGAAGGAGCAGAGCACTCCTCATGCTCTGGGCAAATCTCCCAAGGTTATACATTGTTCAAAGTGGGACTCTATTCACACTCAGGCCAATATACTCAGTAAGGAGGGGAGGGGAACTGAGCAGGAAGTACACTGAACCTACAGGTATGTAACTATGCTCAAATCCCCATACCTTTACTTATTAACAACATGATTCAGGACAAGATGCTTAACCTCTCTGAGCCTCAGTTGCCATATCTGTAAAACAAGAACAAACCACACAGAGTTTGTTATAACCATTAAAATAATATAGCCTACTTCAACCGGCTCAACCTAGCCCTTGGCTGCAAGTAGGCATTCAACAAGCACTAGTCTCCTCCTTCCTTTCAGCTGAGGATGCTTCTGTCCTGTGGCTATTTCCCAGGTGGCAAGCACAGGCTCCACACTTCTGCAGGTCACAGTAAACTGGTCCCTGAGAAGAACCTTCTGATTGACTTCCTTGACCTAACTGAACCAAGCTGATGGTAGGTTGTTGGCACTTCAATATCCTCACACCCAGAGATTCCTCCCTCTCTGAGGCTGAGGAGGGGGCTCCCAGCCAGGACCCAAGTCACAATTTCTCCCTGATTCTCCTAAGATTACACTTGGGCAGTCATGGGAGGGACTCAAAAGCCAGAGAACATGGGGCCTGGACAATCCAGCCCCATATGTCCTCAAACTTAACACCAAACAGAGTTAGGCAGAGATCTGAGTGGGCCTTTCTAGGGATTCCAGGTCCCTCACAATAGGGATGGAACGTCCTTCCCTGGCAGTCAGGGCCTGCTACAGTGCAGCCCTAGCCTTCAACATCTCCTCCTCCTCCACATCTGCCCCCAGCTGCCTCATACACACACAGACTCTGAGCCTGATAAAACAGACCACACATCCCATACCCTCCCCTATCTGTCTCTCTGCCCAGGCTGTGCCCTCAGCTGGAGTGCCTTCTCAAGTTCACTACCCACTGAGATTTTTAATTCACAACTTCCTGGATCTTCTCTGATTCCCAAATGAGCAGTGACAGCACCTTCTAGAACATGCTAATACTGCTGTCTACACAGCAAGTGTAACACTCATTGTCTCTACTTCTCTACTCATCCAAAAATGTTTTCTGAGTCTTTACTGTGTGCCTCTTATGATTTTTGTGCCTGTTATGATTTTATTTTTTTATTTTAATTATTTATTTGAGAGAGGGAAAGAGTGAGAGAGGGAATGGGAGGGGGGCAGAGAGAGAAGCAGGCTCCATGCTGAGCAGGGAACCTGAGGAGGACCCTGAAATCACCATCAGAATCAAAGGCAGATGCTTAACCAACTGAGCCACCCAGGCGCCTCTGTGCCTGTCATGGTTTTAGTTGTGCACATATCTTTGCAGTGCCCAATGGCATCTGACATTTTTGTTCATCTCTACACTCATCACTCGGCACAGACCCCATCATACAGCAGGAGTTTAGTAAGTAGGTAGAATGCACTTTACTCCAGTCAGTTCCTACTGCCATCCTGGGACATTCATACATTTGTTAGCAGGTTTTTCTTCTTTTTTTTTTTCATTCTTAGCAGGGTTCAGGCTACCAGTCCTGCCCTCACACCCAACTTGTGAAAACCACACTCTACAACCTTTACAGAGAGAACTTAGGGCATTAGCAGAATGAAACACTCTCACAAAATGATGTTTTCATCAGAACACCCTCCACAAAAAGACACTGGAGCCTTTTTTCATCAACCTGGAAAGTGATTAGACCTTGGTAATGGCATAAAAATGTCCTTAATGTCTAAGATCAGACCCAACGTTGATTGCACTGCTCAATGGAGTCTTTGTACCCCAAAAAGCAAAAGCCTCAATGTGTTCAAGCAATAGAACACGTCTTATACAGTCAAGGAAAAACCACAAAGGCAAGGGTCCCACCTACCCCATCTTACCCGGGGTGACCCATTCTGTATGCAGGTTCCTCATTTCTCAGATAAGGGATGAGCCTGTGGCTTCCAGGTCTTTCCTCCCAATTATTCCAAACCATTTATCTTTTATTATGTCTGCCTGATATTATAAAGAATTGTTTACTGGATTATCTTTATTGCTTTGTCTCCCTTTTTTTTTTTTCTTAAACAACTCAATGGATGTTATAAGTGCTCATTAGGGTTGCCATTAGGTATGGAATAAGCACACCAAGTTGCTACAGTTCAAGCCAGAATTAAAGTCTTTGGCATTTCAGTTAACCTTTGCAGCCTTAACACAGATCTAAGTTCGATTTTTATTAGACTTTGTGAAATATTGACAAGAGATTCCAGAATTCTCATGGCTATAAATGTCTTGACAAGGTCTAGAAATCCCAAGTGAAGGTCCACCAAGGAGGCTTCATCCCTTAACCCAGCATGCTTGGCTGTGGGGTAGGAGGGTAGAGGAGGCAGGGGGAAAATGGGGGGACAAGGTTCTGAAGTATGGAGCCTGACTTCCTAACTATGTTCCCCCCAGGTAAGGACCTGTTACAGAGAAAGCAAAAGAACCTTTCCTTGGCTTGTGAAATTGTCACTTTGACTTTTCCTTATGAGCCTTTGAGGGAGGCCATTGCTTGTGACTCAAAGGTCCTGGTTCCTCTGCAGTTTAGTGGAGCAGAGGAACTACCTTCCTTACTTCTTTCTTCTCTCCTTTCCCCAAGCTTCTGCTTTTTAGGCAATTCTCCAAGCAGAGTGAGCTCAGAGCCACAGAATATCAGAGCTGGGAGAATGTCAAAGGAATATGGTTTTTTCTTGATGTGTAAGACATGTTCTAGCACTTGAACAAATTGAGGCATTCCCCTGGGGGCGGGGGGCGGCAAAAACTCCTAAACTAACTGGTGTAATCAACATTGGGTCTGATCCTTAGACAGCAAGGAAGTTTTTGTGCCATTACCAAGGTCCAATCACCTCACTGCTAATTTTAGATATGGGAAACCCAAGCCCCAGAAAAGCAAAGTGATTCACCCAAGGTCACACACACTAGCTGCATGGGAAGCCAGAGCCATAGCTTGAATCTGGGCTATGTGGTAGATCTTTAGGCAGTGCACAAATTGCTACCAAGTGCAGCCAGGCTTAACAGTGGTCTTGACTTCCCAGGGCTCCAAAGCCACTGACCTGGAAGAAGCACCATCTGGAAAGTGTCAGACAAGTACAGCCAGACCCAGCACCCCTTGGTCACTAGACTTGTTCCCGTTCCCTCAGCTCTCCTCCATGAGCGGGTTGATTCAACCTCCAAGCCAAAGGTTGGAGAAAATGATGATCCCATTGATCCCCAATCCAACAGAAATGCACTGGGTACCATCTCCATAGACAGCACAATGCCAAGTCCAGAGACACAAAGTCAAGAGACCCAGACCTCACAGGAGACAGACACACCCAGCCACGTGCAGTGTCGGGGTGGGTGCAGACGTTCTGTAGAGAACTGCACACGGGGCTTTGTGTCTGGGGTGAAGGGGGAAGAAATGGGCTGGAAAGGCTCCCTTTCCAGAGTGGGATGCCAGAGCCAAGTCTTCAAGGATGGCTAGAAGTTGACCAGAAGAGGCCGAGAGGACATCATAAGCAGAAGAAAGGCATGAAGATCAGAAGCAATACGATTGGGAAAGTCCCTCTTGGCAGCAAACGGTTCCCTAGGGGTCGTGGGTGGCAGGAGGCCATGGAGCCTGGCTACAAGGGTCTCACAAACCTCCCTGCAGAATAAGAACTAGGGTTAGGGGATGGGGGACTATTGAAGGCTTTTAAGCAAAGAAGTGACCAAGTTCAGTCTGCATTTTAGCTTAATTACTTTGGCAATAGAAGGGTAAATTGTTGATTGACTGGGTATGTGGGCCAAGACATCAGGATGCACTGGGGCAGTGAATGCCAAAGGAAAAAAGAATCAGACTTCTGGCTTCCAGCCCGATGTCCATAGGCTTTGGCCCCATGAAATGTGGGTGACTGTGGGTAACTGTATGCCAGAGGAGGGAGAAGCAAACTTCTCCCTCAATAGGATTGTCCAGACGGAGCTGGTACAGGGACTCACTCGCTCGGGGTGCTGTCCCAGAGCTCCCACAGTGCTATTTCACAAACACTTCCTCTGGGCCATCAACAGGGATGTGCCTGAATGGATAAACAGCATCAACTCTGCTCCCACCCGCCTCAACCCTTCCAGTGGGGGTCTATACTCACTCTCCTACACAGCAGGTCACCTGGGTTGGCAAACAGGACACTCACAGGTGTGGGTCCAGGAGCCCTCAGGGTGCCTCCCAGTTAGATAAAGGATGCCCTAGGAGAGACTGAACTCAGGCTTTCTCACACAGCTTAACAAATCTACTCCCCCTGCAAACTAAATCTGTTTACAAAAGTAGGAGATTCTAAAGCTAAAGCTCCACATGGGTGTATTAGCTGACAACAACAGACAGCCCCAATAAAAAACTAAGGAGGGAGGAAAGCAGGTTTGTCCTCTAAGGAGTATGACTCCTTACTGATTTACTTCTCTCTCTGTATACATATCTGTGGAGAAAGTTCAGAAAGGCCACAGGCATCAATGGCAACAGTGGTTATCTCTCAGTAATAAGATTCAGTGAATTTTATTTATACCTTTTGGTATTTTATTTTATAATCACTAGGAAAAAGAACTAATTTATATAGAAAATGGCACAATGTTCTCCCTAAATATTGTAGGTTGGTTTTAATTCCCATACAGAGGAAATGCTTTCCCAGGTCTAGGCATGAGGTTCCTTGTTATAATAATGGCTCCTACACCATCCCCCCTGAGGACAGATTCCAAATAGATAGGAGATGCCCAGGGAGATGGGGGTTTTCCTCCCACTTAGCTGCCACCCACAACTTACATGACTCCACCTTTCCATCCTTCCCACAACCAGAATTCCAACCTTCCAACCCTGCTAATGACATCCTCACAGTGTCCCCCTGTACGGCATGTTTAAGTGAGTTAGGGTTCAGGCAGAGAAGATGTCTGTGCTCAGACACCCATGCACTGTCTGTTCTGTAGACTACAGAGGCAGCTCTGGTCAGCCATAGTGCTTCTCTGTTGTGGGGAGTAGGGGAGAGGAGGGAGTGCCCATGTTCCTTGTGCCAGCTTCCACAAGAGAAGCCTCCTAGTCCCAGGGACAGAGAGACTGTTGATTCCTTCCTGACTTTCTGGCTCATATCAAAATGGTGCTTTACAAAGGAACCTCCTAACATAGCAGACTAGCTGCCTGCTCAGCATCACAGTGGGGAGAAAGGGCAGAGGCTGAAGAAAGGATTTTGGCAGGGAAGGAAATAATAAGGAGAAAATTATAAAAGATGATGGGAAAGGGGATGAAAGTTGCTGCCTATGTTATACAACATTTCTAATACTGGCCAGTGTGGTGCCTGAAATTTTCCCCATTAACATTATTCCTTTGAGATTGGACATTGAAAGTTCTGCTTAAAATACAAATCAGTTTCCCAGAAGGGAAAACACATTAGCGATAATGCCAAATATTTATAACACTTTATACCATATCTCACTTCATTCTCAAAACAGCTCCATGAAGAAGTAGAATGATTATGCCCCTTTTACAGATAGAGGAACTAAAGCTCAGTCAAGTTTGCTTTGGCAACACAGTCCAGAGCCACACTATATTGGGAGTCAGGGAGCCCTGGTCTTCCATGCTGCCTCTACTACTTAATCTTAGGATGAGCCTAAGCACTATACCAGTTAAATCCTTAGGTTTTTAAACCACAAAGTTAGGGCTCTATTAAGAGCTAGATGTAATTTCTCCCTGATAGAGAGTTTGCTATCAGACAAGGGGTGCTACCTGTAATAGAACCTGAAGGTAGAATGTACCATGAGCTCTGTGAAGGGAATCGGGCACACATGGAGGGTGAAGACACTCTCTGGTAAGCTGGCAAACCTTATAAATAGTGAGAAAATGTCTGGTCAAGGCTGCCTGCTGCTCCGCAGGAACTTAGACACATGCCTTCTGAAGTTAGAGCAAGGGCAAGTGGGAAAAATAAAATGGATGCTGGTGTGATTTGACTCACTCTTGTCACTTTCAACAAAGTCCTGCAAGAAAGAGGTGGACTTCTGCTAGAGCTAGCTGCTGTATGAGCAGAATGGAAAGGGAATGCTGCATTGTGTGTCCACGCCCTGTATAAGTTGAGTAAGAGTTTTCATGAAGCTAGAAAATACTGAAATGCTGCTCTACCGCAAAGGGAAATGGTTAAGGGGGGCTGTGAAGTAGGAATTCTATTGGAAGATAAAACTATGACCCCAAGCTTTTATCAAGCCCTTTTAGTAAGAGTTCTCTGCAGAAGATGGGGGTCTATGCCCCACAAACCCAGATTAAGTGTGTTATCATGGTCACCATTAATTTACAAGCTTAGAGAATGGACCTACAAAGACCAGGGAGTAAAATACATGACTATTCCAGCTTAAAAAATGGTATCTAGACACTAAGAAATGTAGCTATGGCTATTTTCACATTATAATGCTCAGAAGCAAATAGACCAGAAACCAATCTGGGTTCTGAGAGAACATTTCTAAAGCAACCTCAAGCCCAGTCTACAACAACTTGAAACGGCAAAAGCCCTAAAACAGTTCCCTTCCCTGATCCTGCACCCCATACCGCAGGGTGTTAAAACCGTGCATCCCTAGAAAGGACCAGCTTTCCCATGCCCAATTCCAAGGAGGCAGGAGGATGATCGAGAGGGAGGACCCTCTCTGAAGCAGAGCCACACACCACACTACCCAAGCCACTCCCACAAGCTGGAGAAGAACAGCCACATCTGCTGGCCAAGGAAGCCATTCAGTCCACTGGCCAAAGCAAGCCCTACCATCCCTGTCCAGCAGAATCTAACCATTCCTATGGACCAGTCATCTCAGCAAATCTTCCCCCCTTTCCTGAATGGAAGGCTGGTTTTCGTTTAATTGTGGCTGTTTTATGTTTCTCCACAATGATGTATTAGGTAGCCTAGGAACAAGTAGCCTGACATTTGTTTATGATCACCAGTCTATAAGAAGCCACATCTGGGACTGATGGAGAGGACTTCCCATAGCACCACATTGAAAGGCTCAGGACCTTTAAGCTGGATGCAGTAACTGGACAAGATTTAGGGGTGGGAATGACTTAGGAATAGAGGCATGCATTCTCTGTGTGAGAAGAGCTATGCCACAGAAGTTGGGGAGCCAAAGTGGCAAATGGAGCATGTATTTCTAGCATTTCCAATAATCTTCTACTCCTCAGCTAGACAATCTCCCTATTTTATTCCGGGCAACACTGTGCCAGCCAAAAACCTACATGTCCCTTGCAGGTAGTTATGGCCATGTGACTGGAGTCTAACCAATGAGCTGCAAACAGAAGATTCTGTGTCTTCTTTGTAGGGAAATGCCTTTTTTGTTTTCTTCTCTTTTCTTCATCATTCCTAACTAGAATATAAAGATGATGAGTGGCACTCCAGAGGAGTTTCAGTCCATGAAGAGAACTAAAAACTGGAAAGTGATGTGCTAAGAATGCAGAACATCGGTGAAGTTTCCACATCATCTACCATGTTTGCTCATCTCCAGATTTCTACTGTGGGAATAGGGTGGGGGAAACATTCAGTTGTGTTTAAGCTACTGGTTTTGTATATATTCTTTTTTTCCTAAAAGGTGAACATGATTTTTGAGTCAAGTTCACCACTAATTCTGAACCTTAGTTTCAGCATCTGTAAAATGTGGATAAAAAACACCTACATTTGAGATTGTGTGTGTGTGTGTGTGTGAGAGAGAACTTAAATGAAATAATGTATTTTGAAAGCCCAACCCAAAACCTGTCATATAATAGTTGCTCAGCAAATAGAAACCATTATTGCATTTACTATCATTATTATTATACAGTCGTTAGTGATTAGCCTGACCAAGGATCCAAACACAGGTTTGGACAACCAAACCCTTGGGTTCACATTTTATAACTGTATTAATTCTTAACATTTTAACTTTAGCTATAATGAGACTTAATTCCCCAGTACAGAGGACAGGAATATTTTGATTGAGATCAAGCAGCAGGAAGGTTTACTGCAAACAGCAGAATGAGCTTGGAGCTGAGTGGGCGAACTTATTCTATAAAGACCCAGACAGCAAATATATCTTGTGGGCTCACCATCTATGCCACAGCTGCTCAGTGTGGCAGTCATAGCGAGGAGCGGTCACAAGCAGCATGTAAATGAATGACCATGGCTGTATTTCAATAAAATTTTATTTACAAAAAATGGTCTGGATTTGGCCAGTGGACTGCAAATGGCCAACCTCTGGTCTACAGAGTGCACTATAATAAGAGACACAAAGCAGACCCAGAGGAATCCCTACCTCCATAACCATATGTCCTGCTACACACTTCAACAGCACATCTTTTTGAAAACCTTCCTGACCTTACCCTGGGTGAGGAGATTTGGCTGGTGATTCCTGAGCATGAACCCATCAGACTGGCTGTCTCCCCCATCATAGTTAACGTCAGTTACGAACTCTGTGTAAGGGTTAAAAGAATATGACATGGGGTGCCTGGGTGGCTCAGCGGGTTAAAGCCTCTGCCTTCAGCTCAGGTCATGATCCCAGGGTCCTGGGATCAAGCCCCGCATCAGACTCCCTGCTCAGCAGGGAGCCTGCTTCCTCTTTGCTCTCTGCCTGCCTCTCTGCCTACTTGTGATCTCTGTCTGTCAAATAAATAAATAAAATCTTTTTAAAAAAAAAAGAAAGAATATGACATCATAGGGTGATCATAATGCTCAGGATCCAAGCAGGGAAGGGTCCTGGGGAGCTAAATTTTAAGCTGGAGGACTAATAAATGGGGGAGATTGTGGGTTTAAGGAAAAAAAAGCAGGCATCTGGTGTCTGAGGACCGGGATGGGGTGTGGGTCTGCCCTGAGCCCCAGAGAGAAGCATCAGTCAGTCCCAGCTCTGTGGGAACCCTGCCAAAAGGAGGTGTCTTCAGCAGGCTGTTAACCTTGGTGATGAAAAGCACAACTTTACGAGCACCAGAAATTGGCTAAACTCATTAATTTTATTCATAATAGAAAATTAATGCTTGGGATGAGTAAGCCAGCAGTAAAGACCTCTAGTTTCAAATATAAAGGGGGAAAGCATGTAGTCATTTCCTGATGTTGAGGGTTATTTTCCCCTTTATTACATTGCAGCAGAAGTAAATTTTAACTGTCTTCTTTTTGTGAGGGAGTATTTTGTTCTCCAGTACAGGAATCTCACTTTTATCTAGAGGAGGATAGAGAGAAAAATTAAATAGCCCTCTTTTTGTCTTGCCCCTCAACCTCCATTCTTCCACCCCTGATGCACCATTAGAAAGCACAAATGTAATTGTGCCTTGGTCTTGCCGGCAGTGATCAGCAAGCTGTGCCCAAGGCTTCTGCCACATTTGTGCAGCCCAAGGGGGTCAGCATTTTCTCATCTTGCCCTAACCCACCAGACAGCATTTGGTTCTGGAAGCTGAGCCTTAGAGAGTGAAGTAAGGGGAAGGAAAATAGAAATGGAAAATAGAAGGGAGGGAGGAAGGAAAGAAGGAAAGAGGGAAGGAATAAGGAAGAAAGGAAGGGGGAGGCAGGGAGGGATGAGGAATGGAATGTGGTAATAAGTAGCATTTATTGAGAGCCCAGCATGCGTGAAGCACATTAAAAGCTTTACCTGTTTAATCTCATTTAAGTTTTACAACAATCCTTTGAGATTAGAATGAAGAAACTGAGTCTCAGGAAGGTAGTAAAGTTGGAAAGCACCTGACTCCAGTCCACCCTCTCTGTGGCCCTTGGCCCCACCCTCCCCAAATCCTTCTGTGGACAGCACTCCTGCAACTGGGAACTACCTGGGAATAAGAGTTCCCTGCACACCAAAGACACAGCAGTTAGTGCAAACTGTATAATGAAGGAAAAGCAAATGTTCCCCAAAAAGGATCAAGTACAGATTCATAGAAGGAGCTCCTAATCTTCTCCACAAATGTAACATGATCCCTCTGAGGGATCAGCAAGCCCAAGGGGCCTCAAAGCCACAGGCCACCTGTGGCTAAGCCCAACTCCCACCCCCACCCCCACAACTACCACCTCCCCAGCCTGCACTTTAGATTGAAGCATTTGGTTAAGAAACTGCTTTGTGCTCTTCACAGTCACACAGACTCAGAAGACAACTGCTTGACTCCCTGAAAACGCCCCTGGGAGCCTCTTAAGTGTGTGGAGTGGTGACTAATGTTTGCCTTTGGGTAAGGAAAGCATGACTGGAGAGAAATTACTTCAGAAAAACTGACCCTCCGGGCACCTGGGTGGCTCAGTAGGTTAAGCATCTGCCTTTGGCTCAAGTCATGATCTCAGGGTCCTGGGATCGAGCCCTCCGTTGGGCTCCCTGCTCAGCGAGGAGTCTGCTTCTCCCTCTTCCTCTGCCCCTCTCCTCGCTCATGTATTCTCTCACACTCTCTCTCATAAATAAAATCTTTAAAAGAGAGAGAGAGAGAAACAAAGAGAAAAGAAAGGCCGACCCTCCTCTTAACTTCTGGAACAGACACGTTATGAATTTTGGCCTGGTACGGATCCCACTGGTGCAGTGTGGATTGGGTTAATGATAGCAAAAGCATGGCTTAAATCTATACCCTGACCTCACTGTCTGTTACTTCAGGCAAGACCTTTAACCCTTTGAGTCTCAGGCTCCATAGCCATAGATGTAACAATAATATCACACAGTTGTTAAAAGGATTAAAGAGGAAATGAACGTGAGAAAATTGATACTGATAAGCCCCAAGCACATGTGAGCAAAGACAGTGCACAGAGAATGAAGTCCTACTATTGCGGGGCATGCATTCTTCCACTATAAGCTCCTTATTTCACCCATCACCAATACATCATTGATATAAGGCTCCTTCTCTCCAAATCCAGGAAATCAGGGTCTATGAAAATGTTATTTCAGGACATAAGCATATACAGTGTCTTCTACTACAACTTTTCTCACCATCCATCCCAACCTCCCCTTCTGCCCAAGCATGTCCAGCAGAACTGACAGCAAGATTGGGAAACAGAAGAACCCCACAGAGCACTTCTGATCTCTACCATTGACCCCTATCAGGAGCTGCTAGGATTATACCCCAGAGAGGTGAAAAAGCTTTGAACCAGCCTTGTTCAATTTGATGTTTAGATGCTTTCCTTCTTGTTCTCTTAGAACATTTCTCTTTCATAAGTAAACTGGTACAGTTTTCAAATCCAGAAGAAATGATCCCTGACTCCACTGGTAAACTCCCGGGAGCTTAAGAAATCAGTTGACAATTTCCTGTTGTCAAGTTGTTCTAACAGCATGAATGCTTCCAACTAGAATCTCCCTGGTGTGAACTGGCCTGAAAGCTTTTATGCCATCCTTTTGCAAGGATGCTGAGAAGCTTTTCTGTGAGAGAGAGCTACTACTCGTTCACAACCTTGCTCCAGGCATAAACTCATTGTTATATGAAAGGGCAAGGCAGCCTAACACTTGCAGCAAAAGATCTTTGAGAAAAGGTTTGAAACGCATTGTTCCCATCGTCACATCACAGACAGAGTTGATTCCCACCTTGCTGTTGGGGCCACCAATGAATGCTCTTGCTAATGTTCCACACTGAAAATCTTCTCAATCTAGATCTCTTGAGCCAACTCTTAGAAGAATCATTAAGATCATGGATGTACCAGTCTCTGGATTTCATTCTGATAGAGTTTAAACACCATTCACCTTCCAAACGGCTCCTCTGCTCATAGAATAAGTTTTCTGTGGTATTAAATCTATTAGCAAAGTGAGGATGTAAGTCTTCGAATGGCTTGAGCCTACTATTAATAATTCTGAATAATCTAGGAATTTTGAGTGCCTATATTACTTTGCATTGATTGACACTTGTCTGAAAGTGTACCCAGATTTGTTATAATCAGGCATGGTAAGGCTACCAAATCAGGAAATTGTTGCCACTGAAAAGACAGTTTGTTACTTACAGTTCCTAAGAGAAAGGCATATGCCATACCACACAGGGCCACACAGGGAAGCACTAGAATCTGTCAGGAGTCAGAAGGAGCAAGAGGAAAACAACATGAACAAAGCCTTTATTGTGGTTGTTGGGGGAAGTCATGGGTGAAGCAGGGTGCGCAGCTAAGCAGGCTGAGGATTGGATAGTTTGAGGATTTGGGCAGGCTCTAGGTTATAGAGGTGGTCACTGCTAGTCCAGTACCTGGCCCTGGGGTGATTTAGGGCAGGGGATAGTATCTCAGACTGCAAGAGCCTGATAATAAATAGCAGGCAGGTAGGAGTATGGGCTCTGGATTTGTTGGTTTGACTATCAAAGACATGCACTCAGGCAAGTTTGCTATCTCTAGGAATTAGTTATTAGTTAGGGCCATCCCTCCCCTTACTAGTCACAAGGCTCCAAGATGTCAAAGCATCATAAAATACAGGGAGAAAAAAAAAAATAAAACAACCAACAACATGATTAACATAACCCTTAGCAATGAATTGCTGTTATTAGGTTATATTTGCTTTTGGATTATAAAACATTTTATAAGCAGTATTTTTTTTTTAGATTTATTTATTTATTTATTTATTTGACAGAGAGAGAAATCACATGTAGAGAGAGAGGCAGGCAGAGAAAGACGGGGAAGCAGGCTCCCTTCTGAGCAGAGAGCCCGAGGCAGGGCTCGATCCCAGGACCCTGAGACCATGACCTGAGCTGAAGGCAGAGGCTTAACCCACTGAGCCACCCAAGCACCCAAAATATTTTATAAGCAATATTATTGGCATTATTATTGCTGTGCACAGTCTTTCTACCTATAAGCTTCTTTGGGGCTCATTACTAACATAATGCTTTATGTGGTCAAGGGGAAACCTGTAGGTATTCTCTCCACAAACCTCACAAGGTGGCTCTGCATCTCACCAACCCCGGGGTTCTCATGTTCCAAGACTGAAGTAAAAGCATGCAGTTCTGCTATGAAAGCAGCCCTGCCCTCAGTGAGCTATTGGTTCTGTTTGGAAAAACTACATCTCCATATTACCTGATGCTGCTGGTAAGAAACATACTTTCAACAAACCCATAGTACATTTAGTGTCTTGGGTAAAAGGAAGGAGAAAGAGAGCTTTGGGTTCCATGGACCAGGGAAAAAAAAAAAAAGCCAGTCCTCTTCTCTTCTCTTTGGGCCCTTTATTTTCTTTGCTAGAGAGTTGGAGGTGGGGGGTGGGGGAGATCCTTCTCAGTGTCTGAATCCTGGGACTCTGGCTGACCAGAGGCATATCTTTGGTATACCCCAAAGCAGTGTGTTTGACTCTAGAGATAACATTTTAACTCACAAAGCACAACACACTTATTAAATTTTTATTATTTCACAAAATAACACTCAACTTTGTGTGTTTGTTTTTGTTTCATTTTTAAATGTTGTCTGTAACCTACACGCTGATTTTAGAATGTGTATGGATTTTAACCTGCAATTTGAAAAACCTTTTCTAAAAGAAGCACAATGCCTTCCAGAAGTCTCAATCAGAAGTTGTAGCCAATATCTTACTGATAGTTCTTTCAATTAAATGTATTTAGTGTTTTTTTATATATTTTATTTATTTATTTGACAGAGATCACAAGTAGGCAGAGAGGCAGGCAGAGAGAGAGGGGGAAGCAAGCTCCCCACAGAGCAGAGAGCCCAATGTGGGGCTCGATCCCAGGACCCTGAGATCATGACCTGAGCCGAAGGCAGAGGCTTAACCCACTGAGCCACCCAGGCACCCCTGTATTTAGTGTTTTAATTAAAAATCCAAATAACATGAATTTTGCCCCCAAAACAGGAGAGAAAAAGATCTTCCACACCTGGAGACTCCCACCACTTACTCTTCAGGGACATTCCTTCCAGATCACCCCTGTGCACACACATGCACACATACGCATCTAAATTTCTACAAGTGGTCTACTATACACATTGTTCTGTGCTCTTATTTCATGCAAAGTCATTCAGGCATTTTCAGTTTGATCATGATTTCTGAGAGTGACAATGTTTTGTTATAAGTTGCCATTATTTGTTCTACTAACTTAGTATTGGTGGGCATTCTGGTTATTTCCAATGTTTTGTGATAATAGATAATGCTTTTATGAATATCCTTGAGTACATATCCTTCTGCACTGTGGTAATTCTCTACTTACAGTAAATCTGAAAGTTGATTTGTTTCATAAGGTAAACACATAAATTTGATGCATATCACCAAATTACCCCCAAAATATCACAATAACCCCTACTAACCAGACTGTCCAAATGCTCACAACATCTCTAACACTGGGTGTTGTCCAACTCTAAATTTTTTCTAATATGATAAAAGAAAAATATCTAATTATTGCTGCTATTTGCATTTATCTAATTTTTAGTGGAGGTAAAAACCTTGGCATAGGTTTATTATGCTTATGTATCTCTTTTGTGTCTGTGTGCATGCAAATTACCTGTTCAAACCCTTCGTCCATTCTTCGGTTGGGTTGCTCTTGTTCTTGCTGATTTGGAAAAGGCAGTGATGCTCCATGGCTAAGAGTATTGGCTCTATACTGCATAATGTGTAGAGCTGTCAACTCACTATGCTGTGTACCTGAAACTAATATAACATTGTATGTCAATTATATGTCAATAATAAAAATGTAAAAAGAAAAAGAAGATTGGGGCAATATCTCTGCTTTAGCATTTTCATTGTATTTATGAAATTTTTCTGTAATTTTAGCTGTTCTATATTTTTGACTTATTGACTTAGTGTCTTAGTTCATTCAGGCTTTTCTTAAAAAAAAAAAAAAAAAATCAGGTCCAAAGCCAGACTCCCTCAGTTCAACCTCACTCCACCTTTCTCAAACTATCTAACCTTGGCACCTGGGTAGTTGCCCTCTCCATATCTCCATTTATCTGCAACCTGGCATAGTATTAATATCCTCTTCCCAAAGCTGTTGTGAAGATTATGTGAGTTAGAGAGTCTAACATAGATCGGACAGTGCCTAGCACGTAATAAGCATTCCATAATGTTATGTGAAGAGTAGGGTAAATTCAAAATATTTTGACAATCGTGTAGCATGGGCATCATCAGCAAATTAGGGCAAAAATCAGCTGTTGCATTGGAGCAGGATCCTAGAAGCATTAATCTCCAAATTCCTGGATGTTGGAAGTGGGGCTGGTCCGAAAGGAGCCAGAGACAGGGCATATGTCCGTCAGAGCTTCAGGGAAGCAGTTCTTTACCGGCTGGTGCGGAAGATGGGCAGTACCACGCATGGCGCTGTTCAGCTGCCCAGCCCCTGTCGGCAGGGCTCCAGCAGCAGCCCGCCACCTGTGAGGCAGGAGTCGGCTGGCTTTTCATTTGTCACTCAGCTTCCTTGGTGGTTTGCTAAAGCTCTAAAATTTTAGGTGACCAGAATTATGAATCGTTCCCTTCATGTTTTGAAAGACTTTATCTGCCCAAAGATTATACATTCACTTGTGTTTTCTTCTAGTATTTCCTGAGTCTCTTAATACATTAAATCTTTGAGAGTGAATTTACATTTTCTGTCAATGTTCACCTTTCTAAACAGACTCATTCTTATTGCCAGAAATCATACGCTATGGATCGCAATTTAAAATATACATATATATGTGTATACATAATATAATGTATATTACTTAATATATACAGTATTATAACATGTAAGTGTATATGGCATTATGAATATATAATATAACATTAGTTAACCAACAATACAGAATAAAATGTCTTGAGTGCTCTAGTTGCTGGAGCATGTGCCCACCACCCTGGGGCCCATCAATGAGATCAGCCCACAAGTCACTCTTACAGCTCCCTGCACCCTTCCCAGCACAGTTCCTAATTACACACTTGGGTGCTTATTTGATTAATGGTTATGTCTCCCACACACTTGGGTAAATTCCATGAGATCAAGATGGAATCTGAGCTCACCATTCTTACCCAGATCTGAAACAGGGAGTCTGAGTAGAGTCAGAGCACAACCAATATTTGTTGCTCAACTGAATGAAAAAGGATGAGAGGAGAAAGGGAAAGGTGTGGGGGGGGGGCGGAGACAGCCTGAGCCAGGGGGTAAGTGAGGGGGTTGAGGGAAGGAGGGGAAAGGGTGGGACAGAGAGAGAGGGAGAAAAGATGAAAGAGCAGCTAGCCCTGTTAATACATAACACCACAGTCGTTGCAGTCTCAGCTTCCCCACATCCAGCCCATGGCTCCACACTGTTTTTCCCAGAAACAGGTGCTCGGCACTGGTGGTTGAATTAAATTGGATACAGATGAATCAGAGGGGATTGTTTGTCTCCCTGGTCCCAAAGCACAGAAGCACTCTATGAGGACCTCACATGCGATCTCAAAATCTAGTTGTTTCTCTCATCAGACTAGAAACTCTTAGAAGACAAGGGTCATTATTATGCACTGTTATATCCCCACCCTCTTTAGCTCACTTGGAGCTCAGAAGATGTTCAGCGAATGACAAGGGAACCCTGGGGGCTCCCCACCCCAAGCCTCAGGCAGCAGGGCATCCAGAAACCCCAGCTTAGGGCCCCAGCTGTAGGGAGATGGCTCCCCCACAAGGTTTTGGCATCTGCAGCCCAGCTCCAGTCCCATCACCCATTCCTCAATCCACACTAGCTATAGTTATTGGATGTGTAAATTACCATCAATGGAGTGACAAAGACTCAATTAAAGCAGCAGATCTGAAGTCAAAGCTGTCACCTCTGAGAATTCAGATCTGACAGAGATGACAATAGCAGCTCTCTGCACGGGTGAGTGCTCCAAAGCTAAGCTCTTGCAGGAGTCCCTTCCCTCAGCAGACTGATGTCACCTTCCTCCCTGTTCACACACCTGTGCAGGGGTCAGACCTGCTGGACTTTGCCTGCTTCGTGTCCTGGACCAGGCTGTGAGGGCCTGGAGCAAGAGAAAGGCTTTTGTTTACGCTTCCATGCTCCAGGCCCTCTGCGAATGTGTGCTCTAAGGGGAGATGGGGAGAACACTTGGCTGAGCTGTCACATCCAGAGCAGCACAGCCTCCTGAATAAGGAGGCCCTGGGACAATCCCTGCTCATCTCTGCTGCACACTTTGTTGCTTGTCAGCACTGGTCTGGGTACTAAAAACAAAAGAGTAAACAACTCATGAGCCCATTAGCCAGCCAGCGACCCCTCCCTGGTGTTGACCCCAGGGTGACTGACTTGCGGTCCCCCACTTCTCCCTGCTTCCATTCCCCACTCATAATATGGGACACTTTTCAAGAAGAAGGCAATGAAAGAACCAAGGATTGGGGGTTTCAGTACTCACCCCACTACCATCTAACCCCTTCGGGGCTTCAGGCAATGCTCCCCTTGCACCTTAGCCCCTCCTTTTGATTCTTCGTTTCTCCCATTCCAGCCAGAGAGGGTCATGACCCCCACTATCTGCTCAAATGTCTTCCAAGGATCCCCATTGCTCTCAAAGTACAATTTTCCTAGGCTGGCGTTTCAAAACCTTCAGCCTCTCTCAGTTCCCAAAAGGAATTTTAGCCTCATTGCCCATCCAGACCTCTCTGTCCCCTATGTACCAACCACAGCAAACCACTTGCTGTTCTCAGGGAATAATACTCAAAATTCCTGTCAGATTGAGTTGCCCCTTTCACGTGGGATCCCACAGCAATTTTTACCTCAGTGCTTCTTATGTTATTTTTACATTTCACTTTTTCATATTTTATATTTTTATGTTGCCATATTGTATTTTGCCCATCGGATTATGTGCTCTCAGAGGGCATTCCTTACACAATGCAGCTCAGAGATATGTACGTATTATATATTCAGCAAACGCTTCTTGAGTGGATGAATAAATACATAAATAAATGAATGAATAAACCTACCCTGCCCACTTCTGTGAAAAGGGGACTACAATGAATGTCACAGTGTTAATGTGAGAAGCAATCGTGATATGCTGAATAAGAGTGCTTTGCAGTTTGGAAATAATTATTCAAAGTGGATGATTCCTGAAGCTGTCATTACAGTGTACCTCCCTCTCTGTGTTCTCTGGCAGCAAGGATGGTGTGAAGGCACAGTTATGGAGGCCTTAGGGGTAAAGAAGCCATGGGAAACCCAGGTGTTCCGTCTCACTGACGCAGTGGTTTGGTTTTGGTGTTCCAAGCCTTAATAATTGTTATTCCCTGAGATCACTGTCTCTTCCTGGATCTTACCATTCACTGAGACCTCCTCCATGTACAGGGATGCCTGGAAAATAGGCTAGAAAGCAGAAGAAGAGACACAATGAGGCACAGGCTCCACCCATGACTCTGCTTGGGGAGAGAAGAGGCTTATAGGACATGATTTAGGTGTCACAGCCCACAGGGAAGCCTGCTTTTCCCCCACAAACCCCCACAGAAGGGCTCTCCATCCCCAGCCTTCCTACCTGCTGGCATTGTCTTTTAAAGCCCCTCTAGCTTATATAAACAGCTACTGAAAAAGGAGAGACCATATAAGTAAATGGAGAAGACAGGATAAGTAGAGCTTGAAATCATCAAAGTTGTAAAGAAAATTCCTGACATGAGGTGAAGCAGTTACGCTGGAGGCTGGAACTAATGGAGACCAGGCTATGAAAACCAGACCTTGCAGTGCCTCTCTTCACCATAAAGACAACAGAAGTCTTTCCTTATGTGGGGAATGTTCCTCCTCTGCTTCTGGGCTGGGGACACCTGCTCTTCCCAGAAACCTCTGGGAACATAGCAGAATAGGAGCTAGAGTACAGGGGGAAGTCACCACCCCAGCCCTGGGGATCCCCTTGTCTATAGGGGGATGTGGACGTGAGAGGAAACATCACACTCACAGAGACAATTAAATAACCATTCAGGGATCTAGTAGACACTGCCAAGCTTTAGGAAAAGGAGGAAAGGTTATTTTGGCTTCATTTACCATGACCCACCCCTCTCAGGTTACACTGATAAACATTTATGAAATCAAATGTGTCTTACACATTTATCTTACACATCTTAAGATGCAGAGAAACTTGCCAGAGAGCAGGTAGAGAAGTAAGTCTGAACAAAGGTGTTTTTACATGTGTTTGTAAGAAGAATAAAAAGAATACAAAGTAGCCATCCAACAGAAGTTTCAATTGGCTATATCTTTTGGTAGTATCACATAAGTAGAGTTTTCTCTTTTATGTGAATTCATAATTTTCACCAATAATATCTTCAGAAAGACAACCCCATGGCAGAACATTGGAAGGAAAAGTAATCACGCATCCTGGACATAGCCATTCATTTACCTGTGGTGTAATGACAGGCACCTGAAGCTCCCCAGCCTCGAGCCTAGACTGCAGAGCCCTCAAAGCTGGGAGCAGATGGGACCACAGAACACATATTGAGGGACTGTCACTCAGGAGCAGAACAGCATCTGTCAAAAGTATTAAACTCATTTTTGAGGCAGGCTGTTTTATTTCCAGCAATACATAAGACAACATGGGGGGTGGGGAGAAAGAAAAAGAAAAACTGAGTTCAATCAAATAGCAAAAGCAGAGGAAATAATGGTATTTTTCAATATTCTTGAAATTACATTGGCAGTCTTAAAGTGCTCTAGGGGTCTGCATCAAGCATGCCCCGAGGAACACAGTGGCCATCGCAAGGCTCTGCAGAACTGTCAACATAGCTCCTGTGATGAAGAACATTTCCCTTTCAAATGTAATGAAGGAAGACACAAGCATTAATCCCAGTCCTTCCTGAAGGACACATACAGTGGCTTAGAGGACTATATACCATTTCACTAGTTAAAAAATAATTGGGCAGACAAGTAATGTGGCACTTCCATGTTTTCCTACAATGCAAGCAGATGGCGTGTTTTTAACCTTCGGGAATTTCCTTAGAACCAAGGGAATACAGTATAGTATTTGAGGATTGACTCTGGACCAGGCACTGTGTGAGGCACCAGGACCAGCCATGGTTCTTAACCTCAAGAGACTGCCAGGTCTATGAAGGGACAGGTGCACTAGCATGTCATCTGAGAGCTGTGTAGCAGGGGCTGGAATGGAGATACTTAGAGGGCCCTTCAGGAGCACCCAGCTGGGTCTCCTCTGTTGTATCCATGGAAGGTCATGTCTAAGCCAAGCTTGGACTCAAGGAGTTGGCCAAGACAAGGGGATGAGAAGATTATAGGGAAAGGGAACTGGAGATGCAAACATCCAAGGAAGAGAGAGTGCAGTGCTTTAGGGGAAGTTTCATTTGTCTGGAAGCCTGGGCAGCGAGGTAGAGGGGAATGATATTGGAGCAGTGAGTGGATCGTGAAGGCCCAGAAGGCTGCATGGGACCTTATCCTGCAGGCAGTGGGAAGTCCTTGAAGGATTAGAGCAGAGGGATAATGGGCATAGATTCACAAACTTAACAAGAGCTCAGAGGTCTGTGAGGAGTCTGCTGCTACAGACAGATGAGAAATGATGGTGGAACCAGAGTGGTGATACCAGGGCTGAAGAAAAGAGCTTAGGCTTGAGGGAAGTAAAATCTGTCCTCAAACTGGAGCTTGATGTGGTACGGTAGGGACAGCAGTGATATGTGCCCTTGGGGAGCAGGTATCAAGCAGGGCCGTGCACCGAGATAAGGAGGAACACGTTTGGACAGATAGGTTTGGGGGGACAGTTTGAGTACCAACTTGCTATTTGTCTGACCTGTGGTTTGACCTCTGTGCACTGAGTCGGCATATACTGAACAGCACCTGTGAGCAGGGGCCTGTGCTGGTCACATGGAGAGAAGATACAGCCCCTCTTGGAGTCCTCAGGCTTGCAGAAAACACAGCCCAGGGATTTGACGTTCACCTTCCAAGCTGATCTCAGCTGGCCATCTCTGCTATGTATCCCAACTACCCTAGGCCATTCCCTGGACCTTCATGCTAGCTTGCTCTATGAGCTTCCGTGTCTTATTAGTAGGTCCTGAGATTAGGCAATGTGAAAGAAAAGAGGTTTCTGCAGCTTTGTGATTAATATGTTCAGAAATTTCCCCCAAACCCTCCCTTCAGTCTGGGATATAGGTAACAGTTCTAGAATGGGGACCTCCAGGTTCCTTAGTACCAGGCAACCAGACTCTCTTCCCCTGCTCTGTTCATCCCAACAGTTTAAGAGCTCACACCATGTACACACACGCACACACACACACACCACAGCAAGTACACAGCTTCTCCTCTGAAACTGATGGCTACTTCAACAGATATGTTTCCTGTTTACTCAGCACCCTTTTTCCTTGTTCCCTATATTGGAATCTTCAAGATCCCAGATTTGTAAGGACCTTACGTAACCTAAAGCAACCTCTCATCCACAGGTAGACAACAGGACCTGATAACAAGCCCACCCCCACCTCTGCCCCCACCCCCTTTGTCTCTCAGGGGCCAGTGCATTTTTCTGACTTATAGACCATATCCATGGTTCTTTCTCCTCCCAGGACCAAAAGGATGGAAAGGTGTTCCTGGGAGCTCTCCACTGATTATGTTGAATCAGCCTTACAACCTGTTAACAGGGCCCCTTCCCAATTCCACTGCAGGCACAGTGCTGGCCTGAAAGCTACCCTGCAGATGGGCTCTCAAGCCTTTGGATGAATTGCTACAGGGAAAGCAGATGACTCATGCTGCTTGGCTGCCATAGCAGCGACCGCAAGCTCACAGGGGCTAGCCCCGCCAATTTGGCTGGACTAAATCCCTGGTTCCCCCTTGGCTGCTCCTTTGGCCTCCTCCCATGCCTTGCCTTCTTCATCTCTCCTAGTTCAGACCCCCAAACACCTCTGCTGACATGAGTCCTCCTGCCTTTCTCCCTCTGGCTTAGGTAAGACCTGTGGTGCTTAGGAGAGCTCTGCAGACAGGGCAGCTGCACCTCCAGTAGGAGCTGTCTTCACAGGAGCAGCAATCAAGAGTAAAGTGCATTGCCCCCTAAAGGGAATGGGTGGGTGAAACTTTCCCAAAACAGTTCTTTTCCAGGCCTTCATTAAGGGGATATGGCAAAGGACTCCTCCTCTCTAAGATGCAGTTTGAGCTTCTTCATCAGTAGATGGGAGGATGGAAGAGGCTTCCAGAGTGTAGAACAGGAGCAGTCTCTGCAGAGAGAGGCAAAGACGGGGAGGCATGGGTGGCAGTGTGCACAGGCACCCTACATGGCCAAATCGGAGCTCATTCCTCAGCAGAAGCCTGAGTTTTCAGAACACAGTTCCTCCCAACAGGGTCTGAGCTGCAGGAGTACTTCAGTATCAAGATGTCTTTAACACAACACAATTTGGAAATGGCCTGGAATGAAATTAAATGGCAGTTTGGTTACACTTTAATCACCACAGGCAGATCAAGATGCTGCTGTGATTACAACAAAGGAATCTATATTTATTGTCTTGTGGGGATTTGCATCGGAGATACAGTGATCTTTCTGCAAGGCACCCAATTTATTCATAAAGCCATAGCAAGGCGTTGCAACTGTAAATCATTCAAGTGTGTCTTCCTCCTGCCTCCAGAGCCAGGAGCTGGGGAGCGGAGCCCTGTCCACTCAGCAGGCTTCTCTGGGTCAGGCCCTAGTCTAGAGGATTAGGAAGGAGCTGTGAATCCAGCCCCCAGCAAGGGAGTGTGGGGTGGGGCAGAATCACTTTAGAGCCAGCTTGCCATGAGCACAGAGGGACTGAGTGGTCTGTCACCCCTAAATACAGAAGAGGAAAAAGTAAGCTCCTGAGTGAGAGCCCACAATGCTGACAGGAAAAACAAAGGCCCTTACAGGCTTTTCCAGGGCTTGGGTAAAGGGAACCTTCCAAGGTTCTTTAATTTTCCTCGCCTGTGCCCACGGGTAACTCGTGATTGAAAACGCCTATCATTGAACAGACATTCATAAAACGCCTACAGCACGCTTGGCTATGGACCAGAAAAGGGTGGGAGGGTGGGGAATGCAGTTACAAAGGTGGTAAATGCCACCCAGCAGAGGACAGCAGGAAAGCTATTCCATGTGGGAGCTCAGAGATCTGGGAGCTGGGGCATGGGCCAACTGAACCAACCAGTGCCACCACGGGCTCCAGGCCTGGAGCAAGATACTCCAGAAGTAGCTGGAGTATCCCCACTTTCAGCACAGCCTGACAGCTTGGGGTGGCATTGCAGGTGGCTAATAAGGGGGTACTGAACTACCAGGGAGCTTAAACCCCACTTAGAAGGTATCTACAGCTCCCCAGTGGTGCCAGAGCCCACTCAGACCCACTTGTGAGAGCCAGTCATGCTCATCTCTTCCAACTCCAACATGAGTGACCACACTGGAAGCTCAAAATCAGCCAGGGCAAGAGTATTTACTCCACTAAACCAGCACACACGACGTACCAGGCTCCCCCCACCCCCAGCTAGGTGACAAACACTCATCAGCACAGTACCACACCCCCAAGTCTTAGTGGCTGGAATAAAGTGAACTCTGGTTGTCTCTAACGTAGTCTTAAACTGGTTCTGACCCTTCATGTCCTTAGGCCAGTGAAGTGCTCTGTTAAGTCAGATGTGATCTAAAAACAAGGCCACCCACCCACCCAAGGCATGAAGAGAAGATGCCATCTTCCCCAAGGATGCAACTTCCTGCCCATGTTGGGGGAACTCACAAAAGTGAACTCTCTCTCTCTCTTCTCTCTTTCTCTCTCATACACAGACCACATATTTATTGAGCACTTTAACTGATTACAATATTCCTTTTTTTTTTAGAATTTAAGAAATAAAGACTTTTTTGTGCCTCCTATTGTATAGATGAGGAAACTGAATCTCAGAGAGCCCTGATCTAGAACAGATCTAGTTCCATAGCTAAATGTAGGATCATCCAACACTGTGGTGATGGGTTCTAACCTCAGGAGCTCCCTAGGAACCACTGCAGGGGCCTCAGCATACCCCCAAACAAGAATATGGCAGAACACTGTTTTGGGGGCCACTGACACCAGGTTGTTGAATAACACTGAGTCTCCCAGAGCTGGGTCCTCATGGTCCTGGCCCCACAAGAGCACTCCTCTTGGTCTCTGGTGTGAGACAGGCCACCCATAAGGCGACAACAGAATGAGAGTCAAACTTCACCAGGTAGAGCCAGGTGCACTTCTCAAGGGGTAGCTGCCTCTTCGGTGGGGCCAGACTTGTGGGGGCAGACAGACTGGAAGACTTTGGCTGCTCTAATGATGACTCCAGCATCCTCCCTTAGCCAGCTGAGAAGTTGGTGAGTATCTAAGCCCAAAAAGCAGCAACAGCCCTGACCTGGGTAGGGGAGCAGAAGAAAGCACACTATGCTGGGAGTTAGGAGGCCATGTGTACATCCCCAGGAAGCTTCTGGATGTAGAAAGGATTGAACTGAATATCCCTGAGTTCCCTTCTAACTCACATTTTGTTGCTCAGATTCCTCCTACTTCCTGTACCCCTATCATCAGACTCAGGAGACAAGGCCCAGGGGAAGAATCCATTGCTGCTTTAGGCACTGGCAGCTTTCCTCCTCTCCCTCCTTGGACCTCTGCCCATGGACAGGTACAGGTCCCACCTCCTCAATGTAATTAAGCCATCTGAAACCATTTGGCAAAATTATTGGCTAAAGAGTGCTAAACAGGCATCAGAAGCTGAACACTTAAGACATCCAGGGTGACAGGAGACAACAGGCTGTCTGATCTGTTGTTTAGCAATAGATTGTAATTCTAAACACGATGTTCGTTATTCCACTGTGTGGATTCTAATTAACTGTCAGAAATACATTGTTGAGGGGATGATGGATTATGCTGGAGAAACTATTAATACAGCTCATTCACTTCTGCCCATGTGCAGCCTGAGCCCAGAGCAACTGACTCTGGAGATATTGAGCTACAACAAGATGGCCACTCCATGCCTGACAGTGAGAAGGACATCAGCACCACCACACTTGGAAAGGCAGAAGTCACTGCTTCCAGGACTTTCAGGTCCTGCAGATATGAGGGTAGCATCACATGATGGCCCACTGAGCTATAAAGGATGCCCAGAGCCTGAAGCAGAGGGCACAGTCAATGAAATGGAAATTATTTGGGATGGATATAGGGGTCTGAACATGGTAGTGAGAAGGTGTAGGGTTTACAATGAGAATCACTAAGTAGAGTCAACCTGGCACTCAACAAACTGTGCAAAAATAGTCTGCAGTAAAAAAAAGTTCTCTCTACATATAACTCCAAAAGACTACCTTCCTCCTCCTGTTTCACATTAGTCATACTGTTCAACTCTATCCAATACATGTTAAAAGATCGTATTACTCTGGGTTCTGCAGAGAAAGAGAACCAATAGGGAAGAAAGAGGGATTTCTTTAAAGGAATTGGTTCATGTGATTTTAGGGGCCAGCCAGTCCAAAATCAATAGGACAGGCCAGCAGGTTGGAAATTCAGGTAAGAGTTGATGCTATGGTCTGAGTCTATAGATAGAGCAAAATTACTTCTTCCTCAGGAAAACTGTTTTGGGGACTTAAACCTACGAATGATTAGATTATATCCTCCCTGCTCCCAAATTTTGGAAAATAATCTGTTTCACTCTCTTACTGTCAACTGATTGTAAATGTTAAGTAAATCTACAAAATATTTCCACAGCAACATCTAGACTAACATTAAACTAAACAACTGGACACCATAGCCTAACCAAGTTGACACCAAATAATTACCCATCACAAAGAAACATTGTCAATCAACATAGCTCATCCAAAGAAGAGGAAACAGAACTACATGACCACATCATAGGAGAATTACTTCCTTATGGCTGACCTAAATACTACATTTCACTGAATGTAACACATTAACAATTGTATTTTCTTTTTATTTTATGTACTATTTCTTAAGAAAGAAGGGACTGACAACTAAATCTGGATACAATGCATTCTTATGACATAATTTTTGTTTCAGATTTGTTCAAAGAGCTGGTTAGGCTTATTTTGGCTATTTCTTTTATTATATGTTACTCTTTTACATATGTAGAAAGAAAAATAGCAGATAAACTGAGTAAAATATTCTTAAACCTCCTTTCCATTCAGAATTTAACTCTCTTGAATCACTTTTGATTCAGAGCTGGTGATGTTCAGGTTTTTCCCCATGATACCATCTGTGCCATCACAAGCTTGGCTGGTGCAACATTTTTAAAGGAAACTATATGAAAACTAAAAAAAGATTTGGGAGCTCTTACAGGTTTTGCAACTATGTAGACTAACCAACTTTGACTCTTGCTTTGGGAAGGTTGCTAACACAGGCCTGATTCACCACGCCCAACAGTTTGGTCCCTGCGGATTAGAAAAGTCCATCTATACTGTCCCCTGGGTGGTTTTCTAGGCCACTGAAACCAGTCTGCAAGTTTGGAGGCTGAGGCTTTGGACCTTTGTACATGCGCAGGCAATGAGCCCAGTGTCATAAGTCATCTAGTTGAAGACACCGTGAGAAGTTGTGATGCATTCCTACAGCAGAGGTGCTGAAAGCCGGGGGCAAATGTGCCTTTCATATAAATGACACATTCACATTAAGTAATTGCAGGGCTCTTGCGATGTGACTGTCACTGGCCCATGAGCCCACACCTTGCTCCATGTGGTCCACACAGCAACGATGTCAAGATGGCACTGCCACCCCCCATCCTACAGGTGACATAACCAAGAATCAGAGAAATTAAGCAACTTGCCCCAGTTTACAGTGCGTCAGTGAAGAAAGTGGACAGTAGCCCAGGTCTGTCTGACAAGAACAGTGTTTGCTCTCAGCATGCCTCTCAGAGGAGATGGTAGTGGTCTGCCAGCACTCACTCAGAGGGCTCTTCTGTGTAGGGAGTTTTGATGATCCCACTAAATTGCTGGGGGAAACAGAGCTCAAGAACAGTGGAACCTTACAAGGGAAGGGCTGGATCTGAGGGCATGGACGCCCCCAGCACTACACTGGTATTTCCGCCTGTAAGATCTGGGCCAGGCCTGCACATTATTACCCAGAGTTGTTACAGGGTTAAGTGAGATGCAAGGGAAAGAGTGCCATGTGACACAGTGCTCCGCTCTGGACAAGTTAACGTCCCATTCACAGAGTTCTGGGGATTACATCTCTGATTCACCCTCCCTGAGCCCTTGGGCAAGGAGATTAGCCCCCACCTCAAACAAGAAAATACTTCAGGTCAGTAGTAGAGAAAGGAAATCAGGGTTCAAATAACCAAAGATAATTAATGTTTTATTTCCCTGGGTAAACACTATGAAATCCTCATTGATCTTAAATATGTTAACTGGACAAAAGTATCTTTCGAAAAATGGAAATTTGCTCTCTGATGATGCAGAGTTTATCTTCCTCTCACCTGCTGGGTATCACAAGATCATCTCTCTGCAATATGAATGACCCCAAGGGAATGCGTAGCAGGGTCTCAGATTAAACGTCTATTATGAACAAAAGCCTGTAATGACCATATGTGTGTAATGGTCCCCAGCATCAGGCTGGTGAGCATGTCCCTTCCCCTTCTTCAAATGCAGTTCTCACAAAGACAAAGTCTTACTTTAAAATCCTGAGTATGGTTTGCCCCTGGCCATTTACTCAAAATCAGGTAAAGTCGGCAGGCCCAATATCTATGTAAAATAATTTCTAGAGGGCTTGTTTACTCAGGACCTAAGGAAGACAGCAAAAGCATTTACTGAGAATGCTCTAGCCCACACTGTATAATGAGAAATAGGTAAGAGTTGATTCTATAGGGTTGCATACAGAAGCTATAAAGAAACACTATGGTTTTGGTATTGGTCTCCAGCTCTCCCTCAATGTAAAATACTTTTTATATTTATCAGAATCTCTCATATGGTCCTTTGTTTGGCAGGAGAGTCTAATCCAGCGTGGACCTCTTCTGGGAATGCTGTGCTAGGATGGCCCCTCCTTTCTTCTTTCTTCACCAATGCACAGACCATATCAGCTGATAAAGTGCCACAGCTTTACCAGCTGATATCAATCAAGGGCTTGGCCCACCTCCCTTTCCTCTGCAAATGTCACAGCTTTTGTCTTTCCATACTAGGCACCCTAAATTTGTGCCATGGTCTTATCCCTTCTGGGTTTCTGCTGGTCCTGAGCAAGAACCACCCCACCCACCACCACCATCACCAACACCTCTCTCCCTCCTGCCTATTCCTAAATGATCCAAAGTAAGACACAGAACACCTGGATTTGATGGCTGGAAAGGGGATCTTGGGCAGGTCTCTTTAGTTTCTCAGAGCTTCAAGTCCCTCATCTGTAAAGTCAGAATAATTAGATGAGCGATTTGCCTTATCCCCATGATGGCTTGGAGAACATCCTGTGTGTGTGTGTGTGTGTGTGTGTGTGTGTGTGTGTGCGCGCGCGCACGCGTGCACGCATATGCTTTAAACAGCGAGCACGAGCAGTGGGGAAGAGCAGAGGGAAAGGGAGAGAAAGAATCTTAAGCAGACTCCACACTCAGTGCAGAGCCCAATGCGTGCTCGATCTCATGACCCTAAGAACATGACCTAAGCTGAAATCAAGTAAGATGCTTAACCAACTGAGCCACCCAGGTGCCCCAAGAATATAATCTATATTAACAATCGTTTATAAAGACATGAGTTACTATCACCAGGGTTATTCTCATTATGTAGACGTGGATTACCACCACTATCACCATTATCATTGAAAGATATGGATTACCATCAATACTGTCATTTTTTTCCTATGGAAGTCACATCTGATGGCTGAGATAAGGCCTTCTGGGTTCTTGACCTAAGGACTCATTCAACAGAATTTATTAGGTTCCCAGGTAATTTGGACAAAGCTAGGCAGAGCACAAGCAGAGAGCTTCTACCTTTGAGGAGATAAGGGTTTGACCCTGAGGATATACAGGAGCTAAACTCTTTGTGATGGGATTAAGCATCATAGAATTCAGATGTGCTGGAAAAAGTTGAACCTCAGAATCACAGAGCCCCAGTCTCCACTTTCCATCAAGAGATATAGAACAATCCAGCATGACAACTATGCTGGTCCAAATCCTGGCATGGAAGTGATGGCTAGCTCAGCAACGCATCCTTGGAAAAGCTCTCCTCCTTGCCTGTTTCATTTGCCCCAGCCTCTCACCCTGGTTCCTTGGTATCACTATCCAAACAAAGAGTCTGTATCCAAGACCTTTTCTCAGGCCCTGATTTCCGGGAAAACCTGGACAAGACAAGGACTATAGTGTCATGAATTTGGACTCCAACTGCAGAGAAGAGAAGGCTCATGTCATTGGAATAGGTGAGTTGTCAGAGAAAAAGGAGCAGAAGATGCAGGCTCTACACAAACTTTTGGGAGAAATCCTATTTATAGGGCAAAAGAGGAAGGGACTGGCTGGTCCTGACAATGTAGAGAATAGACCTTCCAAGAGAGATGCTGAAGCCTTTGGATGTTTGACTGCCTTTGAGATGCTTCTCTGCCTAGAAGGCTTGAGGGACAGCCCAGGCAGTCTGGCTTTCCTGGATATTTGCATTTCATCCAAATAACTGATCTAGAAAACAGGGTCTGGTCACTAACCTGTTCCCTACTGTTTCTTTAAAAAACACAAAGCACATTTCTGCTACTGAGGATGTTCCCTACCCATAATGCAAAGAGATAAAAACCAAAGGGGAAAATCCAAAGATTTAAAGGTAGCTAAATAGAAGCCCTTGAATCTAACTAAATACATAGAAGACTTGGTTCCCTGGCTTTTCCACTCAGGCTTAATCCCACTTTCCTACTACTTTTCATTCTCCAGACAGGCTTCTCCAACAGTGATAAAAAGGAACTCCCAGGGGGTAGAAGGGAGCAGGAGAATGTGGTGTCATAGACACACGAGACAGAAAGAGGAGTTGCCATAATAAAAAGCAATTATCATTGTCTGATCACGCAGGAGGCTGAGGGAGTGGAGGGCTGAGGAAATGCCACTGATCCAGCTCTTCAGTCTTTGGTGACCTTTAAGAAAACAGGGCCCAGAGGGTGTGAAGGTGAAGACCAAGAGGGATGGGAGGGCCAGAGGGAGCACCAGAATCAGATAAACCAGGCAGTGAGTGAGAGGGAACAACAACCAGGTGTAAGGGTATGTGGCAGAGGTTTTACAGAGAAGAGGGGCTAAAGAGTGTACTAAAGACAAAGCCAGGAAGAGAGAGAGATGTGGAAGATCTGGGGGACAGAGGGCCTACATGGAGAAAGTCAGCTGAGTCCCTGCTTACCTCCTGCCAGGTCCAGCAGTCTCCAGGTGGAAGAGAACTGTCTTCTTCTTCATCCACACTATATACCCCCATCACCTAACAGTGTGTCCAGCATAAGCTGGGCAATAACCAAATATCTGCAAAAAATTAGGAGGCCAGAAAGAGACAGAGATGAGGAATGGAGAATTTGAAATACAAAAGAAGGGAAATGGAAATTTCCACTGAATATCTCAACTTTCTCAGTACAATCAGAGAAAAATGTCATCTGCTCAAAATGAGACAGATGGAGGAAGCGCTAGAGGGTTAAGTAATGTGGAGAAGATGTAGAACAGCCTCTGGAAGCAATATGCTAAGGAGAGCTTCCCAGCCAGGGGGGACTAAGGCAGGGCCATGTGCCATAAGTCTGTGAGCACCAGCCCTGAGGACAGAAGGCCAGGTTGGCCCTTGCAGCCCCAAGTAGTGCAGAGGAGATTCTCAGAAGAGTGGCTCCAATACTCACAGGACATGGGGCACACACTACACATTGATATGCTCAGAGTATGTCTGAGGAGGGGCTGGGTCACATGCACATCTGCTCCAGCAACTCGTGCTACTGGTCAACAAAATGGCCCATAGAAGTATCTGTTCTCCTGTCACCCATGGGTTCCAGCTGCAGCCAAGGTGCAGCCAGTTGTGGTGGGGGCATGAGAGGCTCAGCAGGGGCCTGTGACAGGTGCATATGTAGTCAAAGGGCCTGTATGTATATGTCCACGTACCATTGCGGCTAATACGCCCTTCAACAGTAGATGAACTGGATGTTCTAACAGTGCACGCACATTCATTATTTTGGAATACTTGATATGAAAAAGATAAGAAATCTATTTAAAATATTACAAGAAATTCCAACATTACTTTTGTCAGTGAAAGAAAAGGAAGAACTGTTTGATCCTTTAAACATAATTTCAAATGTTGTAAATTTTTGAGTGGTTGTAAAAAAATGGTTTTAAAACTTTTATCGCCTACTTGTATGAACAGTTTCCAGTCAATGGTACCTATCAAGAATTGGAAAAAATTATCACCAAGTCTGAGACATCAATTGCATTTCAGCTATTTTAAGCACCAAAACAGATACATAAAAAAAGTTATGTTCATGGAAACCAGTTCAACTTTCTCATTTAAAAATTTTCATGGATATCTAGAATTCTTATACAAATTTACTATTTAATTTATTTCTTAGAATTGTATGTTTTACCCACTTTATTTTATTTTATTTCTTTTCATGTTCCAAAATTCATTGTTTATGCACCACACGCAGTGCTCCATGCAATACATGCCCTCCATAATACCCACCACCAGGCTCACTCAATCCCCCAACCCCCTCCCCTCCAAAACCCTCAGTTTTGTTCTCAGAGTTCACAGTCTCTCATTTTTTGTCTCCCCTTCTGATTTCCCCCATCTCACTTCTCCTCTCCATCTCCCAATGTCCTCCGCGTTATTCTTTATGCTCCACAAGGAAGTGAAATTATATGATACTTGCCTCTCTCTCTGCCTGACTTATTTCATTCAGCATAATCTCTTCCAGTCCCATCCATGTTGATACAAAAGTTGGGTATTCACTTTTGTAGCAACATGGACGGGACTGGAAGAGATTATGCTGAGTGAAATAAGTCAAGCAGAGAGAGTCAATTATCATATGGTTTCACTTATTTGTGGAGCATAACAAATAGCATGGAGGACAAGAGGAGATGGAGAGGAGAAGGGAGTTGCGGGAAATTGGAAGGGGAGGTGAACCATGAGAGATTATGGACTCTGAAAAACAATCTGAGGGGTTTGAAGCGGTGGGGGGTGGGAGGTTGGGGGAACCAGGTGGTGGGTATTAGAGAGGGCACAGGTCGCATGGAGCACTGGGTGTGGTGCAAAAAGAAGGAATACTGTTATGCTGAAAAAAAATAAATTAAAAAAAATAACAAAAAAAAAGTTGGGTATTCATCCTTTCTGATGGAGGCATATACTCCATTGTATATTTGGACCATATCTTCTTTATCCACTCATCTGTTGAAGGGCATCTTGGCTCTTTCCATGGCTCTTAGCGATTGTGGCCATTGCTACTATGAACATTGGGTACAGATGGCCCTTCCTTTCACTACATCTGTATCTTTGGGGTAAATACCCAGTAGTACAATTGCTGGGTCATAGGGAAGCTCTATTTTTAATTTCTTGAGGAATCTCCACACTGTTTCCCAAAGTGGCTACACCAACTTGCATTCCCACCAACAGTATAAGAAGGTTCCCCTTTCTCCACATCCTCTTCAACACATGTTGTTTGCTGTCTTGCTAATTTTGGCCATTCTAACTGGTATAAGGTGGTATCTCAATGTGGTTTTGATTTGAATTTCCCTGATGGCTAGTGATGATGAACATTTTCTCATGTGTCTGTTAGCCATTTGTATGTCTTCATTGGAGAAGTGTCTGTTCATGTCTTCTGCCCATTTTTTGACGTGATTATCTGTTTTGTGTGTGTTGAGTTTGAGGAGTTCTCTATAGATCTTGGATATCAGCCCTCTGTCTGTACTGTCATTTGTGAATATCTTCTCCCATTCCATGGATTGCCTCTGTTTTGTTGACTGTTTCCTTTGCCGTGCAGAAGCTTTTGATCTTGATGAAGTCCCCAAAGTTCATTTTCACTGTTGTTTCCCTTGTCTTTGGAGACATATCTTGAAAGAAGTTGCTGTGGCTGATGTTGAAGAAGTTACTGCCTGTGTATCCTCTAGAATTTTGATGGATTCCTGCCTCACGTTGAGGTCTTTTATCAATTTCAAGTTAATCTTTGTGTATGGTGTAAAAGAATGGTCAAGTCGCATTCTTCTGCACATAGCTGTCCAATTTTCCCAGCACCATTTATTGAAGAGCCTGTCTTTTTTCCACTGAATATTTTTTCCTGCTTTGTCAAAGATTATTTGACCATAAAGTTGAGGGTCCATATCTGGGCTCTCTACTCTGTTCCACTGGTCTATGTGTCTGTTTTTGTGCCAGTACCATGCTGTCTTGGTGATCACAGCTTTGTAGTAAAGCTTGAAATCAGGCATCGTGATGCACCCCCCCCAGCTTTGTTTTTCTTTTTCAACATATTCATTGCATTCTTTTTATATTAAAGTTTATGAGAAATTAAAAATATACAGTTCTGTTGAAAAAGAATTTTACATTTTTAATTTCTCATCAACTTTAATATAAAAGGATTATAATGAATATTTTCACCACATATATAGATACCACCAAATGCCTCTGTTGCTCCAGTGCACCATTCAAATATTATTTTCTGCGTATACCATGACATGAAAAAGAAGCAAGGTCAGGAAGCATTGTGAAAAAAATCAAGGAGAAATGAATAAAAGATGATATATATGCAGTGGGCCACTCGAGCCACAATTCAACCATCTTCCCAGCAAAGCCAATTTCTGAAGAGCAAACCCCCAGGAGGGAATCACATGGAGGACCCAGAAGGAGGTTCAAGGAGCAATTGCAGGCAGCATTGCAGGGTTGTTCACCCTACTGAGGAGCCTGGATTTGGGGTTCAAATCCAATCCAGGTGAACATCTGCAGGGTCAAGTCTTTCTAGGGATGTCCCAGAAGCATCCCTCCTTGAGACATTACCTTGCATCACACAGACATGAAGCTTTTCCATTTTTAAAGTGTTCCTTCTCATCCTGGATTTCAATCATCTGAAATGTCACTGTATTCCCTGTTCCAACTGTGACTACAATGTGCCACATAGACCTTGTAAATTATCCATTCACGGACACCAAGTCTAAGCCTGGAAAATCACAGTGTGAGGTTTTGCTGCACCATGCAGTGGGAAATGCTGGACACAGACTTGACTTCAGGTCTGTTTGGGCCACTGATCAGCTTAGGGACCTCTGGCCACCTGCATTTCTTTCCTGTCCTCATATTCCTCATTTGTGAAAAGGTTTTACTCGATGATCTTTAAGTTCCTTTCCAGCCTTGATATTGTCCATTTCTGAGGTAACCAATATCCAAAAGATTTAAATATTGATTCATACCACCAGGTTAGAAACACCACGATGCAACCCCCTTGACGGGAGCTATATTCCTGCACTATTCCCAGCTAGATCCCTGGTGCTGAGAATCGATCTGGGCATACGTAGGGACATAGTAAGTACTGGATAGATGGGTGGATGGAAGGATGGATGGATGGATAGATAGAACATATCTAGGGATATGTTCATGTCGGAGTCCTGTTAAGACACTGTAAAGTTCATTCATTTGAAAAAAAAAAAATCAGTAGGGCATAGGGAGTCAGCCCATTGTGGACTAAAGTAACTTGATAGTGGCATATTTAACATCAGAGCCACATTGGGAAAAAATGTACCAAAAGTGGGGGGAAGACATACCCATCAGAATTCTCAGACCAATTTTAGAAGGTTTCTAGAAAGAAGGAAGATTTAAAACCTGGTTAGGAAGATGAAACTCTGCTGGATAGTGGAAAAAAGCATACGGCCTGCTTTGAAGAAGTCATTAAAGGCTGAGTTGAAGTTCAGGCCTCGCTGATGGGTGGAGGAGGCAATAAGGAGAACCAGTACTTCAAGTTGAACAGTCCAGTCTGAATTTAAACAGTGGCCACAACTTTCTAGCCCTTGGCCCTCCTCTGAGTCCTCATAAGAATGGTAATGCCCAAAAGGTACCTGCCTCCTTCCACCCTCCCTAGCAGAAAATGCTTCCATCCTCTAAAGTCAGCACAGAACGTCCCGTTAGAGGTTCCCCCATCCTGTGTTTTGCCTACAGCAGCGAATATCTGCCCAACTCTTGGGGCTCCTGTATTGTCACCAGGGCTGGTCTGGGAAATGCAAAGACCTCAAATGACTGGCCTAAACAAGGTCCTTATGAAGGTGTTCTTCTTGGGGTGGCATCACCCACTACTCCCCAGGTACTTCCACTTTCACAGAGGGGAGAGGTGATTCCCTCCAGATGTTCCAATCATGTCTGCTTTGCTTACCTGTCTTCTCCTGCTGGACTCCTGACCCTGGGTCACTCACCAGAACACAATGTCCTTTACCCTTTGCTGTTCACCTGGCAACCTCACCCTCTCCATAACCCACTTCTAAGTCATGAGGAGCCCAGGCTTCCCAACCTCCAACTCTGTTCTGTCTGATGGCATCACACACCTTAATCATTCAGAGGATTGCCTACAAGTTATGGAATGCCATTCCTGATCTCTGTATTTGCTTCCTGTTGCTGTGGGACCAAATCATCACAAAATTAGTGGCTTAAAGCCACATATATTTCTTACCTTATAATAAATATTCAGGAGGTCAGGAGTCCAAAGCAGGTCAGGGGAGCTGTTTTCTGTGTTTAGAGGTACCCTCATTTCTTGACTGGTGGCTCCATCCTACATTTTCAGATCTGTCTGTGACTCCCTGACCCTACTTCTGTCATTGTATCTCCTCTATCTCTGACTGTCCTGCGTCTTCTTACAAGGATCCTTATGATCACACTGGGCCCATCCAGATAATCTGAGATTATCTCCCTATCTCAAGATCCTTAGTTTGGTCAATTGCACACATCCTAAGGGCCCAGGAATTAGAATGTGGACATCATTGGGGGCCACTGATGCCTACCATTATGTGGCTCTGGAGGCTCAAAATTGCCCAGTGGCCTCCTATTTTAAAGAAACTAATGCCCTGACAAGGCCTGCACAATCAAGTTCCCAGTTACCTCTTTGATGTCAATATCTACTATTCTCCCCTGCTCACTTGGTTCCAACCACATGAGCCTCCCCAGGATTCCTTAAGTATGCCAGGTCTGTGCTCACCTCAGGACCTTTGTGTGGAAAGCCCTTCTCTCACACATGCACATGGTAATACCCTCTCCTTCAAGGATTTGGCTCCGTATCACCTCAGTGACAACTTTTCTCACCACTCGTTTTAACATTGTCACTCCCTCCCTCCTCAGTTCTGCCGTGGCATTTGCTCTATCCCTGTGCATTGTCCTTCTTCACCCTTATCACCTTCCAAGATGCTATGTATTTCCCTTTCTCACTTGTTTACAGTCCATCTTCCCTCATTAATGAGCACCATGAGGGAGCTTTTTTCTCTCTTGGTCTAACCATAACCCCAGAGGCATCCAATTGTCCCCAAAACTCAGTGGACACTCAATAAACATCTGTGGAGTCTCATTATTCATTCAAAATAATCTCTTAAAGGCAACCCATGTAATGGGAGAAGATATTTGCAAATGACAGTACAAACAAAAGGTTGATATCCAGGATTTATAAAGAACTCCTCAAACTCAACACACACAAAACAGATAATCATATCAAAAAATGGGCAGAAGATATGAACAGACACTTCTCCAATGAAGACATACAAATGGCTATCAGACACATGAAAAAATGTTCATCATCACTAGCCATCAGGGAAATTCAAATCAAAACCACATTGAGATACCACCTTATACCAGTTAGAATGGCCAAAATTAGCAAGACAGGAAACAACATGTGTTGGAGAGGATGTGGAGAAAGGGGAACCCTCTTAAACTGTTGGTGGGAATGCAAGTTGGTGCAGCTACTTTGGAAAACAGTGTGGAGATTAAAAATAGAAATTAAAAATAGAGCTTCCCTATGACCCTGCAATTGCACTACTGGGTATTTACCCCAAAGATACAGATGTAGTGAACAGAAGGGCCATCTGTACCCCAATGTTTATAACAGCAATGGCCACAGTCACCAAACTGTGGAAAGAACCAAGATGCTCTTCAATGGACGAATGGATAAGGAAGATGTGGTCCATATACACTATGGAGTATTATGCCTCCATCAGAAAGGATGAATACCCAACTTTTGTAGCAACATGGACGGGACTGGAAGAGATTATGCTGAGTGAAATAAGTCAAGCAGAGAGAGCCAATTATCATATGGTTTCACTTATTTGTGGAGCATAACAAATAGCATGGAGGACAAGAGGAGATGGAGAGGAGAAGGGAGTTGAGGGAAATTGGAAGGGGAGGTGAACCATGAGAGACTATGGACTCTGAAAAACAATCTGACGGTTTTGAAGGGGCGGGGGTGGGAGGTTGGGGGAACCAGGTGGTGGGTATTAGAGAGGGCATGGATTGCATGGAGCACTGGGTGTGGTGCAAAAACAATGAATACTGTTACGCTGAAAGGAAATTAAAAAAAAATAATAATCTCTTAAGCACCTACTGTCAGGGCCACTGGATCACACAACTCCAGGAGGCATCGTCCACATCATGACCCATGGACCAGTTCATCTGGTGGGAGAAACCCCTGGGCTTTGTGTTCCAGGCAGGAAACAGACATGAAGGAAGGCCTCTGCCCTCACAGAATAGGACGTCTAGTGGGGGAGGTTGATACAAAATAAATAACAGCAACGTAATGAGGCAGACACTAATTCAGGCAAGCATAAAATATCACGAGATTATTCCTCACCTCATCATCTCGTGTATGTGCTAACATCACAAGACACCATGCATGTCCTTAGCCCTAACAGCCACCTGCAGTAAATAGCTGGCCTCCTTCACAAGGCCCAGAAAGAAGATATGTGATGACTCAGAAGGTTTTTCCAACAGGAGTACCATAAAGCAACCCAATATTGCTGCTGCTGCCTGTCACAGAACTGGGTCAGCCCATCAGAGGCCATCAGTCACAAAGGCCACCCATCAGCGAGAAGCTGGATCCCCACACCTCCTGCCCCAGCTCACCAGGAGCCATGGAAGACAGCCAGAGCCTGGGACTGGTGGTGGCTCCCAGCCCCTGTGCTTGTGTAATTGAGTAGACCCAAATATATGAGAAGGACATTTGTCATTTTTTATGAGGGCACCTCTCCTTTTGGCTTCAAAACCCACATTCCTCTTTCTTATCTCCTCTTGGAGATGCAATACACAGCTAAAATGAAAGCAATTAATTGAGGCCTTTTCCTAATACTAAAGCTTTTTTGTAGTACCAACTTAATTATTTAATAGCATAGAAAGCAAGTTGTACAGTGCACAACAGAGGGTGCGGTGCACACATGTGAGAGGCCCCATTGGGTGGGGGCCTCTCAATGACCCCTCAAAGGTAAGGACACTCCAGATTGGGCTGCCATTGCCTTTGGAAGCCCAGAGGCTAAGTCCAAACCTGGAGCATTCCCCTGTACAGCCAAGGAAGCCTGTCATCTGAATCAACTGCTCACATTTCTCCCACTAAACGGACTACTCGGGGATCCTTCTTCTTCCTTATCCCAGGAAGGCGAGGGACAGAAGAGCCTGCTGGACTCTGCTCTTTATGATCCTACCAAAAGAAAGATTGCTTTGGAGGATATTAGTGAGAAAAAAAGGCAGAGCCAATATTAAGCTTGTGACCAATGCCCCACATGGACCAGTACGTTTTTGGTCCCATAGTCCCCACTGGCCACCAGGTAGCAAGCACAAGACTTCAGGAGTGAATTAGTCCTAGTTAGACAGAATTCCTGGAGTACTTAGGATCATTTAGGATCACACACTTAGGTTGAGGCAGACTTTAAATAGAATCTATGTACTGAAGATTACACAGACAAAGTAGTTGGAATAACAAGTCCTGCTCACTTGGATACATATACAACTCTGGGAGGCACATAGGAAGTGGCAAGTAGACAGTTGGAAGAGTAAGTCCTTGGTACCCAGAAAATGCAGAGGCCACAGTGAAGCAGTCAGAGAATGGCTTCCTGAGGGGAATGGACATGAAGTTGGGCTTGCTATATAATCAGAACTTGTCAAGGCACTCCAGTGGGTGGAAGAGAGGCATGCCATGTGCACAAGCAAGGCACAAATGTTCCATGCCAGGAGGACAACCCACAGACCCCTCTGCCTAGGACAGCAGACTTATGCCAGCAAAGTGCAGGAGGCAAGTTGACAAGGCAAACCAGAGGTTCAGTTGGTTAGCATTCTAACCCAAATCATCTCCAACATCAGTATGCCCACAATACCACCATGCCACTAACCACTTACCAGTCTGGAACATTCACTGTATCCAAGCACTATCTAAGCACTTTTCAGGTCCTAAGGCACTTATTTAAACCAACCTCATGTACTAGATATCATTTCATACCCATTTACAAACAAGAAAACTGAGGCCCAGAGTGGGTAAGTAACCGAGCCAAAGTCATACAGCCAATAAGTGTGGGAGCTAGGTATTGAACTCAGGAAGTCTGGCCCCAGAATCCACCAAGTTGTTTTTATTCCAAGTGCCTTTATTTATTCAGAAGCAGCATCTTTTTAATCATTACTCTATGTTGTAGCAGTATCAACTTTAACAGAAAACAATTATCCATTGTCCAACTCCACAAGTCAAAACTGTCCTGTTTCTTGTTTTCTTCTCTTCCCTTTCACTGAGTGACATATTTGCTCCCGTACTGGCTTTCCCCTCCGCCCACTCTTAGCACCTCCTTAGGACCTCTAGGCCTCCCCCCTCCAGCAACCGAAAGATTAATACCTGACATATTTTTAACTGCTGTGATATATTGCATCTTGCAGACAAGTGCTGATGGTGTCCAGAGGGAGTGATTACTTATCCCTCTTGAGTACAATAAGCAGGCTCCAGGTGGTACCCAGGAGGAAATGGGCCTAGATGTAAGTCAGAGCCAGCAGCGGCCATGTGAGATCAGACCCAGGAGAGAACATCTTCCACAGCGGCAGCTCGTGCCCTACATCTCCAGGTGCCTGCTCTCTCCTGCCATAGGAGGGACTATCGTGGACACTGTAAATGTGGGACCTTCGGGGCTGGTGACAATTTTGATGGGCTGCACTTAAAAAAAAAATCTGTAAAGATGGTTAAGATTTAACATGACTGACTGCCTAAATGCTTCTTTTTATGTGTCTATAAAAATGATATCATCAAAGGAGAGCCTTGGGACGATTAATCTGCCTGCAGTCTGCAGGGAGCCCAGGCAGAGATTATTGCCCGGGGCTGGGAGGTGTGGTCAGAGGGCCTGAGTCAGGGCTGTGGATCTGGCAGGAAGGAGGTGGGCAGGAAGCAAAAAGGAAGAGTCAACAGGTCACAGATACTGGATGGACAAGGGTGTGGGGTTCACTGATGACTTGGGTTTGAGAAGTGACCGGGAAAGGGATTTTATTTTGATTGTGATGAGCTGGAGGTACAGGCTAGCCTGGAACTTGGGAAAGAAGGAAGAGACTGTGTCTCCCTTAAGTTTGAAGGGAGAGTTTGAAGGGGGAGTTTGAAGGGGGAGTTCACGCCTCATTCCCACGGGCATACTCTGTGCCTGAAGCTTTGTGCTCTGAAAAGGAGTTTTTGAAATTGCAGGGAAGGGGATGACCCCTGTGGGAATATGCATGGAAAAAAGAAGGGTAATGAGGAGCAGTCCTCCAGGCTCCCCACCCCAGCAGGTAGGGAGCCAAAGGGAGACCTATTAGGGGAGTAACAAGTGAACCAAGAATCGCTGTGTGCTACAAGTTCCAGCTGGCACAGGCTGCCCAAAAAGGACAAAACCAGCCCAGTCCACCACCACTGGGGGATGGTCCACCACCAGCTCTGCAGAGGTGATCCTTCCAGGTGATGTACCGACATAAATGATCCTTTTAACGATGGTCCATTCTCTGCACAAGAGTGAGAAGATCAACGGTGGGCCCATAGGCCACCCAGAAACCAGAGCAGGGCTGGTGCTTGTCCTCTCTCTGGGCAACTCTATCACCTGTTCTCAGACCCTAGGTCTTCTTTCTTTTTGTGGATTGTGATGGGGTCTGCCTACAAGGTCTATTTCTTTCACTCTGTTTCTTTCTCATTCTTTCCTTAAATTCATCTTTAGGGCAGACGAATCCACATCATCCCCCCTCCCCACTTATAAAGAGAAACAAGAGTAATCCCTGTGGCAAACCACAGAGCTGGGAGGGGTGCTGGGAGCCATGGAAGGGCCACTCTGCCCAAAACCAACTGGAGGTGAAGCTGGTGGGTGGTCACTCATTTCCGCATGGTGGGGGCTAAATATTTCCTCAATGTGCCTAACAAGCTGGATCTTGAGGTTCACCCAGGTTTATGAGGACTTGGGGGACAGAAAGGCCACCACCGTTAGGAACTATCCACAAAACTGTGCATCTTTTAGTTCTTGGGTCATGAATATGAGTTGTCTAATCTGATGATTAGAGTATAGAGGCCAGAACCACACAGTCTCATCAGGAATTTTTCCTAAAGCTTCCAATATGCCCCTTCCACCCACAATCCCCAAAATAGGACACTCCAGCAGAGAGCAGACCTCCAAATCACTGACCATTGTAAAGGAACTCTGGTTCTCACTAATGCGGCTTTGGTGCTTCAGCCAAGAGCAGCAAAAGCCTCAGGGAAAATGCAGAGATTAGATGAAGGCTTTCTTATCTCTGGGTGGTTTAAGAAGCTAGTGTTACCCAGAGCACCGGCTCTCACATAATCAAAACTTTAAATTTCTGGGACCGAAGAATCTGGGCCTCCCAACCCAAAAGCATCTGGGAAGTCCCCTGACCCTGAGGTGTGACTTTGGAGACACTGCTCCTTATTCAGGCTCACAGCCCAGAACCCATCTAGTCCCAATCAGCAAAGGTACAGTTCTATATTCTGTGTCTGCCCAGAATCACAGCTAGTTCAGAATGTAGGAGATAGAAATGTCATGCCACTCCAAATGCCACAGTGGCTTCCCCAGAACCAGTGGGGTGACAAGACCCACTAGCTGGGCAACAGGGGTGAGAACACCCAGACAGTGACCTCAGTGCTGTACGAGGACACTCTGCACCACTCTGAGAAGAATTAAGGAATTAAAGAATTAATTAAAGAATTAAGAATTAAAGAATCAAGGGACAGAGACTGCAAGGGGTTTCATCCAAATTACCTGACTAGACTCTCCAGCTACTTTCATTTCATGGGTAATGAAACAAGCTCAGAGAGGTTTAAGTGAATGGCCCAGGAAATAAGGGGCAAGCCCATGTTCTGACTCAGATCTGTGTGACCTTGTGGGGAGGGGATGGCTCCAGGAATAAAGAGAGGGGTCCCCCAGCCAATGGGTTCTAGAAAAGTTAGCACTGCCTCAGAAGTATGATACAACCTGAAGACTTCTGTCCACCCCAGGGTGGTCTTTCTAGCCAGGTCTCTGGAAGGGATGAGGCAGCATCAGCCCCCTTACCAATAAACCTGGCTCAGGAATCAGCCTGGCATGCCCAAAAAAGAATGGGGGTCTGTGTTCCATCTGGACTTCCCAGAATTTTACCTAAACCCAAAAGGACATTATGCCATCCATTTCTTTCTCCACAGGGGTAGATTTGAAAGGAGCAGGAACTGCGTGGGTTGAGAAACCAAATTTCTATTCCCAATCCACCTGGCTTTGCTTCCTTAAGGAGTCTGAAGCACTGCCATCTGTCTCTCTTCTGCATGTTCCCATGCGTCTACTGTTGCCGGCTCTCTCCTCATCCCTGTGCCCTATCTCCTTCTCTGAGTGGCCTGGATCTACCTCCAGGTCCTCTACAACTCAGTCACCCAGCAAAGATTTCTGCCAGAACAACATGACCCAAACCCATGGCATCAGGGCTCCTCCTATGAGCCAGGGCTGGCTGGGGTCTGAACAGTAGCCTGGGGGCTGGGACCACTCCAGAAGCACATGTGCCTATGACCTGGCAACCAGCCAAGGCCCCTCACACCAAGGATGGAGGGGAAAGTCTGAGAGACTCTCTCCCTGCAGGATCTGCTCTCTCACAGAGGCAGGCTCTCCAATGGCTATGATGCCTCAGCAACTTTAAAAAATAATGATCTATGTGCATGCTTCTTTCTGAGAGCTGCTAAGACCAAAAGAACAGGTCTAGTCGGGGGTGGGGGGTGGACAAGAAACAGAAACTGTCATGATAAATACAGCCAGTTGGACAGCATGACTCTGCTGAGCTAGAGTTTGGGGGGTTTTGTTTTATTTTTCTTTTCTCTTTGCTAAGACGCTTCATGAGACTACTGTGGAGCACAGACACCTCCTCTCACTAAGATATTCCTCAGGAAAAGGGAGGGAAGAGCTAAGGACTCTGAAAAGTGTCTGAATTAGTCACCTAGGCTGATAGCAGGCCCAGAGCTTGGACCCCTGTCTTAAGGGGCAAGTCAGAGTAGTAAGTGGGGATTTCCAGCCCCCTAGGATTGTTCAGGCATTTTGATCCCAATTCTAGTCCTGTCCACAGCTGAATGTGTCATACAGGCAGGCAGGCAAAGGGGAAGTAGACCCAGACATCTGCTCCTGCCACCTGAGGCCCTCACGGGGCATGATGGACCTGGATGGAAGTCATATTTCCTGTGGGGGAGCTCTGTAAGAGCAGGTCGCTTGGGGACAGCAGCTGGACCCTAGTCAGAAGACCCTCCTCCAGATGCAGACAAGGGTTGGATTTAAATCTGGCTGTCCTCTTTACAGATCACAAGGGTCTTCCTCTATAAACAGGAACAGCTCCAGAAAGAAGTCTTCCTTCATGAGAGGGAAAGGGATCAAGCATCTATCTCATTCTGACAGACTTCTATCAGGGATGGTAATATTGATGTTAATACTAAAGTTATTAATACATATATTGCAATTAATAAACATTTCATATTCATTAAGAACCTGTTATATGCACAGTACTTCCTGTGCATAAAACAAGAGCAGACCACAGCCAACCCATAACCTTTAACACACTGAAACATCCTCAAAAAGCACTCACTCATTTCCATTCATTCATTCACTCACTGACTCAGCATTTAATTGCATCACCTGTGAGGCCCCAGCACACAGCTGGCACCTCAGGAAATGCCAGGATAAGTCAGATACACTTTCTAGACTTACCAGGAATACACTCTGGTGGATAAAAAGGAATTTTGACTCACAAAAAAAGCAGAGAGGAAGCCCAGGACTTTTGAGCTGGGCCTGGGAGCCATTTAGTAGGAGTTCTGTGGATGGGTAAGAGAATGGTCATCTTCTAAGTAAAGAGAACAACATTACACATTGTAGAGGGGAGTTGCAAACACAGTAACTAATAACGGGCAATAAAGGGCAGAATGTGATAAATGTCAAAGGAGTATTTCTGACAGTAAATGCCAGACAAGTTAGAGAAAAATGCCCATTTGAATTGGGGTGGTAAGGAAAGACAATAAAGGGAGTGAAGTTTTTAACAGGATCTTGCAAAACAAGCAGGCTTTGCTTGAGCAGCTAGAGAAAAGTGAGCACATTTCAGTCAGAGGGTAAGGTTAATGGCTAATAAGGGCCAGGTATCAGGACATCTGGAATCCATGATCACCAAGGCAGGAGTTTGCTCATGGATGTAGCAGTGGTGAAATGTGAAATCCAAGGGAGTGGCTTGAGGAGAGGAGCATTTTCCCCATTCAGAAGTAGAAGATCCTAGAGATACAGTGCTGTGATGCCTGACAATTTCGGATAGGCATGGAGAAGGCAGGCCAACCACCAGGTTCTGCTCAGCCAGCTCCTGGAGGTGTGCCCCTTGCCCCTCAGCCACTGAGAAAGCAAGCACCCTTCTTCCAACATTACTCATACCATGTGGAGCATTTACTGCTCTTTATCCAGAAAGAGGTTTTTCTATCAAAAGCAAAATGGAAACATCAAGGTCTCCTGAACACAGTTTATCTTGAAAATACAATTTTCCACTTTGTCTCTGTGGGTAAGGACTCCTTTCTTCTTCCCTTATTGCTCTGGGCACTGTCTTCACAAGATACACCATTTCTCTTGAAGCCCTGGGAGCCCAGATGGCCGCCTCTTGCTGTTGGTGCTACGGCAGCTGGCTGCCGGGTGGCCAAGCCTGAGGACTCACCAGCAGTTACTGGGGGAACCTGGGAGGCGAAAGCAGAGTTTAAAACTCTGCAGCCTGACTTCCAAAGAGAGGAATAAGGCAGGAAATGAAGACCATATATAATCCCTCCAGCCACAGCTAACAGTTTAACAAATTTCCTCCTAGCATGTTTTTACAGATTTTATATTGCCAATGTTATGTTATACATACAGTTGTATATTCATTTTCTTAAGCACTTCCCAATGTCTCTTTGTAACACAATCGTCTGCAGATCTCTTGACTGGCTCATTCTTGAAATCCCAGCTTAAATGGCATTTCTTCCCAGAAGACTTCTCCGACCACTCTCACCTCAGGTAAATGGTCTCTCTTGTGGGCTACCTCAGTCCTGACTTCTTTTGCCAGAGACCTTACCAACAGTATAAGAATTTCCTTGTTATATGAGGGCCATGAAGACAAGAAATATGACTGTTTTAATAATTCATGCCTCGCACAGTTCCTGATACATATTAGGCATTTAATAAATATTTGTTGGATGGATGGATGGATGTCATTCTTTATATTAATGGTCACATAATATTTTATTGTAAGGATATACTATAATTATACCATACTTGTTAAACAGTTCTGCTTTTCTTTTTTCTTGTGGTTTTATTGAGACATAATTGACATATAAATTGTACTAGTTTTAAGATTACCACCTAGTGATTTGGTGTATGGGTATATTGTGAAGTGATTGCCACAGTAAGTTTAGTCAATATCCATCACCTCATATGTTACAATGTTTTTCCTTGTGATGATGAACAGTGTCAATTGTCTCATTTTGCTTCTTGCCTCCCCCACTAAATGGTTATGTTCACAAAGCACAGGAGCTATGTCCATTCTATTCACCAACATGTCTCCAACATCAAATATAGGATTTAGAATATTACCAGTCTTGAAATTTATTGAATAAATTATTTTAAAAAGAAATGAACATTTGGGTTGCAATTGTACTAAACAACAGTGGGATAAATATCCTTGTGGATGAATCCCAAACACAAAGGAGAAGTGTTTACTTAAATTGCTTGGACATATATAAAGACATTTAATATGTGTGTCCACATTATTTTAGGTAAAGGCAGCACCCGCTATGCTCCTATCAGCAGCCAGCATAAGAGATGATATGTCCTCAACTCATTGCAGGAAATCCAAACTCTCCCTTTTAAGTCTCTGTAAATGTAGTTGGTGAAACAGTATCTCATTTATGTCAGTTTGCATTTATTTCACTCCAAGGAAGAGTTAACATTTTTTAAAGGTTTCTCAGGCATTGTTATTGTGACCCGCCCATGTATGATTTTTGCCCATCTTCCTACAGAGGTCTTAGTATTTTTCATACTAATATAGGCATGAGTTCTTCAGATCATTTATTCTTTGTTTTTGATAGCTTTAACTTTTCCCATTATATTTGCCTTTTCATTGCCAAATATTTTTGATGCATGGAGTTTTTAAAATGTAATCAAATCCATTGTTATTTATCTCATCACTTTTATGCCTAGAATACCCTTTTTCATTTAAAGGCAAGCGTGGACTTAAATTTTCTTCTAATTTCAATATGGTTTGATTTTTTTTTCCTATTAACATAGATCTCTTTCGATATACAGTATAAAGTGAAATTCTTAGCTGCTTAGTTTTCCCAAAGAAAAAAACATTTTTTCCAACAGTGTTCAATCACTCACCCCTTCCCATACTGAGATGCCATACCACCTATATTATATAAAGGCCTTTACCTGGGTTATCCTGTGCTGTAAATCTCTCTCTTCCTCCTTAACTACTACACAGTCTCAGTGATGACTTACAATATGTTCTAATGCGTGGTAAAACAAATCCCTCATTCAACTTCTCTGTCATAATTCTTAGCTATTTGCACCTGTGTATTTTTTCAAATGAACTTAAAATTTATTTTTGTCAAGTCTTCTCCACCCCATGAAAAAAACTGGAGTTTGAGGAAAAATTAAACCTATGAGTTAATATGAGAAAAATTGATATATTTATGATATCCAGTCTTCCCATTTTCCTTTCTTACTCAGGTTCTTCTTGCATATGCTCTGCTCTATTTAGGTGGGGCATGAGGGCAGGCAGTGGGTTGTGCTACGACTCTAGGGAGCACCCAGCCTTCTTGACAGGGTTCCCTCCCCTGGAGGCAGAGAGCACAGGGCAGAGCTATGCCCATCCTGGTGTGTCGGTATGAGCTCCATATACCAATTATTCAGCTAATTTACAGCCCAAATGAACATTTTGATCTGAAATAATTTGGTAATTTGGGCCAAAATGAAGATGAGAAATAGGATGCAGAAAGTAGCAACATCATGGCATAATTACAAAAAAAAAATTTTTTTTTTAAAGCACTCATAAACATGAATCCTATTCTTAGCTCTTCTGCCTACCAGCTGCATAACCAGAGACATCACTTCCCCTCTCTGGGCCTTGGTTTTTACATCTGTGAAGTGAATAGGTTGGATTAGATAATGTTGAAATTCTTTTTCTTCTCTGAATTTCTACCAGCCAACTTGCAAACTATTGTGGCTACATTTCTTACTGATTAGAAAAATTTGGAAGATCCCATTCATTGGTTCCTAACTCCAGTTATACAAAACACAGTTTAACTTCAGCATTATTATCTGTGACCTTTACAGTCAAACATAAGACACCTATAAGACATTGGACTGGATTCCTTGGGTGTTTGCCCCCATGCTGAGTCAGGGCACGGGGACACGAGTCAGAGGATCGTGACTGGATAACAGTGATCTGGCCAATCTCCTTTCCTCCATAACCAATGAAATGGGTCCAGCATGGGGGCCACAGCCAAAGTGACAGAGCTTGGGAGGTTCTGAGAGGAGCAGGCACAGGGGAGAGCTTATTACTACAGGACAGTAGTATGCAGAAAGTACTGAGTGCCATGGACACTGTAGTGGGCTCAAGGTCTTCAGGGTAAGTCTTCATACTCCTACAAAGGCTACAGTCAGATCCCCAGTGACTTCTAGTGACTTCTAGGGGAAGGACCCATTCCCCAGGTCCTTGCTGCTGCAGAGGTGAGTTCTAATTCTGAAACATCCATCAATCCAAACAGACAAGGCTTTGCAGAGGCCCTCCAAGTAAAAACCTGGCTAAAATAAGTAAATGGATAAAATAGCCAACTCCTCTACAAAGCTCTATTGCATAGACCTAAGTGAGCTCCCAGTGCCTGCACCCACAGTATGCGTAGTGCCTGAATCACACCAAGGGGCAATTGATAAGGACCACAGTCCTGTTCCAGGGCCAGAAGTATCTGGGGACACCTTTCGAAGAAGCATGATATGGTGTTGATGTGAAGCTTAATCCCAGCAACCACTCAGCAGCTGTGCAGCATTGGGTATATTGTTTAACTTCTTTGAGGCTCTGTCTCTTCGCCTATAAAATGGGTTTAGTCATTCAATGAGTTGGTACTGGCAAAGTGCCTACACAGAAGAGGTAATCAATAAATGTAACTTTCTTCCTTTGCTCTTTCTCAAACCAGAAACAAAAATAAATTAGAAAGAAATGTGGTCAAAAACATTTCACATACCAGCTCCCCACATCTTAACCATGTAAATTGGACCCTCTGCTCAACCTTCCCTTCCTCACCAGTGAAATGAGAACAATGATGCACACAGAAGACGGAAGATCAGTAGACAGATGTGAATGTTCCTTACCAAAAAAGTGCCTTGAGAAGGTAAGGGAAGACTCTGGTTTTTAGAGAATGGAGAAGGGCACCTCTCTGATGACCCCACGGGCATGCAGTTGATGTGTGGCTGCATGTGGGGTCACTTCATGGTAATTAGTGCCGAATTCCCATCATTAGACAGATCCAGCAGGCAGCCTGCGTTTCTGAGAGGAGGCTTCTGCCTGCTGAAGCTAATGATGATGTTGCCATTTTAACCTTCCCCAGGGGTGTTCTCCTTTGCAGGGCAGCCAGAAGATGAGCTATTTTCTGGCTTGGCTTTGCTCTCACAGCTGGACAGCCGCCTCTGGGCTGGAACCACAGGACTCTCCTACAGTAGTTTTCCTTCACTGCAATGTTATTGTCCAAGAAAATAGGATCAGAAGATTCAGATACACTCCCCGACTCTCTGAGAAAAATTAATGTAGATGGCATGTCCCTCAGGTCACTGGGCATCTGCAGCTCCCTGTGTGTGGAATGCCTTCTCCCAGTTCCTCTCCCCTAGGACTCCCCATTCCCCTTCAAGTCTCAGTTTGAAGGGTCCAGAACCTACCACATATATTCTGTTTATCTATTCTCATACTGTTTATCTGTTCTCATTCCTAGGAGTGTAAGCTTCTCCAGGGCAGACTGCACCTTATTCATGTTTGTGTCTCCACTGCATGGCTCATAATAGTCACTCAGCAAAAGACAAATTTAAACAGACCTGAACTCCACCAAAAGTCTATGCACCAAAGATCTAGAGCTGCCTAACAGTTAACTTCAGGGGGCAGGGGCAGTGGGCAGGAGGGAAGTTATGGACACTAAGGAGGAGAGGGACTGCCAGGAAATTGGATGCTTTCACGATGACCCAGAAATACCATCCCACAGTGGGAGCAGAGGGCCTGCTTTTCCCAAGACATTCCTAAATTTTGAGTTCTACCTATAATGACTATATTTTCTAAACCAAAATCTAGAAAATTAAGATAAAAATTAAATAGCATATGGTGACCCATTTAAGGAATCCAATTACTGAAGTGAATATAATCAATTGAAGTCAACAGTTACAAAACCCAGTACCCAAAACTACCAGAAAAATCCTCTTAGGGGAGGGGATGAATTAATTCATTATGCTTTGGGTTGGGCTGTGACAAACCCATCCTAAGCAAAACTAATAAACTACTTAGCAGGTTAATGCACTGACAGCTGATTTTGGCTCCCAGGCAACCCTGAAGCAGAAGTCATGAAGGGCTATAGATTCACCTTCCTAATGCCCAAGGAGAAGAAATTTAACTGCAGAGAGAAGAAATACCCTCAGATCCCATCTCAGTTGGCCAGACATATTAATTTGACTAACTGAAGGACCCAGAAACCTGGGAACTATTCGAAGCTCTTAGTCTGTGGTCCTGGGCAAATCACCTGAAGCCTCAGTTTCCAAGTCTAGAAAATGGGTGGATGGGATCAGTCAATGGTTTCTAACATCTTCTGGAGCTCCTCTGAGGTACTTGGAACACTGTGGAGGTTCTCCAAGCCCTGCACCCACCCCACCCCATCTCACCCCCAGCTCACGTGGCTTCCCTGAAACAGAAACAGCAACTCTTTTACCTTTTTTTTTTTTTTTTAATTTTTGTTTTTTTTTTTTTTTTTTTAACAATCTGAACTTTTAATTCTATAAGATTGAGAAATCACAGATGGTTTATGATGAGAAAGAAGGTTTTTGGAAATTATTTTTAACAGCTAATGTTTTGGGGATATACATATTATTATTATTTATTATTATTATGTTCAGTTATTATTTTATTATTTTTAATTACTGTTTTCTTTATTTTTCTTTATTTTTTTATTTTTTGTTATTATTATGTTAGTTAGCCAGCATATAGTACCCATAAGTTTTTGTTGTAGTGTTCAACAATTCATTAGTTACATATAACACCCAGTGCTCATCCACAACACGTGCCCTCCTAAATACCCTTAACCTAGTTATCTCATCCCCCCACGGCCCCTCCCTTCTGTAACCCTCAGTTTGTTGCCCCGTGTCCAGAGTCTCATGGTTTGTCTCCCTCTCTGATTTGTTCCCAGTTTTCCCTTCCTTCCCCTGTGGTCCTCCACACTTTTCCTTATGTTCCACATGTGAGTGAAAATATATGATAATTGTGTTTCTCTGCTTGACTTATTTCACTCAGCATAATCCACCAACCCAGTTCCATCCATGTCAATGAAATGATGGGTATTCATCCTTTCTGATGGCTGAGTAATATTCCATTGTATATATGGACCACATGTTCTTTATCCATTCGTCTGTTGAAGGGCATTTTTTATCCATTTTAAATACTGGAGCATTTCATACAATTTTGTTTGGAAAAATCAAGTATGTACACCATTGGACTGGAATATCTCTAAGAATCTTTCTGGCTCTTGTTCCTCTGGTATCCTCAGTGGACCTGGAGAACAGAGCAGAGCCTGGCTAAAGTCAGTATCCTGGGCAGCCCCATGAGGAGACATCCTTGCAGAAGGAGGTGGAATGAAAGGACCAGGATGTGAGTTAATGCTTTCCCCACAGAGCCAAATAGCTTCAACCAGAAAGACTTGGGGCCTATCGCCCTCCTGCTATAGTTATGTGCCCTTGAGCAAGTGCTTTAGCTTCCCTGACATTTGGTTTCCTCATCTGTTAACTAACAAGAAAATGCTTCCCTGAAAGGTCAGTCTGATACATGGAAGCACATGGGAGAGACTTCCTGGGGGCAGATCTCCTTCTCTCCTACTGGAAGGAAAGAACACTGGCTTGCTGCCTCTAAGAAATAGCATTCCTTTGTTCAGAACTCTGTTTTTCGTGTTTTTCTTTATAGAGGCTTAATTGGGAAGAAAAAATATATAATCTTCTTGTGTTATTATTAAAAGCATCAGTTAATCCTTCTGTGAAGAGCTGCAATTTACTTGGGAGGGGCTGAGAAACAGTGAGTCCTCCAGAACAGAGCCATCATTGGTTTATAAACCCTCCAGGCTCCTGGCTTCTAGCTGAGCACTCCATTGTCCCTACTAATATGCCAGGTGCAGGGGAGGGCAGGGAGTAGTATGTCCCCACCCTGATAGACATTCAGAAAAGGGAAGGTGAGCTGGGTCCTCCCCTCACTTGGAGTGTGTGAGGTCCCTCAGCTAAAGATACTTCACGCCCTAAAAGCAGGCTTGGATAGGGGTGTATTAGTACCTGTGAGCCCTGTGCATTGTATGCTCAACAGCAGTTCAACCCTCAGCCTCCTAGAAGCATCCCTGTCTGTTCCCTGCTCAGCAACTGCTTTCCTCTAGAGCTGTTCCTCTAGAGCTGGTACCCCTACTATTTACCCAAACCCTTGGACAGACTAGAAACTTCAGTCCATACAGGAGGTGTCTTTCTGCAGCCACCAGACCTTTCTGTATCAGTGTCTGATAGCCTGACCTTCTCCTGGGTTCCTCTGTGCCAACCTCCCCTACCTGCCAGGCTTTTAGCCTACCTCAGCTTTGCATAGCCTTTGTGAACCACCAGGCTGGTTTCTCTGCCGCAAAAACCTGCCTTATTGGCTGCCCTGCACTGCCCCATCTCTCGACCTCACCATCCCCAGATGTACTTGCTGCCAAGAAAAAGCCTCAGGTCCTGGAGACCTTGGCTCTAGAATCTTCCCAGTTCCTTTTGAATATTGTCAAGCCCATCATCATGCCTCATTTACCTGAGGATCAAGGTTCTTTATCACTGTGATGCTAAACTGACTATGTCAGACTAATTCCCTGCAGAATTACTAAGAAGTAATCAGTTTAGACATAGCCATACATGCAATCAAAGACATTTAGAATTAAGAAGATTCTTAGACCCCGCTCATCTAGACCAACCACCCAATTCAGGGTTAAAAAGACTGAAGGAGGGAAATAAGTGCTAGCAGTCACACAGCAAGCCAATCACTTATAGAGGTAATAACTATTCCTCTGGACCCTGCAGCGTGATGGAGATGGGTTAGGTATCTTCTGCTTGGAGACAGGAGCAGGACTAAATGGCAGTTGTGGAAACCAGGGCTCAACAGCAGGAAAATGGAAATGACATTTGGCTAATGGTGTGCTTCTCTGGCCCCTTCAAGGTCAGTGTTGATAGAACTTGGGTCCTAAGAGATAAAATGAAGGTTCTGAAAAACATTTGGTCCATGCCAGTGCCTCCAGTCATCTCAGTGTGCTCACAGGCTCTCTTGCAAGCAATTTGTTTCCATTCTCTTTCCCTTGTACTCAACTCAGCTAACATGGGCCAAAGAAATGTACCCAATGAACTCATAAACAAAGGTAAATGAAATCTGGGTTCCTGCATTCCTGAATGCTCATGGACTGTGGGCATCAGGACAAGTGCAAGAGAGAGAATACACTCCTCTGGGTGATCCCCACTTTCCATTTGGTCCTTGATCCAGAGCTGCACTCCCAGGGAGGTAAGATGAGGAAAAACATCAAGCTTGACCAAAGGAATAGCTTATACCTCTGGTCTTTTGTGTGTGTGTGAGGGGCCCCAGACCCCCAGGGCCTGATGGCTGTGTCAGTCTAAGTGGGTTGTAAGACAGGGAAGGAATTTGAAGCCCCACATGCAGAAGGATCCGGCTCAGTCTGCAGCTTGCGCTCAAAAGCTAAATGACACGTAATTCAGTTAAAGGAGAAGGAAGCAAACCTCATCACAACAGTTGAAAACATGAAAACAACAAATAAACAGCTGCTTTGAGCCTGCTACAAGGAGGCCAATTTGATCTTTGCAGAAAGAAAAGTGCCATCTTGCATGTGCTTGTGCGCGCGCGCCTGTGTGTATGTGTATGTGTAGGGAGGGGCAGCTCTCTTCAAGAAGCTGCAGCTGTGAGCAGTTCAGAGCACAGCATTAACCAAGTTCCTGGAACAATTTGCTAGATTAGAACTATAGCATTCATAGCACACAGAGTAGGGTCCTGGGTTGCAATACTAATGTACTCGCTGTACGCCCCCACCACACACACACACACATTTTCCCTGCCCTGACTGGGCTAGAAGAGGAGGTATTTGGAGTCTGAGAGCCAGCAGTCCTGGTCCTGAAAATGCACTCCCACACTCCTACCCCCCGCCCCCACCCCTGGTGAACTGAGACAAACTCTTCCCACTCAATGTGTATGAGGCAAACAGCCTGTCACAGAACCAGGAAGCACCAAGTGAAAAGGCAGATTCCTGGGCCCCCTCCCAAATTAGTAAATCAGAATCTCCTAGGGTCCTATGAGTCTGTTTGCAGAGGAACCTCAGTGTTTCTTTGGTACACAAGGTTGAAGGTGTACTGAGTGACATATTGTCCAGGAGCATCAGTTAACTATTTGTATAATAATTCTACATAGTGAAAAGAGACCCACAAAGCCTCAGTGGCTTAAAACAAGTCATTTGTCCTCACAGATGAGCAGGCCAACAGGGGCAACTCAGCTTCGAGTTATAGGTCTGCAAGTGGGGGGTTCCACATGTAGTTATTCCAGGCCAGGCCAAGGGGGCAGAAACTCATCTCACAGCCATGGTAAAGGTAAAGAAGAAGAGGAAGAGGAAGAGAAAGGAGATGGAGAGAGAGAGGGAGGGGGAGGAGCAGGAAAAGGGGAGGGAGAGGAGGAGACACTAGTTTTTAGACCACTTTCTTCAGCCTGCATCTAGGATTTGGCTTCTTATGCATTTCCATGGATTCGTGAATATCACAGAAGGAATGTAGCCTAAAGCTACTCCATTTTCCCCTCATCCCTTCACAGGAATGAGGAATGATGAGACCCACTGAATCCCTCCCAAAGCTCCTCTCAGGGTGGATGTTAAGGATGCCAGTGTGCTTAGAGATACTCATCTCCCTACAACTGAGAGAGATGTGGTGAAGATGAAGACACATGTTTTGCCTTTCTCCAGTAGATGCCTAGGTGGGAGATTTTTGTCAGTCTCACCTAGAATTCATTGAGCTGTTTCAATCTTCAGACTCAAGTTTTTTGACAAACCAAGACAATTTTTCTGTATTATTTCTTAATTTATTGCTTCTCCATCTGTTTGGATTTCTTCTTCTGGCACTCTTGCTATTTACATGTGAAGTGTCCAGAATTTGTCCTTGAGATTTTTTCTTCTTTCTTTTCTCCTCATAATTTCCAGCTCTTTATATTTTGCTTCATATTTGAGGCTTTTCTTCCCTTTGATCTTCTAAACCACTAATCTACCTCTCAGGAGTTGCTGCCTTCTTCTTTAATTTAGCTACTGAATTTTTCAACTAGGAAAACATGAGTTTTAGTCACAGAAAGTTTCCATTACATTAGTTTTAATCTCACTTGTTACCCTGGTTTTGTAGTTATTAAGGTTAGATTTCCCCTGTGTTCTCTAGTACAGCCACCTGCTCTGGGCATTCTGATTGTTCTCTCTCGTGCTGAAGGGCCCCCTTCAGTGTGCTTCAGTTTTCCATTGCTACCCCCACATTTACCTTGTGGGTTTTGCTAAGCCACTGAGGTTTCTTGGGTAGTGACAAACCAGGATTCTTGTGAGTCCCAGGGGTAAGCTATCAGTCTTCCATCAAGGTTCTGAAGGAAGGCTGTCTCCTTCAATCCCTGTGGCAGACGGAGTAATACTTGCAGCTTCAGGGGTGGGGAGGGACTCTGAGCATCCCTAGAACTTCCAGCAGCTTCTCTGGATCCAAGGAGACTAGCTGTATCTAACTGACTACTCAAAATCTTCCCTGAAGTATCTAATATTCATCTCAAACTTAATGACCAAAACAGAACTCTGGATTTTTCCTAAGAAATCTGATTCCCTGCCCTCTTGTTCTTTGATTCATGAGCTTTAATCTCTCCACTTCCCTCATCATGCATTTCCAAAACCTATCAAGTCTTCTTGGTTACCCTAGGTCTAATTACCACATCATCTTATCAAGATATTGTTTCATATGTCTACAGTAGTCAGATTTTCTTTTTAGGATGTACAGTCCTAGATTTTTACTTCCTGCTTCTAGTTATTTATTCCAGTACCCATGCATTTAAAAAAATATATATGTATTTAACACCAACTATATGCCAGGCCTGGGTTAGGTGCTTGGAAAGTGAATAGCGAACCAATCAAGGTCCTTGCCTCCAACATGCTTTTTGTATATAGGTGGGCGAAATGTATATGTAAACAGGAAATATGTACAGAGAGCTAAATTCTATATAGAGATAAAGGACAAGTGCTATGGGAATGAGAAGAAAGGATACCCATTTTCTGATATTATGTTAAGGGATCCAATCCTTTATTTCTTCCCTTTACCTTTAACATTTCTTCCTATTCAATAGGAATCCCTAAGAGCCTTGCATTCTTTCTGTCTCCAGTCTCCATGATGTATTTCCCCCACCTCTTTTGACTGTTACCTTCTTCCTCTCATATATCTCTTCTATTGCAGCCTCTTTTCCCTGGTGGGAGGTAATGATACCAACTATCCTTACCCTCATGAAGCATCACTGAGAAGACCACCTCTTCTGTGCTTTTGCCTTTCACAGCAGCTCAGGGAACACATTTTATCACCTTCTCTTATCTGCTACTCTTATTTCTACTATCTGAAGGTAGCTCAGCTTAAGAGAAAAGATCTTGGTTCAGAAAAACTTAAATCTAAAACTTGAAAAGGATAAAAGACCTCAACATGAGGCATTAATCTATCAAAATCCTAGAGGAGAACATAGGCAGTAATCTCTTCGACATTGGCCATAGCAACTTCTTTCAAGATATGTCTCCAAAGGCAAATGAAACAAAAGCGAAAATTAACTTTGGGGACTCCATCAAGATCAAAAGCTTCTGCACAGCAAAGGAAACAATCAATAAAACAAAGAGACAACCCACGGAATGGGAGAAGATATTCACAAATGACTACAGACAAAGGGCTGATATTCAAGATCTATAAAGAACTCCTCAAACTCAGCACACACAAAACAGATAATCATGTTAAAAAATGGGCAGAAGACATGAACAGGCACTTCTCCAAAGAAGACATACAAATGGTTAATAGACACATGAAAAAATGTTCCTCATCATTAGAGATCAGGGAGATTCAAATCAAAACCACATTGAGATACCACCTTACACCAGTTAGAATGGCCAAAATTAACAAGACAAGAAACAACAAGTGTTGGAAAGGATGTGGAGAAAGAGGAACCCTCTTACACTGTTGGTGGGAATGCAAGTTGGTGCAGCCACTTTGGAAAACAGTGTAGAGATTCCTTAAGAAATTAAAAATAGAGCTACCCTATGACCCTGCAATTGCACTACTGGGTATTTACCCCAAAGATACAGATGTAGTGAAAGGAAGGGCCATCTGTACCACAATGTTCATAGCAGCAATGGCCACAATCGCCAAGAGCAATGGAAAGAGCCAAGATGCCCTTCAATAGATGAATGGATAAAGAAGATATGGTTCATAAATACAATGGAATATTACACCTCCATCAGAAAAGACAAATACCCAACTTTTGTGTCAACATGGACGGGTCTGGAGGAGATTATGCTGAGTGAAATAAGTCAAGCAGAGAAAGTTAATTATCCTATAGTTTCACTTACTTGTGGAGCATAAGGGATAACATGGAGGATATTAGGAGAAAGAAAGGAAAAGTGAATTGGGACAAATCAGAGGGGAGATGAACCATGAGAGACTGTGGACTCTGAGAAACACACTGAGGGTTTTGGAAGGGAGGGGGGTGAGGGGATGGATGAGCCTGGTGGTGGGTATTAAGGAGGGCAGGTATTGCATGGAGCAGTGGGTGTGGTGCATAAACAACGAATCTTGGAACACTGGAAAAATAAAATTAAATTAAAAAAAAACTTAAATCTAGCTATTTCTGGCTCTGCCAGCATTATGATTTTATCTAAGTTTCTGGACCTCAGTGTCCTTATTTGTAAAATAAAAAATTAGTCAAGAACTCTTTTGGATGAGACAGTGTCTTCTAAACTTGACATTCTATGAGTTTATAAAACGTGTTTACTATGAATTTAATGGAATGTAGGACTTTTATATTGGTTAAAAGAAATCAAAATATGGATATTATCACAGCCTTCAAACTTTTATCCTTTCTTGTACCTATGACAGAGACTTCACCATTCAAAGTGAGCTTAGTGGACCCATGGCATAAGTATCAGTATCTGAATCAGAATCTGTATTTTAATCAGATTCCAATCAGAATCAGGAAATTCCTACATACTTTAAAGTCTGAGAAGCACTGCTCTAAAGGACATGGCCAAAGAGCTTTTTAAAAGGCAGATTTCTGTTTCAATAGGAAGAACTTTCTAATTTGGAGACAGACTGAAGATGGAATGGAATGTCTTAAAGGGTAATAGGGTCTCTAGCATTGGGTTAACACAGAAACAGGAAAGACACCTCTCTGGGGTGTTGTACAGGGGAATGGAGTATCCTATGGTAGTTTAGATGGATGGCCTGTGATTTCTTCTAACTCCGAGGTATAAGGTTTTTAAGTGTAACCTCTGCGCATTGCCTTTGTTCTATCCGGGAGTAGAGCCAGAATACAAGCTCTCTACTCTACTTAGCTGGTTTTGAAATACCATTACTAAATACAGATGTAGTGTAGAAGACAGCAGAATGGGGCAGAGGAAAGTGACAGAGGCCCATCCTGATTGTACATTATTTCCTCCCCTCCCAGAGACCCTTTCTTGGAAAGCTACTAGGCCTAAAAACCCTTTTATTGCCTAAAATACATAAGACCCTTTTCTCCCTTCCTGGTCAAGGGTTTGGGCTCCTAATTTAGAACCTAATTCTCGTTCAAATTAGCCCACCTCATAGATAGAATTAGAAGCTGGGTGATGATTTGGAAAATACAATCAATTTAGTACACTTGTTCTTGCATGACACCTCCATCCAATAATGAAGAATTTGATCCTCAGGCTCTAGGGCTGACAGTGAACCATTATCCGTGGGAGTAAGGTTAGTCTGACAGAACACAGGAGCCAAATGGGTTAAGGGCTGCCTTCTTCCCCTAACAGAGGCTCCCAACCAGGGCCAAGAAGGGAGGTTAGTGATCAGATTCTACCCAAGGAAAAAAAACCTGAGCACAGCAGGACAATTACCTCTATGAGGTCAGATCCTAAGACAGGGCCAGGTAAAGAAGACAAGGCACCCATCTGTGCCTCAGTATCCTTATACCTAACTGGTGGGTAATGAGACCTACTCTACCCACTCATGGAATTATACTTAGGAACAAACAATATAATTTATATGAAACCTCATTTACTCATTCATTTGTTTTTAATAAAGATTTATGACATCTGATATTCATTAGACATCCAGCAGGTACCAAACACTGCTAGTTAAAAGAGCTGATTTAATGAATAAGTCACAGTCTGAACTTTCATGGAACTCATGTGAAATTATACAGTTACCTAATAAATAGTAGGGATGCTGGTGACAAAAATGATGATGACAATGATGATTAGGTATTCACCCCAGAAGATACTGCTAGCCAGTGCCTGATTGTAATGTACAGTGAAAGATTGTTTCTTCCATTGCTCATCTTGGCTATGAGCTAAGAGAGATTAAAATGCTTTTATAAAAAGTAAACAATATACATATTTTATGAAATACATTTCTTTGCCTGTTTAATTGTGGGATCTTCAAGAGAGGTAGAACGATTCACCATTCACCACTGAGATGACTGGATTGGGTTTTAGCTTTCAGTCTCAGGGGGGCCCCTGACTATTGTAACGTCCTGGTTCTGCAGGCCTGCTGAGAGTCTGAGCATGCAGGAGGATTGCTGCCATGCATGGCCTCAGTGTGCCTAGTTGTAAAACTATAATGTACACTTTCTCATTGTTTAAGTTTTCTTAAGCCTGATTTATTACAAATGAATCTACTGAAACTCACAAAAATGATAGTAGTTTACCAGAGAACAAAGAACAAGTTCATTAGAAATGGCCTATCCCAGCATCTCTGGTGGTCTTCCTAATTTCTTTCACTGCCAAGACACTCTCATCCTTCCCCTTAATCTTTAATAAAGACACTCCAGTGTCCTCCTTCCGCCCCAAATTTAGGAGTCTTAAAGGTGGTTTCAAATTGGAAATATGCTGAGCCTCCTTGTATAGCAACTGTGGAGTTCTACTAGGTGGTCTGTGGGTGACCATAGCTAGGCTAGGCCTAGGAGAGGACTCTGCAATTGCCCTCACTACATCAATAGGCTACTGTCACTTAACAGGGTGGGTTTACCAACAAACTGATGACCCACAGTTTGGGACCTCTTTTCTCAACCTCAGAGTTAAGTCTTGGGAAGCCTGCTTTCAAATTCTGCCAGTTGGGCCAGCAATGTGTTGAAAGGAGTGTATTTTGATTTTGGACACCTTTTGTGCCAGGACTTCATTATAACTTCACCACACCAAAAACGTGGCATCAGTTACATAGAATTTGTCTTTATCCACTATGCTGTATCTCCTTAGTTGTCCCTTTTCCTTATTAGACTGCAAGCTCACTGAAGGTAAGTAACATGTACTGCCCAAGACAAGTACCTAGCAGGCCCTCAGTAAATGTTAGCTAAATGGGTGAACAAAGGAGTGGATTTTTTTTTAAGGAAGAGCTAGAAGAAAAGAACACATAGAAACTGATTTTTAAAGACATATAATCCCAGAAGTCAAAAGGATTTTAGATATCACCTACTTAGCAGAAATGGCCTTCCCTATATCCTACCACCCACTCAAGGCAAAATCACTAATGGGTCATAGCACACTGTCCTGCTTACCACAGATGTAGTTTCAGAACACTTCACATAACACTTCACACATCTACAACCAAATTCAATGAAATTGACATGCAAAATAAAATTGATTTGCTATCTCTGATCTAGGTCAGCCCCCTCATTTGCAAGATGGGCCCTCTTAACCTTTTCCAGTCAGTCCCCAAATATGTTGTTTCTACTCTATGCCTTATCTAGCAGTCATTTTAAAGAAGATTCTGTGTTTTTCAAAGAAACATAGCTACAGGGCCTGGAAACTGGGTTTTATGTGGATGTCAGCCTGGCTCCCACAATGTGATGCCGTCCTGCCAAGCACAAGTTGGGCTTCCAGAGTCCTAATATTGCTTATGTCCAGATGCGAGAACATATGCCGCTCATGAGTGGCGCTGGCCTCGGTGCTGAAACATAGATCTGTGTATATGAGACAGTAAAACCTACGTTATTGAGGATTTAGGGTGTTTGCTTTGTTGAATGAGGGATTAGAGACCAGAAAGCCCAAAATGACCATCCATTTGCAGAAAATCAGAGCTTGAGAATTAGAGCTATTAGCTGTGTGTTCTAACCCAGAGTGTCCTATTAGAACTCTCCCTAACTTCCTTAGCCCCATATCCATCAATAGGCTATGTGAGGACAGATCACCAGTTCCCCTACAGAGACACTGAATGCATGCAGCCAGGAAGTAGTCATCAGGTGAAAGGCAGTTTTCCCAGTTATATGCCTGGGAGCAGGCATCTGTGGGTGGGATACCTGGTGAGCAGCCACAGTGGCCTGAGGGCTAATCATCAGAGCAGGAGGTTCAAGACTGGCATCTTGGGGATCTCACTGAACAGCCTTCTGCTGAGTAATGTTCAGGCTTTCAAGTGGCCTTGCCTCCACCATTTCTTACCAAAGTCTGAGGAAAAGCTTGACACTCAACATTCAGCACCCTTTCCACTCATATGTCCATACCTTCTCTTTGCTGCCCAGAAATCCCAACAGAATTTTTGCTTGTTTGACAAAACCAGAAGGGATGTATTCCTCAGTCCCTCAGCTTCCCATGATCAATGAGGCTGTCAGAGAGTGTTTAGTGTGAGTTCCCTCTTTTCCCATCTTCCATAACACATAGATCAGGCCACATGCAGTTTGGGCAATGAGCATCAGTGCCCACTGATTCTGAGTATCCCCTCCTCACATGGCTCCATAAAAGAAAAGAAGAGAGAGGAGGGTAGAGAAATTAAAAAGAAGAAAATAAAGGGAAAAAAAGAAAGGAAAGGAAAGAAAGGAAAGGAAAAGAAAAGGAAGGGAAGGGAAGGGAAAGGAAATTCACAGGCCTAAGGAATCTGGAGAGGGAGGAGAGAGGTGTGTGTCTGATACGCTGAGCACAAAAAAAAAGATTTCTCAAACCTTTTAATCCCAAACATTTTTTTTTCATATTATGCCTGATCAAAACTCATTACTTGAAGTCTGAATTTCACCTACAACTGTTACGGCTTCCTTTCCTTCCTCTCTTATCCAAAAGAAGTCATGATACCAAGCATCGTGGACAAGAAGAAAAATTTTGGAGGTCACTGCCCAGTGCTTCTCCTCTCTGTCCCTCCTACATTTTGTCCTGGTCAGCAGCCTTGCCCAGGTCTCAGCCTGCCCTCCAGACAACCCATTCCTCTTCTTTCTTTCAGAAGAATCCAGTGGTAGGGCACATGGGGAAAAGCAGAATAATCAAAACACAGAAACCCCAGGTTTGAGAGGACTGCCAGACTGAAACAGGAGCCAAATCTTTTATTTCTCTATTTTTCAGCACCTACTAGAGGTCCTGGGACAGAGCAGCCTCCCAGAAACTGAGATGAATGAATGAATGAATGAATGAAATCAAAGCATCCATAAGGATAGACTCTAAGTCCTTCTTTATGTTTTCAAATTCCAAAAGAAGGTGAGAGCAGCTCAGGAGGAGGAAGTCACTTCTGCAAAAGCTCTGCTAACACTGAAGGTCTAAGATGTCAGCCCATCAACCTGGCTGTGGAGGGGAGTCTAGGCAGGAAATTAAGCAACTACATCCATCATATTTATTGAACAACTCCTCTCTAAAAGACACTTGTAAAGGAGGTCAGTCATGCACACAAATCCTCAAACTCTGAAAGGGAATGTTCTTCTCACTTTACATTGCTCTCTGCTTACTCTCCACACTCCAGCCCCACTTGCCTTCTTTTTGTTTCTCAAGCATACGGAGTCTTTTCCTGCCTCCTGACTTTGCCTGTTGCTGTTCTCTAGGACTGAGCCCCAGGTCTCCAGCCTTGCATGCAATTGGCCCTACCACCCTGCAAGTTATAGCTCAAATTTGACCTTTTGACAGAGGCTTTCCCTGATCCTCCAATGTAAAAAGGCCCTCCCAAGATTCTCCCTAGCTCTTTGTCATGTGATTTCCTTCTTATATCTTATTCAACATCTGTCTTTATTTAGCGTATTTGCCTGTCTATTATACCCCTACCATATAAGCTCCTGAAGTATACTGGGATGATGAACAGTATGAGTTCTAGAATTAGACTGCTTGTACCAAATGTCAACTTTGTCACTCACTGAACATGTGACCTTGATTAAATTACCTAAATACTATGCCCTGGATTCCTGACCTATAAAATGCAATTTATAATAGAACCTTATCGTTAACAGTGCCTCATAAACAAATGTCATGAAATTTGTTAATGCACACGAAGAATTCAAACATTGCCTCGTACAAATAAGGAGCCCAGTGAAAGTTAACTTTTCTCATTGCTGTTATTTACTGCAACATCCATTATCTCTATCGTGGTGCCTAGCACAGAGTGTGGCGTAAGAGGAGCTTAGAATAGACTCAGAATATCTGTTGAACAAATGAAAGCATGCATGCATGAATAAGAACCTCCACAGAAGCCTAGAGAAGATGTGATGGCACTGAGAGAAAGGCAGCTTACTTCCTGAGGAGGCTCAGGCAGGAGAAGCTGCAGGATGAGGACAGCAGGACCAAAGCAGATTCTTGAAGGAACTGAGGGAGCCCTTAGGTCTCACTGTGACTGACCCAGGCCCAGTCACAAGGAGTTCTAGAGGGACTTGGGAGGAATGGATTCTGGGGAATAGTTAGGGAGTAGTGGGAGAGATCACTTTATGTTGGTGAAGATGTAGAGAAAAAGGAACCCTCACGCACTGTTGGTGGGAATGCAAACTAATGCAGCCACTGTGGAAAACAGTGTGAAGTTTCCCCCAAAAGTTAAAAATAGAACTACCCTATCGTCCAGTAATTGTACTATTAGATATTTACCCAAAGAATATAAAAACACTAATTCTAAAGGAAATATGCACTCTTAATTTATTGCAGCATTATTTACAATAGCCAAATTATGGAAGCAGCCCAAGTGTCCATTGATAGGTAAGTGGATAAGGATGTGGTGTATATATTTAATGGAATATTACTCAGTTGTTAAAAAAAAAAAAAAGAATGAAATCTTCCCATTTGCAACAACATGGATAAATCTAGAGAGTATAATAACAAGTAAAAAAAAAAAAAGTCAATCAGGGGCCCCTGGGTGGTTCAGTGGGTCAAAGCCTCTGCCTTCGGCTCAGGTCATGATCCCGGGATCCTGGGATCGAGCCCCGCATCGGGCTCTCTGCTCGGCAGGGAGCCTGCTTCCTCCTCTCTCTCTCTGCCTGCCTCTCTGCCTACTTGTGATCTCTGTCCGTCAAATAAATAAATAAAAAATCTTTAAAAAAAAGTCAGAAAGAGACAAACACCATATGATTTCACTAATATGTGGAATTTAAGAAAACCAACAAAGAAAAAAGAGATAAATGAAGAAACAGACTCTTAACTATACAGAACATGGTTACCAGAGGGGCGGTGGAGCAGGTATGGATGAAGTAAGAGAAGGGGACTAAATGTACACTTATCCAGGGGCTCCTGGGTACCTCAGATGGTTAAGCATCTGCCTTTGGCTCAGGTCATGATCACCAAGTCCTGGAATCGAGCCCCACATCCTGGGATGGGCTCCTGGCTCTTCAGGGAGTCTGCCTCTCCCCATTGCTCATTCTCTCTCTCTGTCCCTCTCTCTCTTTCTCTCTCTCTCTCTCTGTCTCAGATGAATAGATAAAATCTTTGGGAAAAAAAAAAGTACACTTATCCTGATGAGCACTGAGTAATGAACAGAATTGGTGAATACTGTATTGTATACCTGAAACTAATATAAAACTGTATGCTCACTATACTGGAATTTAAAAAACAGATCCCTTTAGGTGTCTAAAGCCATACAACTGAACCTTCCCCATAGATGCAGGGTTTTGAGAAGGCCAGGGTCAGCCTCCTCACTGTAGCTCAGGAAGAGTGATGTCTGTGCTGGAAAGGAAGGGAGGGAGAAGGGGGAGTGGGAGGGCTGAGAGTCCTGGAGACCAAAGGACCATTTCCAATTTGTTATGGGGAAATGAGAATGTTCAAAATCCAAAGCTGACCAGAGGCCTCCTGATAAAGGAGAAGAGCTTAAAGTTTTCCTCTCCTTTCTCTCTCTGGGCCATGAGCTCAACCACCCAAAACAACACACGCACACACATCCAGTGAAAGTCATTGCAGAAACAAGTCATGTGTGCCTGTCAGAGGTTCCCGGGCCCTGGGGAATTCACCCCAACTGCTCTGTCCTCTCAACTCCCCCACTCTGGTGAGGGAGGGGCTGCAATAATAGGTGAGCACATGCAGCGTGTGGTAGGTGGGAAGAGTCTTCCTGGACCAGGACTTCCACATCAAAAGGGGGGCCTCAACAACTAGACAATGAAGCCCAGCCCTGGATCCCAGATAGGCAAAGAGCAGCTCAGCTGCTTTCTGTTACCTCTCTGGGGTGGTTGGTGAGCTGAGGAGGAAGGGTGGTCAGAAAAGGAAGTACAATTATAAACCAGGGGAAAGCCAAATCTCCTGCCGAAAGAGAGGTCTGCAGAGGCAGAGGGAACCCACAAGGGGAACAATTAACTGATAAGAGTAAACTAATTGCTATTCATATTAAATTAGGGCACAGGTGATTTGGAGAAAGCCTACAGACCCTCCCAGATGTTTTTTGGGTTTTGCATTGCAGATGATGGTTTTATGGAATCCTTCTGGGAGTCAGATTACAGGAGCTGGGCCAGGACCAAAGCGGGGACAGGGCTCCCATCCTGTTTAACTACACAATAAACACATAACAGCTTGTCCCAGAGGACAAACTCAGACTCTGCATACTAAACATTTTGGTGGTAGGCTTTGGGGGCCTTTAAGAAGAGGGGCTCACTTACTTCTGGCAAGGAAGAGGGGGAAGAGGAAGATCAATCATTCAGGGAGATTCAGGGGCTGCTCCAGATGTTTGGAACAAGGGCTTAAATCGTGGGTTGCACTAAATCCAGATGTGGAAGGGAAGGGTTTCCACAGATCTGCAGAGGCCAAGCAGGAGAACAGAGAAGAGAGTAGAAGGCAATCATTGCAGCCCCAACCACCCTGTGGGGTCTGGTGTGTGTGTGTGTGTGCACATATATGTCTATCTGTGCGGGTTTTCAGGTATGCACATCTGCATGCATGCATAAATGCACTCCAGGAATAGGAGAGTTGTGTATGTCTGCATGTGTATCTGCCTCTGTGTGAACATTTTGTATCTATATAGCTGTTTGTGTATTTATATGTGTTCACGCACTTGGGGTATTGCCAAAACTTCCCACTGAAACTAATGGCAGGCTGTTTTCTCTTCACTGAGGCTTATCATGCTAATTTTAATCCCACCTTATTGTTTTAAGTTGGCTCTAAAAATTAATATTAAAAAATTCTGTAAACAGAGCCTGGGGCTAAATTGCAAGACAGGTCCCTAGAAAGGGGTTTTATTATCACTATTGTTCTTATAACAATAGTGCGGTTCGTGAAGCTCGCCACCCATCCTGTTCCATCTGGTTAGCCTCCCCTTAGTGAAAGGAAGAGCAGCCGAGAACACCTGCAGACAGTGTCCAACTGGCCACAGCCCGTCAGGACCAGATGGGACTGATAACCACTTAGTCTAACACCTGGTTTTATTACAGAAAAGAATGGCTGTGAAGGACTGACTACCCAGTCACCCAGGTAGTGTCTTCACAGTCAGCCTGAAGCTCTTCATTGCCTGAGCTTACCACAAGGAGGCTGTGCCCTGTCCTGGGGGAATTGAGGGCAAAATGGATGTAACCCCTGTCATAGCCTCACATAGTCCACACATTGCTGATCCTGATATCCTCTGTGGGCTTCAGTCCCCTTGTTTATAAAATGATGGGCCAGAACCAGAAACTCTACAAGGGTATTTCTACCCTACTATTTGGTGATTGTATATCCAGGACCAGCGGCTTTAACTGGGGAGACGGGCAGTTTGTACTCCATGCAAAATCATGGCCATGTCCCTCCTCTGCACTCTCTTGATCTTCCCTTTCCTGCTCCAGTTGGTGCGGTGGGGAAGTAGAATGTGAGGACAAGGAAAACTTGATCTCTGAAAAGTTTCTCCTAGCAGAGTCTAAGGTGCAAGGGTTATTAAAATAGGGGAAAGAGAAAGTAGAGTAGGGATTGCTGTAATTCATACATCACTTAGAGAATGAAGAAATGATCCTGTGCTATAGCAGAAGGTACTCAGGTTAGATGTGGAAGAACTTCCCTGATGGCAAGGAGAGCTGTTAAACAGTTAAGGAAGAGAGAATAGGAGGGAATAAGAGAGTGGGACAGCTGTCCTCAGAGACAGTAATTACATTTTCAAATATCTGTGAGATGGTATGGATGATGAGGCCCCTTCCTCATCTCAAGATCTTGACCAAAGTAGCTAATTCTGAAGCCCTTGTCCCTATCCCATCCTCCACCCACCACACATACTCAGGTAAGGAGCAGGGCAGGGCCTGGCTGGGTAGTGACCAGGGTCAGGAAGGCGGTGGGGGAAGGGGAAGGGATTCTGCTTCTCAGAATCAGCCCAGGGTACACAGAAAAACTGCCTGGTGGTACTACTTTGACTCAGCAATGCCTGACAGTGGGTCTAGGGTTGGTGGAAGGCAGAAGGCATCAGACCTTGTGGGAGAGTTAGAGTTCCTAAAAAACACTGACATCCTCTGGCCCTGCTGTGACTAGAACCCCAGCTATAGGAACTGGCCTCTGCTGGGGCTGTGAAGAGAACACAGGATGGCCCTGACTACAGGTGTCCAGGAAGACGACAAGCCTGGGTGTACAAAACCTTTAAAACATTTATAAGGATAGCTTCTAAGTCTCTGGCAACTTGACACAAGAGCATTTGGAAGTATCTCCATAGCTAGCTACCTGCCATGGCTGTATCTGTACCCCATACATACATGCACACACATGTGCCTACGCAAGGACTCCCTGGTTACACACACCCCCAGCCCACCCAACACACACAGGCAGGAAACATGCAGGGGCATCTTTAACCAGGGAGCCCTGGGAAATTACTGGATAGCCTACTAGCCCCCTTCTCTCCATCTCTGCTCCTTCCTTCCCAGCTTGCTCTCTACCCTACGCATTGCCTCCCTGCTTTCTCTTCGGAATGTCCAAGGCACTGTGGGAGGGGGAGTGGAGGCTAACCCTCAGCAGCTGGACATGCCCTTCGACAAGGCAGCAATGCCGACAGATGGGGCCATTCTGTTGGCCGGTGCCTGAGGACCCCCATCTCTACCACACATAGACAGCCCTGTATCCAGGCAGGTACCACCCACCCCCACCAGCTATCTCCTACTCCTGGGTGCCTGAAGCCAAGCAGGGAGCCGCACCCTCCCCACTCCCCAGCTCTGCCTCCCGGTCCCAGAGAACCGCCCCCCAACTGCCCAGCCCGGAAACAATCACCCTTTGAGAAAGGCTGCCAAGCTGGGCGCCAGGAACAGCCAGGATGGAGGCGGGGTGGGATGGGGGTGCAAGCAACGGGCCGGGAGAGCTTTAACTCTAGAGAGCCGAGGCCCGGGGTGCTCGCCAACCCCCCCACCCCGCCCCTGCAGCCCCTGCTGTAGCGCCTCAAACCTGAGCCGCCTAGTCTGGGGAGGGCTTGTGTGTAGGGGGCGGGGGGGGCGATACCAATCACGGGGGGGGGGGCGCCACCTCCTCCTCGCGCCCCCCGCCTCGGCTGGCGAGGTTGGTACCGCCCATTAGCGGCGCGGGTCCCGCCGGCAGCTAGCGCGCGCTCGGGGGCGGGAGCGGGGAGAGTGGGGGCGGGGAGAGAGGGGTGGGGGCGGGGCGGCAGGCGCTGTCAGAGCCGCGGCTGCACCGGAGCATCCGCTGCCGCCGAGGGGACTCCGCGCCCGCCGGGTCGGCTCGGCTCCGGCCGCCCCGCGCCTCCCCCCTCGCCGCCCCCCCGGGCCTGCCCCCCTTGCTTCCCCCACCCCGTCCCCTGTGCCTCCCCCGCCCCTACTCCCCCACCCCCTGTCTCCCAGCCTGCGCCCTCCCGCGCGCTCCCAGGCTCCGGCTGCAGCCTCTCTGAGCCCAGGAGCCGGGCCGGGGCGGCGGGCGGGCGGGCGCGCGGACCCCGCGGCTATGAAGTGGCCCCCAGGGGCCCGGAGCCCGAAAGCCCCCGGGGAGGGAGGTGCGCGCGGCCCAGGACAGCAGCCTAGGGGCTCCGGGGCCGGCGCATAGGGGCCGCCGCCCACCATGGACCGCGCCGGGGTCGATCCGGACTCGCCACCGCAGGTCAGTGCCCCCGCGCCCCCCGCGCGCTGCAACAGCGCAAAGAGTCCCTTTATGCGTCCCCATCAGTACCCACGCCATGTCCTCCCGTGCGCGCGCGCGTGTGTGTGTGTGTGTCTGTGTGTGTGTGTGTGTGTCTGTGTGTCTGTGTGTGTGTGCGCGCGCGCGCGCGCAGCGGGGGCAGCTGGAAAGGGGCCGGGAACCGGGCCGGGGCTGGGAGGCGCGGCGGCCGAGGGGCTGCGAAACAAAACCCCGGTGGTGCCTGCCCTCCTCCCGGCCGGCCTTAAGGGGAGAGAGAGCTGGTTCTCGGCAGCTTCCAACAACTGGCCCAGACTCTGAGCTCTTGCTCCCCTTTCCACCTCAGCAGGTGGTTCCTGGTCTCGCGGAGGAGTCAGGGGTAGCACAGCCGCCGCACCCTTGCTCCCTAGCAGCCATTCCCAGTCGCTCTATAGCCGCAGGTATTGGCAAGTTAACTCTCTTCGGGGAACCCAGCCTCTGCCACTCTACTGGGGAGTCTGAGGGGCTAGAAGGTGGTAAGGGTGGCAAAGGGCTCTTGGGCCCATCAGTGTAGCCAGGAAGGAGGCATGACCAAGTTCACCACCCACCCCGGTGCACCTGACATCCTGATTCTTCTGAAGTCAGAGCGTAAAACTTTAGAAAAGGAAGCTGATAGGTGAGGCAGGATAGAAGAAAGGAGAAAGCCATAGGATCTCACAGTGCCAGAGAAAGGAGGTGACAGCCTGGAACCAGGCAGCTTAGGTCAAGAGACACCCCTTCCCCCACACACATATGAATACATAAACAATCTTGACTAGCCTCCCCTTCCCACCCAGCCAGGCCTACCATCAGCCATGAACTATTCTGATGAATTCTTGTAGAAGCTGGAGCTAAAGGATTCCAGGGATTTCCAATTCACAGGACTCTGAAGGGGACCTCTGCTGACAGTTGCTAGCCCTATGCTGGTGGGGCAGCTCTATCTGTATGAGTACCAATCTGGATAGAGGAAGCATTGGGATCCGTTTGGGTTCCGTGGCTTACACTGTAAAAGGATTGGGTGTGAATGTCCTAGTGTGTAATAGCACTGTGAAGTTATTATGTGTTTGTTTGGAAATGGGAAGCACACAGCTTCTTAAGTTGGGGGTTGTGGGGGTGTGTGGCTTCACAGGACTGATGCTCTAGTGTTTTCTAAGATTTGTCTTCTGTGCCCCATGTCACCCTACCTCTGCCAATAGCCACCACAGAGATTGAGACATTTCCTCCCAGAACTTGATTAACTGGTGACCATTATTGGCCTTACTGGACCAAACAACAAGTTCCCCGTTCATATGGAATAAAGACCCTTCCCATGAGACCCTCAAAGAAACTGTCCACTCTGCCAAGTCTGTGTCCGGCACACCCAAAGGTTCTGGAGTTGCCATTTCCTTCTGCCGCTTTTGGTGAGAACAAGAAAGCTTGCCAAGGTTAATGGAATAGGGAGGGTTAATGAATTTGTGCCTCATTCAGCCCAGGAACCATGTGGTTTGCTGTGCCCTTTTCTCTACCTGATCCTAGATGCTTGGAAATCACTCTGTTTTCAGGCATGTTAGAAATTCATATCTGCTGGATTGAATATATGCATATAGGTTTCTGGGTGAGCAGGCACTAACTGGTCCACCTGAAGCATGGGGCAGGTAAATCACTGAGGTGGGACAGCTCCAACGACAGGATTGGAGCCTGCAGCAGAGACCAGGGGCTCCAGAGGAGCATGGGGGGAGGGGGTAGCTCAGTTCCCTGTCTCTGGCATCTGGATAGACCTGGATTTACCCACAGTAGTTTGAGGGGTGAGGGGAACAAGTCGGCTGTACTTCTTGTTGTGAAGCATAAGGTGAGGAGGTAGGACAGGAGCTTTGCAAGTGTGAGAAGTGCAGAAGGATGAGCTGATTGGGAGTCAGGCTCAAAGATAGGGGAGCTCGTTGGTTCAATTTGGCTAGGAAAGAGGAATGAGCAGGCCTAGAGATGCCCGAGAGCTCCTATCTGCTGACACTGGAAGAGAAGCTAGGCAGGGCTCAGGAAGAGAAGGAATCCAAGAGTCTGAGGCAGGCAGTGGAGCCAGCCTGAGACAACAGACAAAGACACAGAAGCGTGCTCACAGAACGATGGTGTGGGGGGCCCAGAGGCAGAGCTGTGGCTTGCCCAGTGGTGCTGTTGGGGCCAGTCCAGGGCCTCCCAAGCTCCACAGTACCAGCAGTCATCCACCAGGGCAGGGTGGAGGGGTCCTCAAAGGAGCCGTCGGACAGTCTCCTGAGGAAGGCCCTTTCCAGGCCTCCGATGAATGCGAGGGAAGGTTCAGAGGGATGCTTAAAGGCAGAAGAGGGGTGGCTGTTGGATCAGTGTCTTCAGGAAGACCTTCTTGCCCAGGCTCATCCCCCAGTGTTGAGGGCTTCCCCCGTCTCCTGGCCCCTGCCCCACTACCCCTCCTCAAACTGGGATGCATGGAGTGGGGAAGGGTGTGGACTCTGGAGAGACTGGCTCTGGGACGAAGGAAAAGAAAAGCCTCTTTCATGATGCCCCAGGCCTCCAGACAAGACATTTGGAGACCCTGCAGAAGAGCATTGGGCTGGGGGGTGGGGTATGGAAGTAGTGCAGTGCAGGTCACAGGCTCTCAGCCAGGTCTGGGGGGCCCTCCATGACCAGTTTAGTGGACTTTGGGAAAAACTGAGCCCTCTAAGCCCTGGTTTCCTAAAAACCTAACCTGAGGAAGCCTTATCTCACCAGGCTGTTTTTAGGTGAAGTGCCAGATAAATGTTAATTTATGTACTTATTTTATATACCCTCCCCCACATTCTTCCAGGATCTGGATGGCTCTAGAATTTGGAGTAGCAATTCTCTGGCCAACCATGGAACCAATTACACTGGGATGATTATAGCCTCTCCATCTCCCACGCCACTCCACCCCATCTGCTTTGCTACTCCTCCAGACTCTAGGCCTTCCCCAGGCCCACCTGGGATGTGCCTCTGTTGCAAGGACACTCTCATGTCTTCTTGGAACAACAGCAACTGCAGTGTTTTCATGTCTAATTAGTGGTCAGTGTAATTGTTCCAATTCATCAGCTAGTGATTTCATAAAACAATTTATGCAACTTAGAAGAACTCTAGCTCTGTGACCTCTTATTATCCATGCTGAAAAATGGCAAGGTGGACAGATGTCACTCAAAATTCCTTTCACTTCCATAGATGTTGACTGAGCACCTACTGTGTTCTAGGCCCTGGGCCAGTGCTAGGAACATAAGGCATCAAATAATCCAAAATCGGGAGTTTTTATTTAGCTTTTGGAAGGGTTATGTGGGTTGCTTTTTTTTTTTTTTTTTTTTTTTTTTTTTGCAGCTACAGCAAATTTACTTTTCTAATGAGGTTCAGCTCCAGCCAATATTAAAATGAGTCTGCGCTCCCTGCGCACACCAGCTGACAGCAGGGCAGGCAGCCTCCCAGCCAAGTGCCTGGCAGGGATTAGGGCTTTGCCACCAATAAGCCCAAAAGTGGAGAGTTTCAGTCTGGATCACCAAGAGTTGACTGGATTTAGGGATAAACCTTGTCCACAGAGCTACATATCTCACAAAGTATTAGAGGCACGGGCAGGGCTTCTTCTTGTATGTGTGAACTGTGAGCTGTTCTTATCTCTTTATGATGGGAAGAAGGCTGGAAGGAGCAGAGATAAGACAGCATGGCCTAGATTATTTGGAGTGGAAATATAGGACCAGACCTGAGGTTGGGAGCCTGGTTCGGCCAGTCCTCCCTGACTGGCTAGGTGTGGCTGAGCTCATCCTTTCTCCCTCCTTCTTCTTCTCTCCATCTTGCTTTTCTCCTTATGAGGCGGTTAGGCAATTGGGCCTCTGAGGCCATGAGTCTCTTTAGGCTCAACACCCTGGGCTATTCATCTGACCATCATTCAAAAACCTCTATAGCCCAACACTAGATGTGGGGTGAGCTGCTTTCCCTCCCATGGTGGGCAGTCTTCCATTCACACCAGCCATATTTTGAGAGCCAGTGGCCACCATATTGGACAGCACAGATACAGAACATTCCGAGCATCACAGGAAGTTCTACTGAAAGTGCCATTCTAGACTCGACATGGATGGTTTAGCAAGGTGGCTAAGAGAATGGGCTCTGGAGCCTGACTGGCTAAATTCAAATGTGGCTTTGCTACTTAATAACCGTGTAGCCTTGAGACATTCATTACTTATCCTCTTGGTGCCTCAGATTTCTCATCTCTAAAATGGGGATAATCCCAGGGTGTTTATGAGAAGAGAATGAGTCATTACGGTTAATCATGATAATCACTCAGAGAATGCAATAGTAAGTGCTTTGCCTAGCAATTTCTATTATTCATTTATTTAACAATTCACTTAACAAACACTTAATGAACAACACACTTTATGCCAGCGTGATGCCAGGTGCTGGGGCTGTCAGTCATCAGCCTGTGACCTTGCTCCCTGAACCTCAATTTCCTCACCTGTGATGGGAATGTGCCAGATAGTAACCCCTCACCACTGCCCCGATGAGATGCACTGAGATGAGTAATGTCTTCCTTTGCCCACGATACTTCTGGATAAGCAGGGCTAACATTTCTGGAAGTGGATACAACTTAAGTTCTCTTTTTATTGGAACCACTCTCACCAAAAAAAAAAAAAGCATTTCCTAAGCCTCCGTAAGTTCGAAATAAAGGGGGCAAATGAGGTCCCAGCTGCCTCCAGCATCTTGTTGAGTGGGGAAAGAAACAATTGGCGGCAGGGGTGGGGCGTGGCTCTTGCCTGGGCTCACCCCCTCCCTGGTCTGGAGGGAAGGAAAGCTAGGAGGCCGCTGCCCTGGGCTCAACAGTGGGAAGAGGCCAGGAGGGAGCAAGGCCCTTGGCTGGACAGGATGTAAAAATCGGCTGGCTGACCCAGTGACTCGTCACAGCTGTGTCAGCATCTCACTGTGTGACAGAATCTTGTAGAACCTCATCTTCCTCATCTAAAATATGAGGAGTGTGAATCATGTGAACATTGCCCCACCTGAATTATACCACTTACCTTGGTAAAGGAAATGTGTCTGAGAAGCAAGAATTTGCCATGTGTAGCCACAAACTATTGGATGAACACTGAAGACTATCTGGGCTATAAGGCTTTGCACAGAATTTGGATTCTGTGACTCTGGGTTGATTCCTTCTTTTTATAGGTAAGAAAACCAATGCCCAGAGAGGTTCCAGGCCTATCTCAGGTCACACAACACTGTTGTGCCTTTTCCTAGACTGTGACCTCAGTCTCCCAACTCCCTACTTCTCCCTCTCTGTTAGGCTGCCTGTCCTTTTGGCAGGACAGAGATGCACAACAGGGAAGCAGGAGTTGCCTCACCCAGGGCATGGGGTAAGAGGCTGACACTTGAACCCCAGGGCTCCTTTCATCCAGTCTGGGACAAGTCTTCTCTCCCCTCCTCTGACAACTGGCCCAAGAAGACGAACCTAAACTATCTCTGACAGGACCCCAGGGAAGGTCAGATCCTTCCGGCCACAGGCAATGTGTTAAAAATACATAGAAAACTTTAATTAAATCAGTGAATCACTAACCTGCTACTGTATGTCCATGTACATTCTGACCAAAGGAATAAGTTCAGCCTGGAAATCATCAGTCTGAGAGAGCCATCAGGGGCCCTCCATGGCTTGACACTGAGGTTCTGGGGCCGCCTGGCTCCAGCTCAACCCAGACCCGAAGCTTCTGGGTCCCTATTGGCTGATTGGGGATGTCCTATGTGATGTGTTCTGAAGCCTAAGGATATCCAGGCATCTTTCTCAGCCCACCTCCCCATCACCAGCATCCTGATGCCCTGAGAGATAGATAAGTGCTGACTTCTGATAAGTGCTGACTTCTGGAGATGTTAGCACCCTGTCCCCTGGAAGGTGTAGTTAATAAGATAATACAGCCAGGGTGAGCAGACCACATGAGGCTTTTCAAGGAGACTCCTCTTCTCTGTGGCCATCCTGGGCACCTATTTATTTCTCCCACTCGCTACTTCATGCTCTCTTCTCCTCTACCCCCTTCATGCACAGAACACAGACCAGGAAGGACCACCCTAGGTTCCAAAGCAATGGCCGGCCAGCACTCCCCCCGGGGCTGCAGAATCCTTGTTCCAGGGCAGCAGCTTTCTCCCACCCCAGCCTGCTTAGGTGAATGTAAAGCCTCTGGGCACGTTATTTTCTTTTTCCATCAGAGCTTTTGAACTTAAGCTGAAGTGTTACTAGCCTAACTCATCACTTGTCGATACCAACTTCTTCTCCCACTCATAAATCTCTCTCTCTCTCTGGAAACAAATGCCCCAGCTTCTCTGTCCCTCCCCAGGCCCCATGACTGGGCAACACAGCAGGCTGCTCTATGTGTGAGTGCGTGCATGTGTGTCTGCATTCATGTGTGCACACACTCCTCCACCACACCTCGCTCGGTCGTAGCAGCACCTCTGGAACCTCTGTAGGGTTCTCTGTGCATGTTTCCTCATGGCAGCACTCCCCCGTGACAGCCACCAGGCAGGTGCACCCAGCAGCCCCACTTGGGACTAAAACACAGGGGCCCACTCCAGCCCTGCTGCCAGGAAAGCCCTCTGACCCACCATCCCCTCTCCCTGCCTAGATGCAGGCCCTAAGGGATGTGTCATTGTTAGCAGATCTAACCAGACCTCCTGGACAACCAGTTCTTTTTGGTGTGAGCAGTAAAACAAGAAACACACATAACATGAAAATTCCCAGCTGAGCCATTTCTCCGTGTTCAGCGGTATTAAGTACATTCATATTGTCATGCAGCCGTCTATCTCCATAACTTTTTCATCTTGCAAATTGGAAAGTATATTCGTTAAACTGCAGTTCTCCACTTCTCCTTCCCTCGGCCCCAGGTAAGCACTGTTCTACCTTCTGTTTCTGAGTTGACTCCTTCCAATAACTCAGGTAAATGGCTCCGTACAATATCTGTTCTTCTGTGATTGGCGTCTTTCATTTAGCGTAGTGTCCTCAAGGCTCATCCATATTGCAGTGTTGCTCAGGATCCCTTCCTATCTCAGGCGGAGTACTACTCCATTGTACATGTACACTGCATTTTGTTTATCTGGTCAGACAGTTGACCAGTTCTTTGGTGCCAGGCCATGGAGCAAGAAGTGCTTGATAATGGTGGTTCTCCCCACTTGACCTTCCCATTCAGGGGGTGTCTCAGTATAAGGGCCCAGCAGAGACCTCTGTGCTCTGAGTTAACCTACATGACAAGCATCATAGGAACACAGAGAGGAGAGAGACCCATTTTATTTGAAGAGAAGGGTGTATTTTTTGGACCTCTGGTTGCTCCCTTCACTGCCCAGTGCTGACAGAGCCTCCTCAGTGCCCAGCCCCTGTGAGGCATTCCCCAGGAGAAATGTACCTGGCCCAGTTGTGGAAGGTCGAGTGGGGAACTGTTCCTTGAGGAACAGTATGGAGAAAAATATTCCAGGCAGAGGTACCTGCCAGGGAGGTAAGGCCAACACCCTGTCCCAGACCCCTCCCTACCTGCCACCTTCTCAGGACCCTGAGAAAGAAATCTGTCCCGTGCTCCCCAGAGCTCTTCCCTGGGGGCAGGAGCCCTTGGTGATCCCAGAGAGCCCCTATGTATGTGGCAAGCCTGCCTTACCACCTGCGTTTGCACTGTGCAGGCTCCTTCTTGGTGATCTGTAGCCCCCCTGCTGCTGGCAGTATAACACACAGCCTGTAAAACACAAAGATAGTGTCAGCATAATCTACCGTCTGGGGGACTGAGATTTAGGGATCCTCCATTCATCACACTCATACCAGCCTGCCCATGGTGGGGAGGGCACATACTGCCCACTCTAGACTCACAGGCCTGCTGAGGCTGGGCTCGCCACACTCCCCCCTCCACCTTCAATGCCTTCCCTTAACTAGTCTCCACCCAGGCAATAGGGTGAGCTAATGCCAGGAGGGATCAAAGGGATATGGCAGAAGTAACAGAGGAAATTGGGCAGCCTCCAAGGGGGGAGATGAAGCTTTCCAGGAACCTGGCCTGCTTCCAGGGGAGAAAGGGCAGCAATGACAGGCCTCAGGGATCAATAGCACCAGCCCCTTGCTGATGGTCAGCTCTCAGCCCCAAGGCTGCTAGAGTCTCCAAGTCCTGACATCTCTGGAGACAGAAGAGAAGAAGGGGCATCTGACCTGAAATCCCCAGTCCTTCCCTGAGCGTGTGTCTCAGAGAGTTGGGCAGAAACCTGGGCTGACGTTGTGGTGGGGGCAAGACAGGAAAGTGTCCCAACACCAGGGCAGGCCCGGCTGTCTACTCCTGGCACAGCCTTTCAGTTCTGTGCTCGGCTTCTGAATCTGTAAAAAAGGAACAAAGGAAGCAGTGCCTTCCCAAGGGAGCTGTACTGAGAGACGACGCTGGGCAGCTGTATGTGAAAGAGCTTGGTAAACTACGAAGAGCCTGCGAGAGGGGTCAGCCCAGCCCGGAGGTCAGAACAGGGCCTGAGTGCTGAGTTTCCTAGGCATGGCCTCTCCCCAGGGCCAGTCTGCCTTCTCCGGGCCACAGCAGGCAGGCACCTCTCTTTGTTATCCTGCTGTGTGCCCATGTCCCTGCTTTCTGTGGGGGCCATTCTCAGCACAGCCTCATCCTTAGAGGGAGGAATCTGCTAGAAACGCTGTCCCAGAGGCCGATTGCGCTGACCGGAGAGGAAGGAACTGAGACGCTCCCTCTCTCTTCCCCTTCTCTTTTAGGCACTTGGATTTAGCTGAATCTTAAAAGAAGTTGTAATTACTATTTTACATTACATTATCTAAAATTTTTAGTACTCATCGTTTGTGGGCCTCTCGCTGGATGTTTTCCATGGTTCCCTCACTTGATCTCAAAAATAGGTCAGTAAGTTACAGATAAGGAAATTGAGTCACAGGGATATCAGTGCAATTTTTGCTTTGTGTCAGGGCCTGGACCCTATGAAGGGGATCCAGAGGTAAGTAAGGCCTGGTGCCCCCAGAGGAACCCATGGCCCAGGAGCTGGAGACAAACATGAAAACCAACAAGCACAGAAGTTTCCAGAGCTGGACCTTGCTTTCATGGACATTGAGTGCTCAGGCCTGGGAAAGAGCATGGCCAGGAAAGACTTCAAAGCAAGAAAGGCAGGCTGAGGGCATAGGGCTCAGGATGGCCTCACCTAGTCCGCACCCTCACCCAGAACTGCACAACATCAGCACTAAAGGAAACTGAGGCAGAGAACAGCCTGGACAGTATGAGGGCAGGAAGGACAGTACTGTGGGGACAGAATAACATTGGCTGCTCACGCCTTCTCCACAAGATGTCTGAATCCCACACTCACCCACAGTCCAGGAGGCTCTGTATGGCTATCCCAGCCCACCCTTGTCATGGACCCTCGTTCCTGGGCCAGACCCACTGGGCTACCTGGCCTGCTTCATTCCAGTCCCCCAGGCCCTGGTCACGTGCCCTGCCCACCAATCTGCAAGGGTCTAGTGGGTGCCAATTCAGTCATTATGACCTGTTCCCTGCTTCATCCTATGGGCCCTCACTGGAGCCAGTGCTTGGCACCTACCTATCCCTGGGCCTCCTCTGTAGTCAAGTGCTGATGCGATGAGGGCTGTGTCCTCCCAGCAATCAGACCCCAGGAGGCTAGGATACTACAGTTTTTCTGGGTTCTGGACTATACCCTAACCTCAGCCTCAGCAGGTAGCAGGCCGCCCCCTACTGCTTAGGCAGCCTGGCAGAAAAGGAGGGTCATACAGCAGCCTGCATGGCCCTTGATACCACTGTTCCACTAGCAACTGTCGGTTTGCGTGTCCTCCCCCACTGGCCCCTGCTGTTCATCTTACATCAGAATCTGCTGAGCCCTCCACTCCTACTCCCCTCACTCCCTCTCAGCCAGGCAGGTGTTTGTGGTGTCTTGACCCCATGGATGTGTGCCACATTGAGGCAAGACCCCACCTTGTGTCTCAAACTGCCCCATACCTTTCACAGAGCAAGTGTTGCAGCAAGCTGAGCTGAAAGGCTGAAGAGGATTTTGCTATAAACGTGGGATTCAAGGCAGGACTACTGTATCCTCGTGTGGCCTTGACCTGTGCTAGGGTAACACACATTGCCAGTTCTGCTCCTATGTCTCCAAGGGGGTGAGGCGAGGCCAGGGCCGGCAGAGGATATGGGGAGGTGTTCCCAGCAGCAGTGAGAACCCCAGTGCTCCCAGAGCTCATAATGCAGAGGGCAGAAGAGCCGTTCTGGATTTGCTCACGGCACAAACCAAGTGTGTTGATCCTTTGCTGGGGTGAAGACCGATTTGGGGAGTAGGCAGAGGGGAGAAGGACTCAGCCTACACCCGGCATTCATTCCCATGACTGGGTGCCACACAGTGGGTGACAGTGGGCTCCAGTTAGGGGACCGTTACCCAGTGTGCCCAGGCCAGTCCCTGAACGTGCTTATTGTTGATGCGCTGACTCATCATCACAGTCTGGAAGGCCCGGGTTTGGATAGTAAAATATACGACCCCACCTATTCTGATGGACAGGGCCAAGGGGCGGGACTGAAGCACAGATGCGCAGCATGGGCTCAAAGACCAGGAGGAGGAGCCCTAGTTTCCACCCAGCCCAGCACAGAGGTGGGAGAGTGCCCCCCAGGGGCAGCCTGGACCAGGAGAGAGAAGAGCAGAGAAGAGGGCCACTGCCACCCAGGGAGCAGGTCTCAGGCAGGGGTGAGGCTGGGCTGCTGTCAGACTGGACCCAGGATGCCAGGACATTCAACTCCCTTGTGCCTCAATTTCTTCATCAGCAAACCATCAATAAAGCTTTGGAATTACAAGGATTTATTGATTAAATGAGATGACCAATGTGAAATCATTTGGGAAGTTGCAAATCAGTACTGAGTTGTGTTCCCAGTAGTTTTTAGGGGAGGCTGCCCCTACCCACAGCCCCACAGAGAAAGGGAATTGGCCTGTCTATATCTGTGTTCTGGGATCTGAGGCCACTGGAGGCCAAGGGCACATGAGGTAATCCTTCAGTTGAGCAGAGACCCAATCATGGGATTCTCCAACGGGGCTCAGAAGCAATAACCAAACCCAGCCGAGGGTGTGCTTGCGTGTGCCCATGAACACACGTGCACTCATTCAGATGGGGTGCTGGCTGTGAGCGCCAAACTGTGTGCACCTGTGTGTGAAGTGAGCCGCTGCCCTGTGAAATCACTCTGAAGGGGGGCTCCAGAGTTTGCTGGCACAGCCTTGATGACTTATTCGAATGGGAGACTCAGCCTGGCTATTCTCCTTAGTGAAATGACAAATTTTCCACAGCCAGGAGGATGTGGAGCAGGAGGCCTCAATCACCTTCCCCAGTTGTGTAGTGTAGAGATGGTGCTGAGTAAGAGGCAAGAGGGCCCCAAACACCGAACTGTACTCAGACTTCCACAAGGCAAGGACCTGTGTAGGACCCTCTCCTACCATATGGGATGATGGCAGAGGTTCTAGCAAGAGGGACAGCAGGGGTCAGAGGCCAAGGTGAAGAAGCATAGTTGCAGATGGAAGGAAATAGGGGGGATGCTAGTTTGTGAGGGCCAGGCCTGGCTTGCTCTCAGGACATCTTGACTCTAAATCAAGATCTCTGTCCCTGGGGCTGGCCCAGATGCTGGCCCTAGTTAAGAAAGAGCAGTTACCATCTAAATGAACCAAGCAGGTTTACCTGCTTCCAGAGCTTTCCCAAGTTTGCTGCAGGGAGAGGAGAAGGCTCTGGATGGTAGAGGTCAGAGACTGCTCTGGGTAGGAGATAGATAGGAAACAGAAGAGTTTCTGTTTCTGTTTCTGTTTCTGTTTCTGTTTCTGTTTCAGTTAGACTGGGCCACATGGTAAAGAGCTTTGAATGCCAAGCTAAGTAAGTTGCAGTTAGCAGGAGAGACAAAAAGTTTTGAGTGTGAGCAAGTCAGTAAGGGGGGAGGGCCCAGGCAGTGAGCTGGAATCTGAAGAAAGATCGCAGTAGGTGGCTAGGGGAGCAAAAATAAGATCTGGACCTGCATCAGAGGGATGTGCCCCAAGGCCTAGGGACAGACCAGGCCAAAGGTGTTAAGCCCCAGCTGACGCAAAGAGGGGGAGGGATCTAGGGCATTCCTGGGACTGGCTGAAGATGAATGACAGAAGGAAGGGATGGGGAACTACTCTAGGAGGAAAGATGATACTCAAATCTTAGTCATGTTGTATTTGAGGTCACAGTGGAATATGCCAGACAATAAAAGAGACAACAGTTCCACACTGGATGGGGAACCTGAGGCTGGAGAAATCAAAGGTACTTCTCAATGGCCCCATACTGTAGAAGGCCAAGGTTAGCCCTTGAGACAGGGAGATGTCCCTTCTGCCTAGCCCAGCCACCTGTCCTCACTGTCTCCTCCTTTGGGGGTGATACAGGGCTTTCAGAGCTTGTGGTTTCCACCCTGCCTTCCAGCAGCCAGAAGTTCAGCTAGAGGGAGTTGGAGGGAAGCAAGGCCAAGCAGAACCATCTCGGGCCCTTTCCAGGGCTACAAGGTTGGCAGTTGTAACTGCTTCTCTTATTGGCACCAACCCTGTGTCAGATAGTTTATATGGATTTTGCTTCATCACCCTAAAAACCCTAGTAGGGAAATACTGTTTTTATTCCTGTTTTATAGTTGGAAAAACCAAGACCCAGAGAGGTCACTTCGTCTAAGTCACACAGCAGGGAGGAAGGACTCTAGTGTTGTGCCCAGGGCTCTTGGGCTCCAGGCGCAGGCTCCCCACTGCTTCAATATCCATCTGTGTGGCACTTTGCTGGGCAGAGGAGAGCAAAGGAAGATGGAAGGGAGGCAACAGAAGACTGTGACTGTGGTTAGACCCTGCTGTCACCCTCAGCAGCTATGGGGGCCAGACAGGAGCTGAAGGTCAGGTGGGGATCTGACCTCCTTGTTTTGATAGACAGACTCTAAGGTGTCCCCTGATGCTGACTCCTATTGTTCTTGCCTTTGGATGAACTCCTCCCCTTTGGTGTGCATGACACCTGTGACCAGCCTCTCACAGTAGAACGTGGTAGCAGTGATGGGCTATCACTCCCATAAGTGTGTAGGACTCTGTCTTGTTAGTTCAGTGGCTCTAGATCCTCCCCTTGCTGGCTCAATGGAGTAAGTGGCTATATTGGAGAAACCTGTGTGGCAAGAAACTTGGAGCAGTCTCTAGGAGCTGAGAGCAGCCTCTAGGAGCAGGAAGAGTGACACTCATTCCCATGCCTGAAAGGTAGAGGACTCTGCCAACAGCCTGAGCTTGGAAATAGGTTCCTCCCAGGTGAGCCCTCCAGAGAATAATGCAGCCCAGCCAGTACAGTGCAGGCTTGGGGGCCCCTGGGCTGTGCATGCCTGGGCTCCTGAGTCACAGAAACTGAAGAGAGTAGATGAGGGTCACTTTAAGCGGCTGAGTGTATGATAACTAGTTAGATAGCGGAAGAAAATGAAGACACTCAGGAGCAGTGACCTTCCTTTCAAAAAGTTGGCATGGCTGCCAGAATGGGCCTGGGATGAATATGGAAAGAGAACAAGCAAGGAGGGCAAAGGAGGTGAGGGCGTTGGCACTTTGCAGGCCCAGAGCCCTCTCCTGGCTCCAAGGCCCCAGCCAAATGCCATGCCAGAAACTGGGCTGCACGGCACTTTGCAGGGACTGCTTCCCTGTCCCATAAACTCCAAAGCTAGGCAGGACCCTCCCGGCTCTCCCCCAGCATGCAGGCAAGGGCCAAGCGGCCATGTGCTGCTGTTTGCCAGACTGGGACTCTCCACTGTCCTGCTGGTGACCAGGGCATCCTTGCTGACCGTCTTGCCCACCCACCCTCCGCTTTCAGCCCTCACATCCTGCCGTAGGCTTGCTCTGAACGAGGGTGCCCCACGGGCCTTGGGCCACTGCCTAACTCTCCACAACCCTCCATCAGGCCTGTGTCCTTCAACAGGCTGTCTCCCAGGCCACTGTGCCCTCCCTGCTGTCCCCACTCTTGAGGGAACAAGCTGGTCATCTGTGTGCTTGGGACCCAGCCTCTGCAGGCCCCAACTGAGAGTAGCAACCGATGTCCCCACAAAATAAAGCATTTTTTTTTTCTCTAAGGGCCTCCTGCCTGGAGGAGGCTCTGGGATGTGTGGACGCCTCCCTGCCTGAAGCCCACAAGCTACACAATTCAAGGAACTTCAGTGAAACCCGCTGGGGACCATCTCTTATTATGCAATGAACCAGAATGGACTTGGCCTTGCAAAGTACCACACGAAACCAAACCCCAATTTTTATTTCTTACTGAATTGTAATCCAAACTGAATCCAAAGGCTGTTTCAGAAAAACCAAAAGGAAAAACAAAGGAGTTACCTAAAAGAAACAAACCATAAGTTGCATTTTCTGACACTGCTGGGCTGGAAGAAAACCAAAGCGTAAGAGTATGCTTTATGCCAAGTCTGAAATGAACGAGCTCTTCTTTCTGCCCAAGCCCTTGGATTGGTTTTCCTAGCTAGAAAGGGACAAGATGGGGGAAGATCTGGAATCCATGCCATCCTTCCTTTCAGAAGTACCCAGGAGCCAAGCCAGCAGTGGCTGGGCCCCAAGGCAGGACAAAGACCTCCCCAGAGCCTGGATCTTCCTCTCCTCAGTGAGGCACCATGAAGGCAGGATGAGGCAGCTCCTCCCTGGGGCCCTCGGCCTGACCACCAGGACGACAGGCCAGTGGTGGGCCCCAGCAAGCTCAGGAAGCCATCCCTGGGGCAGAAGTGCCAGGTGGGGGAGGCAGGAGGCAAGCACCAGGTCTGTAGTGAGGCAAGCAGCATGGACCTGGCGGGGGGGGGCACGCTGATTCAGAGTCCAAAGGCCTGAGTGGGAGCTCTGCCAGCAGCCGACTCAGCCCTGGGCCAGTCACACAGCCATCTAAGCCTACGTTCCCTTGAAGATAAAATGGGGATACAGTTTTCCTGCCTTCCTCACAGGGCTGTTGTGAAGATCAAAGGAAGATGAATCCTGTTGGCCCAGCATTAGGCTGTTACAAGGAAGGCTTACAGTCCCGACCAGGTGTCCCACAGGACCTCACTTCACTTTTTCTGAGGTCATGGGGACAAGAGAGGAAGAAGAGGAGCAGGAAGCCTGCTCACTGCAGCTCCTTGGACACTCCCCCGACGAGTGTCCAATGCCTGTGTGCTGCCCCTTCCCCAGCAGGAGCTGGTGGCTGGAAGCCAGGGCCAGGTTGGGGGATGGAGAGTGGGGGTAGCCGGGACCCAGTGGTGGGACAGAAGACTGGGGCTGGGTTAATGAAGTATGGATTGACTGGCCCAGGCACTGATTAGCTCTGGCATGGGGCTTTTCCTGAGCAGTGGCAGCAGAATCAATACTAATCCCTTGATCCCATTAGGGGCTCCTGCGGGTCTCAGGGACAAAGTCTGTGCCTCTCTTTGAGAGGTGCGCTGTCTGGGGCTAAAGGGTAATGCTAGATAGAGCCTTGACCAGCATCCCTCCCACTATCTTCTTTTAAAATTTCCCCTCTCTCTGCCTCCTGTTGCCACATCCCTGCTTCCATGCTCAAAGGCCTGGTGCCTTCCCTAGCCACTCTGGCTGCCCTAGCTCTCTCCACCCACCCACCCCCTCCTTCTGGGCCCAGACCAGTCAGGCTGGCTGTGCCTCTGCGTGGGGAGGCCTCAGCATCTGCCTCATCAGCCCCAGTGTCTCAGGCTCCCAGATGACAGAGGACAGCTTTTTCCCCTCACACATGCAGCAGAAGCTCTCTTAACCAGCCTTTCCTCGACTGACTGTGCACGTAACTGATGTTCTCCACCCCACCTGTAAAGCACAGGAATGACTGCCTGTGGAAGCATGATGCTGGACCTCGCCTCTGGCAGCCCACTCCCGCTTGTACCAGCTGAGCCGCATGCTTACGGAGAGGCCATAATGATTGCTCCCAGCCTGTTTACAATGGTCATGCTTGCTGTCACCATCATAGGATATTATAGGAACCAAATATTGCAAAGAAATAAATGTGTTGTCTCTATGAAAACTAAGTTGAATGCTCTCAAAAGACTCCATAAGATGACTCTAGGGGAAAAGTTCTCCAAATTAGGTGAAGATGTATGTCATAAAAAATGTCATAAAAAATCTTAAAGGGTACAGCACTTGAATTGCTCACCAGGTATCCTTCAGGTCCTGGACCACTTCAAAGACATCAGCGCTGGACGGCGCAGGCAGTGCGTGGTGGTGAGGAGGATGTCAGAAAGGCAAGATGGAACTCAGCTCAGCTGTCTCCTGGCTCTAGGAAAGGCTAAGGCCCTGTGTCAAAACAAGCTAGCCAGTGCTGAGTGGTTTGGATTTGGGGAAAGTGACCACATACAGGGCAGTCCTGGAAAAACATCACCTATTGAGCTCTTGGCTCTTTAAAAGTTACTTTTAAAAGTTGAAACATGTATCATATGTGCGTATTTTGAAGGACTCTTCACTTTAATGGATTCCTTTGACTAGCCAATTACTGTTCCCAGTCTTATTGGGTGACATGGCTTTAACATCCTACAGAGACAAGTGGCTTGGATTGTTTCTGAGCTTGTTTGTAACTAACCTCCATCAGACACACACTCACACATGCACACGCACACACACACACACACACATGCACACACATGCACTCTGCAACATGAGTACTCATCACACGTCACCCTGAGTGTTGTTAAGGGAGCCTCACAGACACCTGTGTAAAGTCCCTACCTCCCTCTCTCTGGGCTGTGAGACCCTGGAAGGAAGCCCCTACCTCCCTCTCGCATGCTGCTGCTTTGCTTTGCCCATAGAACCTGACGCAGTGCCTGCCCGCTACAGATGCTGAGTTAATATTTGTTGAATGTAATTAAATAACGCTCCTCTTCAGGGACTAGGGGCATTGATGTGGTTTTCGTTTGAACACCCTGTAGGCTCAGGAGGAAGCCTTTCTATCCATTTGGAATCATTCAGCCTTGAAGCCAACCTGGCCTCCAGCTCTGCCTCCCCAGGCCCAGCATCTCCTGCTCAGCCTGACTGTCTCTGTCCCATTCTTGGCACTTCCTTCAGGATCCCAGATGCCCCCTGGTTCTCATACACAGACCATGACACCCTTAACCCCAGAGACAAGTTCCTATAAATAGGTCTTCCCAGACAGGGACACTCTCCATATATATTAAATCATGACTAGGTTCCATACAAAGTTGTTAGTTTGGCTTTCTGCCTTGAATGCCCACCTGACCCCACTTTTCCCACAAAAGGCATTTCTTCATTGTCACAGAGGCCTGAAGGTCTCAACCTCATGTTGAGGCTGGTCACAGATAGGGGTGACCAGTGTCAGATGGAGAGTCATGGCCCCAGCAAGGCCCCTGCAGTTTCCCATCAGCCACGCCTCACAGCCTCCACTCAACATTTCCTCAAGCAACCCATTCTTCCTGACCTTGCCTCCTCCCCTCTGCTGGCCTCTGGGTGTGGCCAAGCACCCGTTCCATCTTTGTGTTGATTCTTCTGCCCTAGCCAGTGAGGGCCCAAAGGAATTCTGAGGTCTGAGCCTGCAACCACGGGCAAGCTACTGCCCTCCCCCCAAGGCACAAACAGAAGAGCAGGCAGTGGCGAGGTGATCATCCTTGCACTCCCATCTCCCACCCAAGCACAGGTCTGGGGTAGGAGTAGGTGCAACACCCAGGACCCTCCCCTGCCCCAGGTCCCACTTTCCACAAACCTGCCCCCTGCTGGCCAGCCAAATTTCTCCAAAGCTGAGGGCTCTCTGTGCAGCTTAATAACTGCCTGGTAATTAGCTCCACGATTTTGCTACTGTGCTTATAATAGCCTCCATTAAAGTTATGGGGTTTTCAAGCCGTAATGGCTTCCAGAGTAATTAATGCACAACTGGGTTTATTGCTAAGTTTATTTTTAGAGCTTTTCTCCCTCATTCCCTCCTCCCTTTCCTTTCATAAATGTTTTGACCAAAAAGACTAGATGGGATCAAAATTATCTCCAGAGCCCCCTTACACCCTTGCCTACATCCTTCCCCCAGAACCCACCTCCTGCTCCCACCTCCAGGGAAGTGCTTGGACCCCATGGTGGAGGCAGCTTTCGCGAAGAAGGTTGGCTCTGAAGCAGCTCTAGGCCAGGGTCTTTGTGTAGACCTGTGCTCACCCTGCACCTGAGCCGGCTTTGAGGCTCTGGGACCTGGAACCTCTCTTCCTATAGTCCCACTGACAGCATGGAGGCAAAGGATCAGCACTTACGTCTGGCTCTACCATGACCTAATTACAGCCTTGGACAAGCACTGATCTCTGGCCTCAGTGACTTCCTAATGAAATGGGGTTACAACGGTACCTGTGGCCAGAGGCGCCATGAAGATTGAGTGTGATGTGTTGAGTGTCATTTCTGAGCATCACCAAGTGCTACCTAACAGCTTGTTGTTTCTAACGACAGCCCAAGCAGACAAGCTTGGGGAGGGTGAGCAAGTGCCAGAGGTAGGAGGCTTAGGATAAGAGGCTGCCCAGAGGGGGAAAATGTAAAAGCAGGCAAGTGCAGGCACTGAGGAGGCTGAATGTGCATGCGGTAGATTGGCCTGAGCTTGCCTCTCTGGTGCTTTCTCCAACCTGGAATTAACCCTCCCCAAGATGAAGGACATTTGGAAAAGCTCCTTTTTGAATCACTAAGAATCCAAAGGAACTCTCCCAACCAGGCCTCCTAGGAGCTCCCCTGTCCTCCGTCAAATGTGGCCTGAGATCACAGCCAAACCGAGGCCTTGACTCAGCTCTTTGTAGCCTTGTCTGTGGCTTTGGAGTCAGGGGCGCAGGCTGGGGGTGGCAAGAGGTCACTCCACTTCGTCCTACTGAGCACACAAGAACCGGATAAGCCTCCTGGGGTAGGACATTGGGCTCTGTCACCTGGGGGGGGCCATGAAAGAGGAGTTTTAGAATTATTCTCCCTGCTCTGTGTCCACATCATTTGTCCCTGCCTGTAACATTTCAGCCTGGGGGACCTTCCATTTCCCTGAGGAAGGTGGGGCAGCCTGTTTACCACCTGCCTACAAGGAGATGGTGGAGGCAGAGCAGGCCTCTCATAGGTAGGTGGCTGGCGGGGACGTGCTGGCTGAAACAGCCGTGCTCTTCATTGGAAGACATACTTCTTCCACAAGGTGACAAACCTATTTGGAAAGAGGACCAGACAAGGAGAGGAAAACACGCTGTTTCCCAAGCTGGGTGGGTGGGGATCAGACAGAGGTTCTCCTTGACCTTGGCTCTTGACACTGCCGGAGGGGGAGAGCATGTGCTACTGGGGCTGGACGGGGCAGCTGCCATTTCCAAGGCATATCACTGCCCAGAGCTGGGCGCTAGAGGCGGTGGGCATGCCAGAACCAGCCAGGGGCTGCCTGGATCCTGCATCTTGCACAGGGCTCAGCACAGAAGGAGAAAGGAAGGCAGAGAATAGGGTGTGACAGTCTCCACGGTGGTCATGAGGGCTCTGTGCCTGCTGTCCTTGTCACACAAGACAAGGCCCAGAGAAGGATGCTGCTGACAGACAGTCACTCTGCAGAACTGAAGAGGCTACCAGGCTCACCCTACTTACAGAAAGGGAATCTCTCCTGGAACCCCATTGTTTGCATTGTGAGTGCTGTCCCCTCGGCATATGGCAGCCTCCACAGGGACCCTCTTCACCTTGCTTATATCCAAGCCATGTAAAATTCACAAAAATTCCCAATGTGATGTTGACAAAGGAAAGGCACTTGCTGCATTTCCTTCTGGGGCCTATCCCCAAAAACATCTTTTGTTGGCCCTCACCCCAAAGTTGACCCCTTTATCTAGGCTATGAAAGAAACCATCTGGACACATGTGGACATCAGAGTAGCTAACAGGTCTTGAATTGAGTTACTCACTCAAGGTACCAGACGCCATTCTGTGCCCTTTGTGGGTATGAACTGATTTAATTCTCAAAACCTTGTGAAATAGGTAGTGGTCATACCCCATTTCACAGATGAGAAAACAGAGAGGCGCAGAGAGCACCATAACTTGGTAAAGAGCATATGGCTTATTAGTGGCAGAGTTGGGATTTAAAACAAGGCACGTGTGTTTCAAGGTCATGCCCATAACTTCTGTGCCCTGCTGAATCATGTAACTGGGCACCACCATGTCCCCATGCCTGGGGGGGGGGTACAGAAGCTCATTTCATTCAGGCAGGCAAGCTGGGGCCTCAGGGAGATGGCAATCCACGCTCTACTGGGAAAACCCTAATGCTGTGAGCCCCACAGCAAGGCCCCAGGTCTCTGGCCATCCTGTTCTGCTCTCTCTTGCAGGTGTCCACTTCACAGGGTTCCTGATCTTGCCCTTGGACAGCCACCCCTTCTCAGTCTCCAGTCTGGCCAGACTCCGCAAACCTGCTTCCGCAATGGGTGGGTTGTGAGTGCTGGTAAGACCTGCTAGCCAACATTCGGCTTCTCTGCTCTCCCTGTGCCTGGCCTGCCCGGCCCATTCCTATTCTTTTCTCCCCTGTGCTCACCACTGTCTGCTGCCATCGCCCCTGGGGCCACCCTTCTCCTGACCTTGCCACCGCTCAGGTAACGAGGAGCTGTGGGCCCAGCCAGCCTTGGAGATGCCGAAAAGACGGGACATCCTTGCGATTGTCCTTATCGTACTGCCCTGGACACTGCTTGTCACCGTGTGGCACCAGAGCACCATCGCGCCTCTGCTCACCACGCATAAGGGTGAGCCCCCCAACCTCTGGCCCCAAGTCCCAGCCAGGCTTCTGTTGTAAGAACAACCAACAATGATGGAGCTCATGTTCTCATTTATTAGGCAGCTGGGAGGTCAATGACCTTACCTTTAGGGATGTCTTGGTCCCTTTGGGAATGTGAAGAATGTCCCCACACATATGTATGCCCAGAAACACACACACATGCACAGAGACATGTACAGAGACACACATATGCAGAGACACACATGCAGAGACCCCATGCACAACTCTGCATCCAGTCTCAGGATGTGTAAGGATTGGTTGCTCTCAGCTGTGGGTAGCGAAGGATGGATGGACAGGATTTCTGGCCTGTGTTTTAAAACTCTTCAGGGAGAGCATAATGTTTGGTTCTTTTTCCTGCTTAGGTAACCCTGACCTAGTCAATCCTACCTAGTGAAAATAGGCCTGGATAGAGAAAAAGTTCCACAAAGCACACATGAATGAACAGGTTGGAACGAGGTTCTCCTGGCTCTGAGTCCAGAGGTTTCCCCTCCACCAGGCTGCCTTTCCTTCTCACACTGGGCTCCCTATACCCTGGCCCCTTCCATGTGCCCCTCATCTGGCCTGCCCCCCTCATTCCTTGGTCTCTCATCTCACACTCATCTACCCTCCAGTGTACTCCATGTACACACAGACTCAATCCTCTAAGGCAGCAATTATCCTATTGAAACGTACATCATATTACAGAATAAAATAAAAAAGAACCCAGGCTCATCCCAAAGAGCAGTTGGATCCAGGGTAGGGCCTGCAGATCTAACATGGAGCTCGTAAGCCCAAGTGATTTGGATGCCATCAGTAGTCAAAAATCCTAGTCAGAAGCCAGGCTGCTCCACAGGTATGCAGTGGGTCCTGCTCAGCCCCAGCAGTTCCTGAAGCTTCCATGAGGAAAAGTTTCCAGGCTGAAGATCAAGGAATTCCCACTGCCCAATGCTGAGCACTTAGAGCCTCTTCTGACATTTATCCTCCATCATCTGTCTTTGGTGCTCTTCATTTTGGAATTGTTATCCTACAACCACATCATTCCAGAAGGGTTAAAGCTACCATATGCAAAGTGACATAATATCATGCGGATTCCATTCTTGGCAGAGCTCTAGGGTCAGAGGTGTCCGAATGTTTTGCTAAGCACTGATGCTGCTGCCTGGGGTTGTGGAGCTGGCATTCTGTCTCCCGAGTATACCAAGAGGGGCTGAACGAAAGCCTCTGAAATCAAGTCAGGGTGGCTGGGAGGCCTTTGTGAGTCAGACATTGCAGAAGGCCTGAAGACAGCACAAAGGGCTAAGATCACACTGTGGCCAGGTCAGAAGGCATGGAGAACCTTCCCAGGGCCCAGACCCACCTGGTTAGGAGGACTTAAATGGAAGAAAAATTGGGAAAATGGCTTTGAATCTTTCTTCCCAGGCCTCAGTTTCACTGACTGCAGAATAAATAAACCCTTATATATCTTGATCAGAATCCCCAATACCCATCTCTCTTACCTCAACTTTGTTGTTTTCCCAGTTTGACCCCAAAACCCTTCCAAAAAGTCGACTTTGATCAACAGAGGCTGAGCCAGTCTCCTGACGTGCGCATTCACACCCTTGGGGGCATGGTGTCTCCTGCCCCAGTTGCAGGTTCCATCACTGTATGTCTTATTATACTGTTGGCCTGTGTGAACTCCCTAAGAGCCCAGAGCTGGTACCACCTCCCAGAGCCCAGCAGCACACCTCATACAAGCACCATTCACACCCCATCTGCTGACAGCGATGGGAAGGAGGAGAGATGACAGAATGACTGACTCCCAGCATCCTCCCTGGGACCATACTTATACCCCATGGTGAGAATGCTTCTTTCATCCCTTCTCTGGCTGTGTGAAGCCTTGAAGACACAGGGCTGGCAACTGTCCTCCCTCTATACACGAGGAAAGAGAACATGCCTAGCAGTGTTCTGAGTCTTTTACATATATTGACTTAGTCCTAGAGTAATTCAGTAAAGTTGATGCTATTATTAGCTCCATACTACAGTTGCTAACATTGAGGCATCAGAAGCTGAGGAACCTGCCCAAGGGCAGTAGTTAGTGATAGAACTGGACAGGGTCTGAGCCCAGGCATTCAGATTCTGAGGTATGTCCTTTGACTTTTACCACCTCCTGCTGAGATACTGTGAGAGCAGTGAGGGCCACACAGTTGTTCAAACAAAAAGACATAACTTGTAGAGGAGGGGCTCATTAAAAGCAAGAATACCAATGGCCCTGATTTCCCCTCTTGATAGAACTACTAGCATCAGTAATGAGGAAAATGTCCAGGATCTAGAAAAATGTGTTAGAGCTACCCCAGCCAGAACAGGTTGCCTTCAGGAAGGAATGGGTTCCCCATGGCTGTGAGTGTTTCACCAGAGGCCAGGGCCCTGCAAGGTTCCACACACTGTCCCTCGTGGTGTCTCGGGGAGTAACGCTTATACACGAGAAGGATGTTAGCACAGCTGGGATCAGTGGTACAGCTAATCTCCCAGACGGTTGAATGAGTCCAGAATGTACAGATCGGGAGATTGACATAGAAGCAGCAGAAGAGCTAAACCAGGTTCCACTCTGTCTTTTGGTGTAGGCCAAAATTTAAGAACATCTAAAAGTACAAACAACAAGTTCAGGATTCACAATTATCCTGACAACCATAGGCATAACCCTGGAAGGAAATGTGATACTTAAGGATGAAATTCTACACCAGGTTTCATAAGACCAGGAAGGGGGAGGCCCCACTTAAGTAGAAATTTGTGAAAAATCGAGCTGAGCCAAAGTCAGGCCACAGTGTGCTGTGGCTAGAAAAATCCTAAGGCTGGTCTGGGGCCCTATGACAGCTACACTAGTGCAGGGGGCAAGTGCAGGCAGCTCTGGCCAGATGGGGAGGGCAGGGCACTAGAGTGGGCAGCGTCAGGACACTGTCATATAAAACCCAACACATTTCAGAAGTGGGAAGGCAGTCTTGGAATTTGGCCAGCCACGCTCAAATAGCTACAGAGCTGTCAAATGTGAGAAGGAGGAAGAGGTTATTTCTGTGTCCTTTTGCTAGTCAGAACTAAGAAAATGCCTGAGAGAATTCCAAGGACGCAGCTTTCTCTCTTAGCTTAAAAGCTAGAGCCCCAGGCAGGTTCCGGATGACAATCCTTTAGGAGGGGAGGAGAAGTTTGTCTTAGCGGGGCGGGTGGCCTCCTGCCCAGTACCTGAGGCCGAAGCCAGGCCTGCGCGGTCCGTCCCCACACCATGTGTCTCCCAACCCCACAGATGACGGCAGTGACCCCCGGCGCGACGCGCCCCCGGGCGCCGACCCCCGGGAATACTGCATGTCGGACCGTGACATCGTGGAGGTAGTGCGCACGGAGTACGTGTATACACGGCCCCCGCCGTGGTCGGACACACTGCCCACCATCCACGTGGTGACGCCCACCTACAGCCGCCCGGTGCAGAAGGCTGAGCTGACGCGCATGGCCAACACGCTGCTGCACGTGCCCAACCTGCACTGGCTGGTGGTGGAGGACGCGCCGCGCCGGACGCCGCTCACCGCACGCCTGCTGCGCGACACCGGCCTCAATTACACGCATCTGCACGTGGAGACGCCCCGCAACTACAAGCTGCGCGGCGACGCCCGCGACCCGCGCATCCCGCGGGGTACCATGCAGCGCAACCTGGCCCTGCGCTGGCTGCGTGAGACTTTCCCGCGCAACTCCAGCCAGCCGGGCGTGGTCTACTTCGCTGACGACGACAACACCTACAGTCTGGAGCTCTTTGAGGAGGTGTGGGACGGGCAGAAGGCGGGGAAGGTGGGGGAGGATGCCGGCTCAGGGCCTCTGGTGTGGGGCCCCGGGGCTCCTCCTGAGGGCCCCTTTGGAATGGGCACATAGAGAAAACTTAGGTTTGGCCGGGGGGGGGGGGGGGGGGGCAGTGCCAATTGGGGTCGGTGTAGACTGCGGGGAACCAGGGAAGGGATGGAGAAAACTCGCTGCAAGTTTCAGCCGTCACCAGTAGTTAAAGGGAAGAGAGTTGGTGGTGGTGAAGTTCTTAGACCAAAGTCTTGACCTTAGAAGCATTGTCTCAGTAAAGGCCTCGAGTGCAGTCATTCTATGTGGAACAGCTTGTCCTTGGCATTTGTGAGTCATGGGAGTCTGGGGCAGGGGAAGGAGTCATTCTAGACTCTAAATTGGGAAGATGGAGGTTTTGCAGGAGAGGAAGCTGGGCTGCAAGTCTTGCAGAGAAGAAACATGTCAGCTGGGTGAGAGATCAGGCCTTGTTCACAGTGAGGCAGGTCTCCCTATAGGTGTGCCCTGTGGAGAATGCATCTGGAGACAGGGCTGGGCTGGATCCCCTGGTACGGCTTCAGATGGCCTGTCTGCATAGAGTTAATCGAGTTCCCCTTCTCTGGGGACAGGCTCCATTCCCCATCAGCAGTGCCACCTGCCCTGACTCTGGATCCCCTCTTGTAGATGCGCAGCACCAGGAGGGTGTCTGTGTGGCCTGTTGCCTTCGTTGGTGGCCTTCGGTACGAGGCCCCACGGGTCAACGGGGCAGGGAAGGTGGTCGGCTGGAAGACAGTGTTCGACCCACACCGACCATTTGCAATAGACATGGCTGGATTTGCCGTCAACCTGAGGCTCATTCTACAGCGTAGCCAGGCCTACTTCAAGCTGCGTGGTGTGAAAGGAGGTTACCAAGAAAGCAGCCTCCTCCGAGAACTTGTTACCCTCAATGACCTGGAGCCCAAGGCAGCCAACTGCACCAAGGTAAACCCTCCCAGAACTGACACCTATAATGCAAGCTTTTTCCAACCCATCCAAACCCTCCTTCAGATCGGAGTGAAGGAAATAAAGACCTCAAATCAGCCCTGCAAAGGACCAGCCTAGAGCCATGCCTTCCTAGAACACCCTCCTAGGAAGGTAGTTTATCGCATCCAAGGCTGTCACACCAAAGTCAAGCAGGGAAATAAAGAGGGTGGTGGTCAGTGAGCAGGGCCAAGGGTTGCCTTTCCTCCCAAACCTCCACACAGCAAAGCTCCACAACTGCCCTGCCGGACGTGTGTGCACATATGTACGAACACGTGCCTGCCTGGTACATGCACACACATGCATGGGCGCACACATGCATGCATGCACGTGGACAGGCACACGCTGCTTCTGGTTTGGAATTCTCCAGCTAGGCCCTAAACTATCACTAGTTTGATCCAAAGCCTCCTGAAGAAATTCTTCCCTCTCTGGAGAGACCTATGAAGAAATACAGGGGAAGACAAAAAGCAAGAGATTTTGGAACTGATCTGTTTTATGTAGCTATACACCTTTTGTTTCCAACAGATATTTTGAATGCATCATATGTACAAACAGCAAGAATGTGGGGGTGGGGGAGGTAAATGGGAATAACAATAGAGAAAATCTTGATGGAACGAGGTCAGAACAGGAGGGGCAGGAAAAGTACTCACAAAGCGTGGGAGTGAGCAGGGAGGTGGTGGGCTGAGGTCACGGGGGCCTGCCCCATGTTGTTTCATGTCTCTGGACACACAGATCCTGGTCTGGCACACACGGACAGAGAAGCCAGTGCTGGTGAATGAGGGGAAAAAGGGCTTCACTGACCCTGCTGTGGAGATCTGAGCCCCAGGATACAGGTATGGCAGGGATGAGGGTAAACCACACACTCGATGCACATCAAGTTTGGATGCAGAATAAATCTGCAGAGGATTTTCCTCTCGGTTTTTAATTGTGGGAGGACAGGGCAAAAGGGGGCAAGGGCGGAGGGGGCATAGCTGAAGTCCTCATCCCATTGTGCCACCTGGAAGTTAATAAGAACCAACTTCCATCACACAGCTGGGTCCTTCTGCCACCAGCTCCTTTGAAGGCCTCACCTTCTAGACATGGCCTCATGACAACCTCCTGTCATTACTGCTATTATCTTGGCCACAACTCCAGTCCTGTTGCAGGGTGGTGCTATGTAGACTCTTTCTCCGAGGCTCTGTCTTCCCCTGTGGTCTTCAGCCATGCTTCTGTGACAGGGACGCCTTGCTCCCTGCCTCTACCTCATCAAGCACATCCATGTGTCTCCTAGTAGTAACCGTGTGGTGCTAGGTTGAAAGCAGGGACCCTAGAGCCTGGTTCAGCCTCCAGGCCTACCACTTCTCACCCTTTGACTTAACTTACTTTTTCTTAGTCTGTTTTTTGATCTGTAAAATGGGTTTTGGGGAGCACCAGAAACAATCTTTGGTACCCAAGGAGTCTTATATAGGTATTGCTGTTTTTATTTGATTCTTTAAAACTTTCTATGGAAGTAGGTCACAGGATCTATCTATATTTTAGAGGTTAAGAAACGGTGTTCAGAAAAGCTACATGAAGTGAATTGTGCCAGCTGATTGTCCAAGTCAGGAAGTTTCTGTGGGCTTTTCTATGTCATTACAGAGGTGAGAGCTCAGACAGCGGGATACACCTCTGTCCTCTGGCTCCAGAGTTAAGCTTCAGCTTTCCTATCATGTTCACAACTGCCCTGCCCACAGACCTCAGGGTGTCAGTCTGCCTGCTTTGTGCCCCGAACCAAAAAATCAGCTTGACCAATGCAGCTGAAAATGCATCAGTCCAAAGCCCTGTTCCCTGCCTCCTCACCTGCTCACCAAAAGAACCCACCTGCCTCTCAATAAGGGATCCACAGAGGACCCTGAGGGTTGGGCTTTGCAGAGCTCCTGGGTGAACTCTGATGGGGGCTCAGGATTAGGCAGTTTGGCCAGAACGGCTGCCCCTCAACTGCCTCCCCACATCATGCCTCACCCATATTCCTCCTCTCCCCTTCACAGGAGCTTCCTTCTCAGATCCTGTGCCTGGCCTCCCATCCTCTCCCCATGGCTGATGGTCCCTCCGAGGCAAACTCCTAAGGAATCACCATCATTCTACTTTCTATTCTGGGAGCTTCAGAGAGAGCCCAGCTCGATGCCAGGACAAAGGACGGAGAACCTAAAGCACAGAAATCCCAGACCTGTTGTTCTCTTCCATCTAGCATGACCAGGGGCCCAGCTGCTAGCCAAGCCATGCCAGCTAGCGAACCAGTGCCCCAGCATGCCTCCCCAGAGCTTCCTGCACTGACAGGGCCTGCGGGAGCAGACTCAGTGGGCACTGAAGCCCTGGAGTGAGGCCAGGCTGGAGAGAGGTGAAAAGACCCCGGCTGTCAAGTGCAGTGTGGCCTTCCCTGGCTCCCTGCTCCTGGGGCCCAGCACGACCACACAGGCCATCTGGCCAGGGAATTCTGAAGACTAGAGAGCAGCCCCCTGCCTAGGCATCAGGAACACCCCCTCCCCTCCTCAGAGAGCTGCTCTCAAGTAGACATACCTCTCTGGCTTTCCTCTGGTTCTCATTTCCAGAGCATAAGTCTGTCTTTGATCCCAACTGGTGACCACCCTGCATGAGGGGAACCTGAGCCTGCCATCAGGCTCCCCCATACCTCAGGCTGTGGTAGGAGTGGAGCCCCTTACTCTGGCCCCACATCTCCAAGCCTACTCCTTCCAGTACAGAGAAGGAGGTGGGCCCTTGAGCCAGCACAGGTCATGGACTGACCTGGACTAAGACCATGCAGGCCCCTGTCTAGACACTGCCTCCGCACTGTCCACTGGGCTCCAGGGCCCCTCGCCTGGGCTGGGACTGGGGAGGTTAGGAGCCCTCTTTCTGGAGCTCTTGAGAACCACAGACCTCAGGGGCTAAAGTGAACCAGGGGTGGACAAGGTGGAAAGAAGAGGGAAGTAGGGGCAGTTCCATATTCCTTCCTGCCTCTGGTTGGGAGGGGGGGGGGGGAGGGGTAAGGGCTTTGGGTTAACAGAAGGATTTGTGGCAAAGGGGCAGAGATCATCTGGACCCTGAGGGGAAAGGAAACCTGAGCACACACTACTTTGGAAAATCATTCTATTTTAAACACATAATGGGAACGAAAACCTCCCTTGTCCCTAAGTTGAGAGCATGAGGAACAAGCCTGCTGCTTGTCCTCCTCTCTCCCCAGTCACCCACCCCCAAGAGAAAGAACAGTGTGCATGTGTTGCCCCCTGCACCAGGAGAGGCCCCTGACAGGGACAGGCCTCTTCTGATTCTCTCACTCATGCTCCTGAAAGTTGGAAGCACAATTTTCCTCCCAAGTGGAGGAAAGGGAAAGGCCTGAGCCTACTGAAGAGGTGTTTATTTTTTAACGCTAACAGCCCCCATGCCCCGTTTAAACTCACAGGACCAGTCTAAGGACTGCTGAGAACCCACTCCTGGGTGGGTGGGTAGGATTCAGTCCAGCAACCTAACATTCAAAAAATAGCATTGGCTGCCGATTTTGAAATGGATTTAACTGCCCACAGCATTCGTGAAACCATCCAGTGGAATCCTGTCTGTGAGAACCCTGAGACACCTTGCAAGACGTTCCCCAGCCTCTTAGACTTTCGATGGCGGCTCTGGAATCAACCCCTCAGAGCCAAGTGGGGTGGTGCAGGAGGGAAGGGAGGAGGTGTGCACAGGGCACCCACCAAACGAGTGAATTTATGCCCAGGCACGGCACTGCCTCACTCACCAAAACCAGCCCTGAATGCTCAGGTCAGCCTGGCTGGTAGGCCACCTTCTTAGCCAAAAACCCAGGGCTCATTTTTCAGGAAATTGATAATGAACAACAAAATGGGATATCCTCTCTCTGTTTTTGTTTTTGTTTTTTGGCAGATGCTATTTCTGTTGTTTCCACCTAATAACCTCTCTCTTAGCTGCATGTGTATTTATTTATAATTATAATCCTGGTGGACTGCAGCTTTCATCTTTGTTGGGAATGAGTTTTTTCCAAATCAGAGCTGGGTCCATGACAACAATTTGTTTCCCAGACCCAGTCTGTTCCTGCTCCCCACCACAAAGGAGTGAGGCTGGGGGCTCAGAGCCCCGAGAACAGAGCCTGGGGGGGAGGGCAGAGCCCATGCAGCTGCACCATCTGGTCTGTTTTAATTTAACTGTATTTAATTTGTTTCCAAAATTAAAAGTCAAACATGGTTTTTAACAGCCCTAATCTTCTGCAGCCCTGCCTTACTTTATTCTCAGAAACTGTCTTAACTATCCAACAAGTATTTATTTGGAAGGCATTATTCTAGGATCTAGTACAGAGCAGTGAAAAACCAGAGCACTTGTCTTCATGGTGCTTCCCTCCTTGGGAAACAAGACAGATGGACACTAGGCAAACTGACAGTATTTCAGATGTGATCTGGTCTAAGGAGAAGTATGAGGCCAGATGGGGGTGTCAGAGTGTAGCTGAGGAGGAGCTGATCTTCTCTCCAGGGCCATCAGAAGAGCCTCCCTGATAAGGGGACAGAGGAGAGCTGCAGTGTGCAGACAGGCACTTACCTGGGTCAGAGCTTTCTGGAAAAGAGAACTTGCTCCCATGGGGAGAGTACTTAGCATGTTTGAAGATCGGCAAAAAGGCCAGTGTGCCTGCAACTGACTGGCAAGGTGGGAAGGGGTAGGATGGGAGGTGGGATGGACGCAGTTGATGGAGGATGCAGAATATGTTGGCCCTGGGAACGAGGGCAAAGCTTTTGGCTTCTCCCCCAAGTGAAAAGGTAACTGGAGCTATTGGAGGGTTTGGAGCAAAGGGCCAACATGATCTAACTGACCTGTAAAGAAATCACAGAGGGCAGGGCAGTCTAGGGGAGGCAGCCAATGCTGTGATCCAGGCAGGAGGTGATGGTGAGTCAGAAGAGCAAACCTTGCGGCAATGAGAAGTGGTCAGGTTCTGGACCTGTTTGAGGTACAGCCAGAAGAAGCAGCTGATGGCATGGCTGTGCCATATGAAAGAGAGGAGCCAAAACTAATTTGAGACACAGTATAGAACTGCCCATTTCCTGCTACCAGGCGGAGTGCAGGAGGGATCCCGGAAGAGGCATGGGAGTTTGGTGTCACGCGCAGGAGAGAAGGTAAGTGGACACTGAGTGAGCCTGGAGATAAACATCAGAGAGCGTGAATGTTGAGGCTGTTTACAAACCACCAGTCAGCGAGGCCATCCACAGTGAGTGTGGACAGAAGGAAGTAAAGGCCCAAGGAGCGGGCCTGGAGACCTTCAGCATTTAGAGGTAGGGGTTATGAGGACTCTTCTAAAGACCCTATGATGAGGCCATCCAGTAGGGAAGGCCTGGACAGACCATGAATAAACACTGGAAGATGAGTTCTGCCAAGAGGCTCTGATAGAAGTTGCAGGGCTAGCTGACAGATAAGAAGGTCAAGAACAGTAAGTTGGTGCAAGAGGAGCAAGGCAGCCCTGCACAGATTTGGATAAAAGCAATTCAAGGGGATTCTTCACTTTACAAAAGGATCACAGTAAGATTCATTTAAATACCAGTTCCCTATCACATTTTCCAAGAGAAGCCAACTTTTACATACATCTTTGTAAAATCATGCTCAGGTGTAAGGTAAGGCACAATGACACTGCTCCCCAGTGTTGGCCGTGCCCAAGCCCTGGTCTTATCTACATGTTAGCTTTGTGCTTTCTGTTCCAAGGCAATTCAGGAATAGCAGATGAGTTTGCGGCGCAAGACTGGGGACTTTACCAGTGGCTGTGCTTCACAAATGCCCCCTTCCTTAGCCAAGCCCAAGATGTGAGCCATGGGGCTGCTGGGAACCTCATGGCCTCCTAGTCCCCAAAGGTCTTTATGGGCTCCTGGCACAGGCACCATCCCAAGGAGGTGTTGGCTTTCTAACTTTGATTACTATTGAAGATAATCCAGTGGCAGTACAATACAGATGTGACACATGAGGAAAACTCACCTGCTAACTCACCCACTAATGGAGAGCTCTTGGCTGTCCAGCAGATTCTTACCACCTGCCCAGCAGTACCAGAATGGCTTCTGGCCAATGACTTCTCCTCCCCAATGGCACTTCCAATCCACAGTGACATTTCAGGCAGAATGAAGGTCAGAAGGGAGGTGGTAAGGAACCAGGGACTGGATCATCCACTAACCGGGTAAGTCAGTGTCAAGACTCTGAGGGCCAGTTGGGATAGATAGGTGCCTGACCCTACAAGGCCTTTGCCAGTGATAAACAGGGGCACAGGACCAAAAAAGTATCACCAAAAGGGGTTTGATTGAATTCTGCTTTATTGCAATTCAGAACAGTGAACCTGAGCTAACCCAATGGATTCGATCCCTAGAACAAGCGCCTCAAATTTGGACAGACAATTGCAAAGGAAGGCTGCCTCTCCTCCCTGCTGCTTAAGTTACAGGAAGTAGAAGGAGCGAGACTGAGCTGGAGGCAAGATCTGGGTTAGGCCTGCAGGCCCCGTGGCTACAGCAACATTCCAGGGAGACTACCTGCCCATGCCCCTGGATCTGGGCCTTTAGATCAGGGTGTGGTTCCTACTAGGCTCTGCATTCCCTCGTCAGGTGATGCTTCTTCTCACTGAGTAAAACTGGAAAGACCTTCTAATTCAGGAAGGTAAGTAGCTGAGTATTTCTGTTTCTCCTAAGTTTGGCTTGTCATCCTGTCAGATGCAATTAGAGTAGAAATGAGAAGGAGAAAAAGTGTGTGTCTCTCAAACGAAGTTTCTTCCAGAACCCCAGAGAAGACTTGGAGCGTTGAGAAGAACAAAGTTGATTCAGGCGACACATCCACCTGCTTCCCTATCCTCTGCAGATGGTGACAAATCTTCTCTTTCAGATGAAAAGGTCCAGGAGGGGTGTGGCTAAGCACAGGTGAGAACATCATAGGAGCAAATCTGTGTCTAGAAGGCATGCCCAACTGAAGGCCCCAGGTGTCATCACGTGGACATCTGATTAGACATTTCTCCCTAGAGAGGCATCCCTCTGTCCTCTCCCAGAAGAGAAGGGAAGTAGGGAACGTCCCATCAACAAAGCCCAGCCAAGAAGCCACTTAGGTAAGAAGTAGGTCCCTCCTTCCTATCCCACTTTTCTTCTTCAGTTCTTCAAAGTTTAAGGTCTTGAACTGAACTAGTGGACCCTGCTGAACATGTGGCTGCCTGAGGATGCTACTTCAGGAAACTCTCCTGCATGGGTGGGTGTGAGGCAGCAGAGCACCAGGCTCTGGCCAGCTGGGAGGATGGTGGTGCTCTCCTGCTTCCCACCACCAGGGGGCGCGGGGCAGTGCTGCTCATTCAAGGTACTGGCTCCTGCCTAGGTGGGGTGTGTCAGTGAACTGTATCACAGGGCCTGCCATCTTCTCCTCGAAAACAATAACCTGGAGGGGAAAAAAGTGCTGGTATATGACAGCAGCAGAGGTTTGTCTTGGAGCCAGATGACAGTGCCTTAGGGGAAGGGACTGAGAACCACGCTGGAAGGAATAGGGACCCACAACTGGTTGGTACCAAGGAGGAATGCAGAAGGGGCTGGCTAAACCTTCTGTTCCCTCTCCCACCCTAACAAGCCTAAACAGACTGTGATCTGGGCCTCCCTGGGAAAACACTGTGATACTGGGGAGGGCTGAGACGAGGGAAGAAGTTGCAAGTGCTCCCACCTGGTTGCTGCCTTGGTCCAACCAAGCACCTGGGAGGTAGAGGGTCTCCTGGGGTCCAATGTTCCAGTAGCGTCCAAGGTTTTGGCCATTGATGAATACAACCCCCTTCTCCCAGCCCTTTAAGCAGAATGGGAAAAGGATTAGTTGACCACAAAAGCCACCAAATATAAAGTCACATGGGAAGACAGAGATGGACACATGCCATACGCTTCTCTCAGCTTCTAAGATATCAGTGTGAATGAATATTTCAACACTCATGAGGTTAACACATGGGTATTCTATCTCCCGAATCCACTAGCTTTGAGCCTCCTCAGCAAGGTACCCAAGTGCACACCTGGACCCTGAGAAGTACCACCCGGTGGTTCTTCTGCTCTGAGTCCACTCCCCCACCCAAGGAAGGCCCCAGAGGCCCTTCAGAGAGGCCAACACAGAGAATCTCTGGGTGCAGGTGGTATAGAGGGCTCCAGCAAGAGCAGGTACAGGGCTTGGGTTCAGAGCTCTCTGAGGGAAGACTGGAGAACCCAGGCAGGGAGGAGATACAAACCTCCAGCTTCATGAAGGTGTCAAAAGGGGAAAGGGAAATTGACAAGGCACCCAAAAAGAAAGCAGGGAACGTAGGTACTTCAGGGATAGGGCTCCACTTGTCAACGCTGAACCTATGAATAGAATGGAAGACAAGAAAGAAAAGAGGACACTTTCTCAAATTTGGACTCTGTCCCAAATCTAATTATAAAGGCATTCCAAATCCCACCCCCAACCTGTTAATTAACTAAGGTACCACAGAAATTTCCTAGTCTCTAGCACTGGTACTGCCCCTACCTTGGGCAAGTTGCTCTGGGCTCTGGGTCTGTTTACACTTGAGTGGGAGGGTCTAGGGCAGAGCAGTTCTCCAGGACTTCCTGGCTCTTACTGCACATTATCCATGGCTTCACACACTTCATGGGGTGGGGACTCACCTCTGAAAGAAGCTCTTTTTCATATCCAGGCTGTAGATTCTGAATTTTTTCAGGGGAGAATCATTCAGATAGATATTTCCAATTAAACCTGTGGGAAGGAGGCAAGGAAACATGAATGAGGTCAAAGGCAGGGGCACAACTGACCCAGCTAAGGCCCTGCACATACATGGAGAATTTCTGAAAAGTTCCAGTTGGGATTCCTCCAGAAGTATATACTCTCTACAGAGCTCTTCATATGGCATAAAACCTTCTCTAGGAATCCCAAAGGAGAAAAGAATGAGTAAAAAGCAGCATTTGTCAGGACCTCCCAAGGATTTGCACAGAAGAATAATTCCAAGGGTAGTGAGAGCAGAGACCATCACTGGGTGAGAACAATCTCTAGTCTCTCTCTGAAGGGGAAGCTCCCATTTGGGGATAAGAATTTCAACACAATAAAATGAGGCCCAAAGGGCAGATAATCAAGAGGTCACAACAGTTCTAACTTAGCTTCAAGGTCAGATTCAGTAGGGTCCCAGACTAAACAGATCTAATAACTCAGCCAAAAATCTTCTACATGACCTAGGACTGAGGATAAATTAAATATTTAAATTGTGAACAGATGGCAACATGACTTGCGTATCTGAGTCTAAGGATCCACACACACACTTGCATAGTCATTAGCTAGTGGCTTGGGGAAGGGGCCAGCAATGTTAGTCCTGGAGCAGCTCCCATGGTCCTCACAATCATGGAGCCATTGAGTTTCTTGAGAGGTAATTTGAATAGGCTGGGGAGTGCAAACAGGTCTCATGGAGCCTGAAGAATCTTAAGTTGCAGGTACAGGCATGGATGGTGGGGGGTCCGTAACTTATAAACACTGAACTGTTCCAAGGGATAAGTACTCCATAGTGAGAGTCCAGAGCATATCTTATTCAGGAACGTGGGGAGGCAAAGACTGAGAGCAGGGTAAGGCTGGCAATCCCTTCCCACAGACAGGAGAATGAAGGAAGTGAAGATAGGCCTGGAGATGGAGCCTTAGGAGAAGAAGTGAAGATCCAGAGAGGAACACTGGGGGATTGTTTAGGGGAAAAGGAAGGTAAGCCTGGACAGTGCTAGAAGCTACCATGAAACCTATCTGGAGAGAGCCAAACCCCAGGACCCAAGAAAACCCCACAGATGAAAAGGAAGAGGCAAACTTAAGCAGAGAAGGTTTAGAAGACCAGGAAAAATAAAATGAGTTGGAATATTCCTAGGGGAGCACTCCATCAAGAGCATTTTGTTTACTGTATGTACTACCACCTCCTCCCCACCACAAATGAGATCATCAATGGGTTTCCACAATGGGTCAAGAAAAGAAATTCTGGGGCACCTGAGTGGCTCAGTCAGTTAAGCGTCCAACTGTTGGTTTCAGCTCATGTCATATTCTCGGGGTTGTGAGATAAAGCCCCGGGTCAGGCTCCATGCTCAGCACAGAGTCTGCTTGAGATTCTCTCCCTTTCCCTCCCTCTCTTCCCCTCCTCCCACTCACATGTGCGAATGTTCTTTCTCTCTCTCTCCTTCTAAAATAAATACATAAAAACTCTAAAAAAAAAAAAATAAGGAAAAGAAAAACTCAGTATGGAGACCCAAGAAGGCAGGGGTCCTATGCCATTTTTGGCTTCCTGGGAATCCCCTTGCTTAAGCTTCACCACCCCTAGCCCAGCCCCAGCAGATAGTCCCCTGCTAAAGCAGACTACAACCCAGGGAGGTCTGGAGAGGCTTGCTCAGTGTTCCCTGTGTGTTCACCATGGACATGTGAACAACATGCATAAGGAAGAGGTCAGAACGCACATGGGTCTTTTAAGAAGGCCCACTTCCCCTCTCTCCAGTGGGTTTCCGTGAGTTAACTCCATCCCATGGGCTTCAATGAGTTAGCTCCCTCCAATGGACCTCTGCAACCTACCTCTCTCCAGTGGGTCTCCATAACCCACCCCCTCCAGTGGGTTTCCATTATCTGCCTCCCTCCAATGGGCCTCCACAAATCTTCTCCAGTGGGTCTCCATGACCCACCTCCCTTCAATGGGTTTCCACAACCCAATTCCCTCCAATGGGCCACCATGACTCCACCTCACTACAGTCAGCCTCCATCATTAGCTGGTGCACTGGTTTGAAGAAGAGATAGTGAGGCATTGCTGAGGACTAGAAGCTTTTCTCTCAGCACATGCTATGACCCACCTTTGCGCTGGTCATCAATGTTATTCCCGTAGTTGACTCGCCCGCGATTCTCCACCAAGATCCGCAGCCTGGTGTAACCCTGCCAGGAACATAGTGGTCGATAATGACCACCTGATTACCCAACCATAAGATCACAGCTGCACCTCAGAGTCTCTTTGTGGAACCCCAGCTCTTCCCTGAACTCTGGGGATGAAAGAGTACCCACTGATCAGAAAGCAATGTTTTGCCCCTCTTTCCATCAGCAGCTCTGTGGTTAAGGAGCCTCCTGACTTCCAAGTCTTCCTCTTTGACTCCCACCAAACCTGCTCAGGAAGCAGCTGGTGCTAGCCATCACCCAGCTCCCCAGGATAACAAACCTGGATCAAGGGAATAACAATCTTCTTCCTTTCATAGTCCAAGAATCCTACAGACACTGTGTTCACAAATACCTGCAAATGAACAGACAGAAAGCATTCATGTGTCAACAGAAGGGAGGCTTAGGAGGGATCTCTGACAAGCAAGGAAAGGGGTAACACTATGTGTGTGCAGTGGAAACAGGGGTTAGCCAAGCACAGAAGAAAAATGAATGCCCATGATTATAGCTGAAAAGGATGGCAGAGCTGATGGTGATGGGCCATTTCTAGTAACAGGCAGATATGTGAGGAGAGAGAGTCAGATGCATTTGGTAGGGCTTGATGACTACAAAGTCACAGGAAATAAGAGAAGATGCCCCAAGATTAGAGGAGAATTTAATGGTATAGAATTTAAAAAAAAAATAGTAGAATAGACCAAGGAAACTAGGAGCTGGTTTTTTGAAAGAATCAGTAAGACCAATAAACCCCTAGTGAGATTTATCAAAAATAAAAGAGAAAGGACCCAAATAAATAAAATCGTGAATGAAAGAAGGGTGATCACAACCAACACCAAAGAAATATAAACAATTTTAAGAACATATTATGAGCAACTATATGCCAACAAATTAGACAATCTGGACAAAACGGATGCATTCCTAGTGACCTAGGAAGTGAACCAGGAAGAAGTAAAAACCTAAACAGATCCATAACCAGCAAAGAAATTGAATCAGTATCTCCCAACAAACAAGAGTCCATGGCCAGATGGCTTCCCAGTGGAATTCTTCCAAATATTTAAAGAATTAATACCGATTAATACCTATTCTTCTGAAACTGTTTCAAAAATAGAAATGGAAGGAAACTTTCTGAACTCATTCTATGAGGTCAGCCTTACCTTGATTCCAAAACCAAAAAAGACCCCACCAAAAAGGAGAATTACAGACCAATGATGAACATGAATAAAAAAAAAATTCTCACCAAGATACTAGCTAATAGGATCCAACAGTACATTCAAAGGATTATTCACCACAACCAAGTGGGATTTATTCCTGGGCTTTAAGGATGGTTCAACATCCACAAATTAATCAATGTGATACATCATATTAATGAAAGAAAGGACAACAACCATATGATCCTCTCAAATGATTCAGGAAAAGCATCTGATAAAATACAGCATCCTTTCTTGATTAAAACTCTCTACACTGTAGGGATAGAGGGAACATATATGCATAAAAGCCATATATGAAAAACCCATAGTGAATATCATTCTCAATGGGGAAAAACTGAGAGCTCTTCCCCTAAGGTTAGGAACATGACAGGTATGTCCACTCTCACTACTGTTGCTTAACATAGTACTAGAAGTCCTAGCCTCAGCAATCAAAGAACAAAAAGAAATAAAAGGCATCCAAATCAGCTAAGAAGTCAAACTTTCACTCTTCACAGATGACATGATATTCTATGTAGAGAACCCAAAAGACTCTACCCCAAAATTGCTGGAACTGATACAGGAATTCAGCAAAGTAGCAAGATATAAAACAAATGCACAGAGTTCAGTTGCATTTCTGTACACTAACAGTGAGGCAGAAGAAAGAGAAATTAAGGAATTGATCCCATTTACAATAGCACCAAAAATAAGATATCTAGGAATAAACCTAACCAAAGACATAAAGGATCTATACTCTGAAAACTATAGAACACTTATGAAAGAAATTGAGGAAGACACAAAGAAATGGAAAAACATTCAATGTTCATGGCTTAGAAGAACAAATATTCTTAAAATGCACATGCTACTTAAAGCAATATAATCCCTATCAAAACACCATCAACATTTTTCACAGAGCTGGAACAAACAATCCTAAAACTTGTATGGAATCCGAAACAATCCTAAATAGCCAAAGTAATGTTGAAAAAGAAAATCAAAGCTGGGGCATCACAATTCCATGCTTTAAGCTTTATTACAAAGCTATAATCACCAAGACAGTATGGTACTGGCACAAAAACAGACACATAGATCAATGGAACAGAATAGAGAACCCAGAATTGGACCCTCAACTCTATGGTCAACTAATCTTTGACAAAGCAGGAAAGAATATCCAACAGAAAAAAGACAGTCTCTTCAGTAAGCAGGGTTGGGAAAATGCGACAGCCAGATGCAGAATGAAAGTGGACCACTTTCTTACAACATACACAAAAATAAATTCAAAATGGATGAAAGACCTAATATAAGACAAGAATCCATCAAAATCCTAGAGGAAAACACAGGCAACAATCTCTTGACCTTGGCCACAGCAACTTCTTGCTAGACACATCTCCAAAAGCAAGAGAAACAAAAGCAAAAATGAACTATTGAGACTTCATCAAGATAAAAAGCTTTTGCACAGCAAAAAGTCAACAAAACTAAAAGGTAACTATGGAATGGGAGAAGATATTTGCAAATGTCTTCTCAGATAAAGGGCTAGTATTCAAAATCTATAAAGAAGTTATTAAATTCAACACCCAAGAGATGGAGAGGAGAAGGGAGTTGGGGGAAATTGGAGGGGGAGACGAACCATGAGAGACTGTGGACTCTGCACAAAACTCTGAGGGTTTTGGAGGGGCGGGGGATGGGAGATTGGGTGAGCCTGGTAGTCGGTATTATGAAGGGCATGTATTGCATGGAGCACTGGGTGTGGTGCATAAGCAATGAATTCTGGAACACTGAAAAGAAATTTTAAAAATAAATAAAAATTTTTAAAAAAATTCAACACCCAAAAAAACAAAAAAATCTGGTCAAGAAATGGGCAGAAGATATGAACAGACATTTCTCCAAAGAAGACACACAAATGGCCAACAGACACATGAAAAAATGCATATAACCACAATGAGACACCACCTTACAGTGACCAGAATGGCTAAAATTAACAAGTCAGGAAACAACAGATGTTGGTGAGGATGCGGAGAACGGGGGGATGTAAACTGGTGCAGCCTCTCTGGAAAACAGTATGGAGGATCCTCAAAAAGTTAAAAATAGAACTACCCTATGACCCAGCAATTGTACTACTAAGTATTTATCCAAAGGATATAAACATAGTGATTTGAAGGGGCACATGCACTCCAATGTTTATAGCAGCAATGTCCACAATAGCCAAACTATGGAAAGAGCCCAGTTGTCCATTGACAGATGAGTGGATAAAGAAGTTGTGGTATATATATATACACACAATAAAATATGACTCAACCATCAAAAAGAATGAAATCTTCCCATTTGCATCAATGTGGATGGAGCTAGAGTGTACTATGCTAAGCAACATAAGTCAGTCAGAGAAAGACAAATACCATATGATTTCCCTCATGTGGAATTTAAGAAACAAAACAGATGAACATAAAGGAAAGGAAAGAAAAATAAAGTAAGATGAAAACAGAGAGGGAGACAAGCCATAAGACACTCTGAACTATAGGAAACAAACAGAGGGTTGATGGAGGGAAGGTGGGTGGAAGGATAGGGTAACTGCGTGGTGGACATTAAGGAGGGCACGTGAATATATGAGCACTGGGTGTTACATGCAACTGATGAATCACTAAATTTCACCTCTGAAACTAATAATGCAGTGTATATTAGTTAATTTGAATTTAAATATTTTTTTTAAAAAAGAGAAATCACCCCTACCTGTCCCCGGTCACGCACAAGACCACTAAGGATGCCCGATGAAGCAATGGTGGTCTCATACAGAGTGTACCCAAAGGACTGTCCATTTCCATTATTTACTGGCAGGTTTTCCATATTGACTGGTTTTTCAGAATTGACTGGCTGCATAGAGGAGAATATGGGGAGATAAGGCTAGGCAGAGGAGAAAAGAGACTTCTGGGGGAGTGCAGGGTAGCAGACAGATCCCCACCTGGGACTAGGGGGTTGGGGGAAGAGGCCCTCTAACCTTTTCTTCTAGTTTGACCTCTCACTATACAAACATGGAGAGCCAATCCAGCTGATAGGCTCTCCAAGCTCCAAAATTCTGATTTTTGACTTCTCATCTCATTAGCCCTATGGCTGTCCAGGATCAAAGGGATGGCAGATGTATGATAACAATAGAACAAAGCCTGGAAATGTACCAGACCTGTAGCCTTTCAACCTGCCTTCATTTCTACATCACTGCACTCCATTGGGTCAGCTCCAGGGGTGCACCCTCTTCTCAGAGGGGATACAGCCCATTCACATGCCTCTTTACCCTCCTCCCTGTCCACCAAGGCTGGAGAGAGACTACTACCTACTGTATTACCCAGTTTTTCTTCAAGTTCTTTTTGTTCCTTTCCACTCCATACCCTAACGCAAGTTTATTCTCTTTCCTCTGAGCTCTAAAGTCAGAGTGGACCTTAAAGCTATCAAGCACTCGTTTTTCTCCCTCCACAGTCCCACTGGCCCACCTAGTGACAGTCCCAGCTTCCCTGCCCCAAGGCACTCACCTCCTCCATGTACTTCAGGGCGTCCCACAGTGACAGGTATAAATATGGTCTCAAAGGCTCATACGCAGTCTTGGGAAGAAGGTCAGGTTGGGGAGGAAGAGGGACACCTGCAACACAGACAATAGGGTCATCCCAAGAGGACCCAAAATCACTGCCACCTCCAACCTCCCCAGGCCCTGGCTCCTTTCCGCAGTTCAATGTGCTCCTTTATCCTAGAGCCAAGAGGGAAACATTCTTAGACTGCTTGGCCCCACTTAGAAAAGCACCACAGGGGTGGGGGGGGTGCAGGGGACTTGACTTCCTCATATCCTCAGGAGTCTTAACACCCATTGGAAGGTGAAGCTGGTGACACACAGACCATGATAAAGAAAACAGTCTCTCAAATTTGCCTGTCCTTGTCTAGGGACATTCTTGCATACAAGTTAACTGGGGTTGAGGTAGGGTAGTGAAGAACTAACTCTTTAGGGAGTCTCAGAGCAAAAAGGGCCCAAGTTGGTGCTTGAGTCTTCTGTCTTCCGGGTACCTGAGATAGAGCCAAAAAAACCTCGGAGCTTGAAGTACTTGGCTGTGTAATCCCCAGCCTCTGTCAGCACTGCATCATAGTCTGCAAGACACCAGAACGCTGTCACTAGTCACCTGTGTCACAGAACAGTGTCCACAGCAGCAAAAAGAGAAAGGAGAAGCTGGGTACGGCAGCAGGGTCCTCACCCCAGCAATTTGGGAGGCACAACCCTTTTGTGTTGTGTGAGCCATGAGTCCAAATACAATAAGTACTAAACACTATGAAGTACCACCAACAGTGCCATGGCCTGGCATGACCCACAATTTTCTGCATCTTGCCTGACTTCAGGGGACTGTCAACCTAAAGGATTCAGAGGTCACACATTTCAAGGGCCTGAGTAGGGAGAAGAGGCTACCTTCATCAAAGGACCTTCCCTCACCCTGGCTGTACCTCTCCCTTCCTCCAGTGACTTCCAAAGGCTCATAGGCATGTCAGTGGTCTTCAGTACCTCCTACTGCTCTATAAGTTTAAAACTGATAATCCAAGCAAAACCATCCTTTCCTCAGGCACTGTAGAACCAAATCCATTAAAGGTGCCAGACACTGCCCCTAAAGGACTCTGCATAAAAAGCTCCAAACATGCAAATGTGGGGTGTTCCACGAAGGGCCAGTGTTGGGGAATACTTGCCATAGCTGGTGACATCAGATTTATATTCATGAAAGTGCATGGCTCCATTTATGAAGCCAAAGTTGGTACCTCCATGGAACATGTAGAGGTTGATGGAGGAGCCAGCATGGAGGATGGCAGACACTGTTTTTAGAACCTCTGCAGGAGGAGGGGAGAAAGGGGATGTGCAGAGCGAGTCAAAGTTTAGGACGAGCCACAAGTCCTGTTGACATCTCAGCTTTCCTGATCTCCCCCCAACCCCATCAAATTCAACTCCCTAGCTCTGTCCTTCAGCTTCCACTAGAGCTGCAATCACAGAAGATGAAGGGTATGAAGAGAAAAGGGCCAGCAAACACCAAAGCCCCCGAGCTGAAGCCTTCTAGTTGTTTGTTCCACCATGGCCAAATCTCCAATGACTATGGTCTGAACAATGGCAGCCTTCTACCTCCACACTTGTCAACAATTACTCACACTTGGTAAGGTGCAAAAGACTGGACTCCTAATTGCAGCTGTAATTTCTGACCACCTCCCCAATCCCACCTCTATTATAGAATTAACCAAAAATGTGAACGATAACATCAAAGGAGAAATATACAGTATTAACATACACACACACACACACACACACATATATAGGCAATTAGATTGACAAATATTAAAAATTATTTTAATAACCAGTGTCAATAAATCTGTGGGAAATATGTATTCTCATTTAATAATAGTAAGAATTGCTGTAGTCTTCTGAAAGAGCAGTTTGGTACATATATATCAAAATTGAATTAATGCAGCATTCCACTGGTTAAGGAATTCTATTGGTTATCCTAGGGCACTAATATGCCAGGTATGCAAAACTGGATGTTCAAGCATGGTCGCTGCAATGGCATTCAATTAACAAAAACCACTGGAAACAACCTAAATGTTCATCAATAAGAAAATGGCTAAATAAATTGTGGTTTAATCATCAATACTACAGGGTTCTTTCTGTTCTTTAAAACGGTGATGGAATCTCTCCTAGAAGGCTGTTCATTTGTGTCCATCAGGGCACAAGCAAGTAACAAAGAGCAGATAGGACTGCAAGTGTCCATATCTCTGTGCATGCATATAGGGCTGCAGAGAGACACACAGAACTGCCTGCACAGTATACAACTGACCCTCAAACGACACGGGTTTGAGCTGCACAGCTCCACTTATGCATGATTTCTTACAGTACAGCGTAAAGTATTTTTTTCTTTCTTATGATCTTCTTCATAACCCTGTCTTTTCTCTAGCTGGCTTTATCATAACAATACAGTATATGATACAGATAACATACAGAATATGTGTTAATCAATTATATGCTATCAGTAGATCTCTGGTCAATAGTAGGTTATTAGTTGTTAAGTTTGGGAGGAGTCAAAGTTATACCCAGACTTCAAGTGTGCAGGGGGTCAGCCCCACTACCTGCCGCATTGTTCAAAAGTCAACTGTATGTGTTTTCTCTGGGCTCTGGGCTTTTTATTTCTTCTTCCTACATTTTCTGTATTTGCTGGGTGTTTGCAATAGGCGTGCACTGCTTATCTAATTATAAAAACATGATAAAGCAGTGTTAAGGGTCCTACCATTCACATCAAATGTCAGGACATGTGACTCTGGAATATCAACAGCTGATTATGACATGCAGATAATCCAGGAGTCTTGTACCCTACAGCTCATTTACATCAATTAGCAGGTTATTTGGAACTGATTTTTATTTCATAGGTCAATACACATGCTGGGTTTAGGTACCGCAAAGCACTTACCAGAAGAATCCAGGATGTTGTGTGGGCCTCCCCACGAGTCAAACCACCCTGTCCAGTACTCCATCACCATCTTGGGCTGAACCCTCTGGGCATCACAAAATGAGAAGTTAGCTGGCCAAAAGAGGCAAGGGGGAGTTCTTCCTTCAGGGAAATCCCAGCCCTTCTACCCTTCCAAATCTTCCCTGACCACACACTCCTTGCTGTAAGAGCCATCAAAAGCAGTGCACAGGTGAGGACCAAAGGCATCTGCACCAGCTTATCTTCCACATGTGGCCTCCACACTGCAGGTAGAAAGTGGAATGAACTATCAAAGCTGGTGCAGGAGACCCTGATGCCTTAATGTGGTTTTAATGTTACATACGGAGCTGGCAAGAGAACACAGGGATATAAGCCTGCATCAGAATGCAGCATGTACTCTGGAAGACTTTTCCTACATGGCTTTCTGGGTCAAGCCACACTTTGCCTATCCTCTCTCAGGGAAAGAGAATGTTCTAACCGGATTTCTGACAGGCACCCCAGAGACGCAGACCCCTCAGCTGCTGTTTCCCTTTAGCTGGAAGAGTCAGAGGGCTGTAGAGTGGACCCCTCTCTGAGGTCTAGCTTAAACATAAGTTTACAAAACTGGACAAGAAAATCAGGGAGTTATTTAGCACAGTGAGTCATGGTACAGGCCCTGCAGCCTCAGAATCTGGCTTCATACCTTGGCTAGGATGTTTGATAACAATTAAGTCCTTAATATTACTTCAGAATACTGCCTTTGGTGCGGGGTTGCCCCAGGGATGTAGAAACAATTCCCAGAACCATGCTCCACTGTACTGTTACTATGCTGTGTTTGCGGGAGCACCAGAGCATCAGGGGGGAGATATAAGGACTAACATGCTGGTGTTTCAGGTTCCGCACCACAGAGCTGTCCTCATTCATCAAGTACTTTCTCCATTAGTGATGGCCTTACATTTAGAGGGCAACACATACAGAGCAACAAAATCTGGTCCAGACTCATGGGGTAGATTTATTATCTGCTGAGTAGGAGATACCAACCATGCCAGAGGAAAAGCCAAAGTAGTCACAATAATTTTTTTAGCAAGGCTGGTGGCTGTCTACCTCCCAAGAAGGGGATACACTGTACCATGTTTAAGTCCCTAAGGGAGAAGTAGATTCTCTGTGCCACATGTCAATAGTCTCCACAGCTAGGAGGGGGCTCCCTGACTTGAGGGTGCCAGGGTCAAGTACTGGGGCGCCCACCAGTGGCCCAGGTCACTGCCTTGCATGTTGTGGTTAAGAGCTGAAGTTCTGCCTCAGTCAGACTGTGCTCTGCCTCCTCACGTGCCACTTACTGGGTGCTCTTTTTGTTCTCAAATCTGTCTCCTTAACTACACAACCATGACCACAGTAGCCAGCTGACCTGGTTCCTGGGAGAATTACATGAAATAATGCACATAAAGCCTTTAGCACATGGTGCCTAGCACTTGGAAAGTACTCAAGAAACACTCATGTTAATTATCTCCATCACCGGACATGCACAGGAGGGCGCAGTGGGGTGCTGTTGGACATCCCGAAGTTTAGCAGAGCTGCGCCTGTCCTGTTTGATCATCCAAAGCAGACTCTGATCGAAGTCCCCTTTCTTGACGAAAACAGACATCACTGAACTACGGACAGAAAGGCCGTTTAATGGAGCCTGTCTGTCAGCAGGATGACCCGGCCTGGGTACATAGGTGTGGGGACCCTATCTAAGGATGACCATAAAGGAAACAACATGAAACCTTGCTTTCCTGGGTGCTTTCCAAATATTACTTCATTTGATCCTCAAACAACCCCATGAGTAGGTACTATCATCATCCCCACTTCATAGAAGAGGAAAGAGAAGCACAGAGAGGTGACACTCTCTATCCAGTGGGCAGAGACTGCTCAGTGTTCTATACCTGCCTTAGACAGCACTCAAGTACGATCCTATTTAGTTGCTGGGCAATTGTTTCTTTTTGTTTATCTCCCCAGGTAGGTCACAAACCCCATAAGGGCAAAGACCTGCCATCTTAGTCACCACAAGGTAACAGGGCCTAGACACATTCCACACACAGAGCTGGCACTCAGTCAACACTGGAGGAAGAAAAGAAAGGGAAAAGTGGCTAGACCTGGGCCCTCTGGGAGAAACTGTCTCTCCCTTCACTGGCCTAACAAAGTCTGCCTGGCATCAGGTCCCATCCTATCTCTTCTCTTCCTGGTCACCGTCCTTGCACATTCCACTTATCCTCCTAAACTTAGGTAGTAGCCACATCATACACACAGGTGGCCCTCATGCTCCACAGCTTCACACTCCCCTGGTGATTTCATATGGATGTGCCTTTGGGCCTACTTCTGCTCCAAGAAATGAACAGGTAGAATGGAGAACAGCCCCAGCATCTCTGCATTTATGGGGGATACTCATGTTCCAATAGCTCCACAGTAGGCCCGGGGAATCAATGCCTACACCTAATAGGTGGTGACAGTTTGGGGCATTCACACCCTTCAGTAAGACACAGTGAGAAATGGGGCCCCAGCTCTGTGAATGGGCTGCCACTACCATGGCCAGATCCCATTGGCCTCCTAAGGAGAGACATGTGAACTCAAGGGAAGAGAAATCAATCAGAATAGGATTTAACTATAAATTCCCATCAACCTGAAGGATGTGAACCTTATACTCAGAAACTCCTCTCTTTTGTGACCTGGAACGGCCCAGGCCTCCCATCTTTCTGATGACAATGATTTTTCTAGGCTCAGGGGGCTCTTACGGGTTAAGGTCAGACACACACAGTATAGGTCAGGAAAGTTTCTCTCCTCAATCACAAAATGAGCATATCTGGGGCTAATGGAGTCCACAGAATTCTAGACCAGAGCCTCTGTGAACACACTAAGCCTAGGCCTCCAAAAAGGGCCCCTTTCTCAAGAGGCAAGAAACCACATCCATGCATCAGTCTATACAACACCACCTTGGAGAAACACTTACACTCCTACAGCGCTTCCCTACCTGAGGGCATGTCAACACAGGGGCGACAGGGGTTGAGAGTCACAGTGCAGAAGGTTGGCTGTGAGGTGAAAGTCTGAGTGAGCCCAGAGTCCTTCTCTCCCAGAGCCCTGGGTATAGCTGCAGGTACCTCACAGCACTGTACACTTCCTGACAGAGGCTCCACTTAGCTCTAGGACTTTCTATATGCATGCCAAGCAGAGCAAACAGCTGCCCCTGGGCCAGACTTACCTGCACACTTAAGAGAAAGTTGGTTAATAACTGCAGCTCATGGTGTGACTGCAAGTTGATGGTGGCCAGCACTGTGAATGGGAAGGAGAAAGAGAAACAAAGCATGTCTTAAAGGCAAGGAGACTTTCTGAGCTAAGCCAGACCTTTCCCAATTTACCGGCAAAATAAATTAACCTTGGCATTGTTTCCCACCTCCAATTAGAGTTTAGTTCCTCAGATGTCAAGAGATTCATCTTGTTCCTCTCAGAAACTCCACCACTCAGCACAGAGCTTACAGGGCAATCATTCGCTAGGCATCTGTTCTTGACTAATGTAATTTTTACAAGCAGAGGGTACATTTCTGGTGATTATTCTTTCATAGGAGCCTAGAGTCTGATCTTTGTTTTGCATCTCAAGCATCTAGTGCAAAGTAATGATCTAAATGAAGACTCCCCTTTTATTTCTTAAATGAGGGCTAATTTTCTATTCCATCCCACAATGTGTCCATTTTTTAGTTTAAAGTTATATATTTTTTTAAAGATTTTATTTATTTATTTGACAGACAGAGATCACAAGTAGGCAGAGAGGCAGGCAGAGAGAGAGAGAGGAGGAAGCAGGCTCCCTGAAGAGCAGAGAGCCCGATGTGGGGCTCGATCCCAGGACACTGGGATTATGACCTGAGCCGAAGGCAAAGGCTTTAACCCACTGAGCCACCCAGGTGCCCCGAGTTTAAAGTTATATTTTAAATGGCATCAGTGAAAGGTATGCCCAAGAAAGATGTGCTACATTTGGCCTACCCCAGCGCAGAACTTGGCTTCTGAGGGTCCTTGCCTGCCTGTTGTCTGCTTGGACAGCAGGCCTCACATGGACTGGGTTTGGCCTGAGCTCCAGCAGGTCTGGGAATGCATGAAAGAGATTAAGCAAGCCTGCCAAGCTGGCTACCCTGATACTCTCCTATTGGACATAAGCTACTGATTACCAGTGATTAAAAACAAACAAACAATACCTGAGGCTCCAGGAGGTTAAATAACTTGCCTCAAGATCACACAACTGGTAAGCAACAGAGTAGGGCTGCAACCCAGGCCCATCAGACACTGACCCATTGTCCTGTGATAGCACCATCCTCCAGCAAGCCACTGGATAAGACCCTACATCCAGACCCCTCCTCACCTAAAGGAGGAACCTCAAAGACAGGAGGCCTGACTGAAAATAAGCAAGCAGAAATCTCAGAAGTGAACAGGATTAGCATGGCTAACAACATGGCATCTATTCCTAGTCTTCCTGAATCCTCACTAATATAAAAATAAAGGAATCCAAAGGTGGAAGGCCATAAAGAACAATATCTAGAGAGGAGACAAAGCAGAGAGGAAGTTTCAGGAAAATCTCAGGAGGCTGCAAAGAGCAGTGGGTCAGTGAATGGCCCAGGAGAGTGGAAGAAGCTTCAACCAGCTCCCCAGTTCCAGCTGCAGTCCTTGTCTCACATCCCAGGCTCTGTGCAGCCAGGAGCACACTTCCCTCCCCTGCCTCACACACTCCTCAAACCTCTTCTCCACTGGAGCCCTACCTCCAGGGGACCACATTCTCTGGGAAAGCTGAGGCCAGGTGTCTCCAGGTTGGAATTGGCACAGCAAAGTGTGAAATAAGGGATGTGCTGCGGATCAGTAAGGGCCATATCAGCCAAAGTATTCCTGTCCATATCTCCTGCTAGCTCCCAGGATAGCTATAGCAACAGACCAAAGGATTTGTCCCTGCAAACACTTAATAGAGCTAAAAACAGTATCTCCAACCGCCAACATTTGGCCTTCCCTCCTGGAAAGAGCACACCCAGCCCAATCACCCCACTGGGAAGCACACCTTCCCCAGCCCCTTCTGGCACTCAGCTTCCAACTGGCCATTTAGTGCCTCCTCTTTAAACTGCTCAGTCAAGAGCCAGACAATTGAGAAAATCCCCTCACATGGAAGACTGAGAAGAACTGGTAAACATATATATATAAAGTAAAATATCCTCAAAGCAAAGTAAGAAAGATAGTGTCCATTTAAAAAGTATGCCATGAGAAAAGAAATATATTCAAGAAAACAAGACGCAGGAAATAAGAGAAGGATTACATGACAGAACTTGAGGAAGTCACCCAAAAAGTGGAACTAAAGGACAGAGATACATCAAAAAGATAAGCAACTTAGAGAATAGATATGAGAGTCCAATCTACAAATAACAGGAGTGATCAAAAGATAGAAAAAAGAAAGGAAAGCATACCAAAAAAATGCACTAACTGGATATTCCACTGACAAGTACCACAACTGTGTCAATTCAAATAACGCACAAAAGTTCCACAGAAGAAAAAAAAAAATCCCATACCAAAGAACATCATTGTGAAATACCAGGATACCGAGGATTAAGAGAAAACCTGTTATTTTCTAGAATGGGAAGGAAACACACACACACACACACACACACACACACACACACCAACAACAACATATAAAAGGATCAGGAACCAGAATGTCCTTGTACTTCAGCAGTGACTGCGGGTGCTAGAAAATCTGGGCACAGTGCAGAGAAGGGATGGGGCAGGAGACCCAGAGCTCAGCCTCCCTCCGGTGAAGCCAGGTAGCAGGCTTCCATCAGGTCAGGGGTGGTGGCGTCTCAGACTCACCGGACTTGACACAGAATCCGATATATACTGGTATTTGGAACACGTGTGACAGGAGTTTGGGAAATCTTTGGTAAAGGGTTTATTTTATTTTTTAAAAAGATTTTATTTATTTATTTGACAGAGAGATCACAAGTAGGCAGAGAGAGAGAGAGAGAGAGAGAAAAGCAGGCTTCCTGCTGAGCAGAGAGCCCGATGGGGGACTTGATCCCAGGACCCTGAGATCATGACCTGAGCAGAAGGCAGCGGCTTAACCCACTGAACCACCCAGGCGCCCTAAAGGGTTTGTTTTAAAGAGAAGGTGTAGGGAACACCTAAAATTAATGTAACATGTGTCAGCTGTGTGTGTGTCAAGTCAAATTTTAAAAAATAACAATAAAAGAGAAAGGGGAGAGAAAAGAGAATTGAAAGAAAAATAAACGGGATAAATACACCGAAAGTGAAAACTAACCCCACCGAAAGCGAGTCATTTCACAAATACTGCCCCGAACACCGCTCGCACCGCAGCACCAGCACCGGGTCAGAATAGCCGGAAGGCACCGGCCAGGGTCGCGGCTGGGGAGGAGGAGGAGAAGGAGGAGGCAGCATTTCTGGTATCTTTACTTTACACTTTACTTTAATTACGTTTTTAAGTAACTGAGAAAAGTTCTGCGGACAGCAGGCAGAGCTCAGGAGGTCAGGGCTGGGGTGCATGGCACCGGGAGGGAAGGGAGGGAAGGGCAGGGGGTTCGCCAACGCCGGGGGTAGAGGAGGGTAAGGAGATGAAGGGGCACGCAGGGCGGGGCGTCGGGGAGGGAGGCTGCACCGAGAGGGCGGAGGCAGGGAGACAGGCAAGGCCGGGGCAGAGGCACAGCGTGGACGGTTGGAGGGAGGCGGCACCTAGAGGACAGAGGCGGGGAGGCGCGGAGGCGAGGAGACGGGTAGGGGGCGAGGAGACGGGTGGGAGGCGGGGAGGGAGGGGTGCGGAGGCGGGGAGGCCCCCCTTTTTAAAAGGGGGGGGCGGCGGGGGATGGGGGTGGGGGCGGCGGGAATGCGGGTGGGGAGCGGGGAGTGGGGCACGGCGGGGGCGGGCCTTGGAGGAGGGCCTGGAGTCCCGCGGCCAGCCTCGCTGACTCCCTCCATGCCCTGGAGGCCTTGCTCAGGACCTTGCTGACGCGCTAAACCTGTGCAGCAGCCTCCAAAAGGGTCTTGCCTGCCGGCCCTGGCCGCAGCCCCGCCCAGGCCCCCCGGAACGACTGGGCCGGCGGAGGCTTTGGAAGCGGCCAGAAGGGGACAGTGCCATCGCGTGGAACTGGCGGGAATCGCTGCTGGTCCTTGAGAAACCCAGTGGGTTTGGGGAAAGGGACTGACTTCTCTTGCACATTCGTCCAAATCACACCCTGAGTGCCCCTCCGCAGGCCGTCGCTGGCCTAGGGCTGCAGAGATGAAAGGCCCTATCTGTTCAGTCTAGTAGAGGGGAGGGCGACGCGGAAGGAACCGGAACCGCGGCGTCTGGCCATGGAGTAAGCTGGTGGGAGCCCTCAGGAAGCATCAGGCAGCTGATAGGAGGCCCTTCCACCACCATCGTCCTTATGAGCATGAACCATGTCCAGGCACAGGCACAGCCAAACAAGAGAGAATCCAGGCCCTGGCGGAACTTACAGCCGCAAACAGGTAAATAAAACAAAGAAACTATCTAGAATGTTAGAAGGCAAAAATAAAGCAGGGCCGAGGGACGGGTGAACTCCAGAAGTAGGTGTATTTCAAATGGGTGCTCAGGGGAAGCCTCACTATGAGGTGACCAGGCAGAAAAGTGGGAGGATAGGGAACAGCCATAAATGGCTCTGCAGGAAGGCTGGGGGTGTCCAGTATGTTCCAGAAATAGATAGGAAGCCAGGAGGACAGTGGAACAGGATGGCAGGGGGAAGGAGACCAGGAGACACCTAGACAGGTCACAGAGGTCAAAGGCCAAAGGAGGGCCTTTGAGGACTTTCTCATAGCTTGTGCTTCAGTCTGAGGAAGGCAAGGTAAACCTGCAGTTAAGGTGAGGCCTGAGGGGATCCAAATGACACTTGCAAATGCTGTCATGTTGAGAAAAAGTTGTGCAGGCGTCAACAGTGAAGAAAGATCAGTTCAGTGCTGTTGCAACAATGCACATGAAAATGATGGTTATAGCGGAAGTGGTAAAACTTACTTGGATCTGGATAAATTTGAAGATAAAACTAAAGATAAAAAGGATTTGCTGGGGCGCCTGGGTGGCTCAGTGGGTTAAAGCCTCTGCCTTCGGCTCAGGTCATGATCTCAGGGTCCTGGAATCGAGCCCCGCATCGTGCTCTCTGCTCAGCAGGGACCCTGCTTCCTCCTCTCTCTCTGCCTGCCCTTCTGCCTACTTGTGATCTCTGGCTGTCAAATAAATAAATAAAATCTTAAAAAAAAAAATAGGATTTGCTGTGTGTCACGCATACACAAATAGAGGCCTGAGAGTGCCTACAAAGTTTAGGGCCTGGGCAGCTGGGGGAAATGGAATTGCAATTTACTGAGAAAAAGACTGAAAGTGGGGCAGGCCCTGGGAGGGAGACAGTTCAGTTCCCGGCAGGTTCCACTGATACGCAGACTTTCTGGGGCGCTGTATGCAATAGGCAGATGTACACATGAGGCAAGAGTTCAGGAAGGTCTCTCATGGTGACATGCGTCTCACACTCATCAGCACACACGTCAGGCTTAAAGGCACCTAGATCATATCACCAGGGTGGTGAATGTAAGGAAAGGAGGAACATTCATTCCAAGGAGTGAGAAGTAAAAAATTTAAATATCAGAACTCAGGGACAGAGAAGTGACCAGTGGGAGATATCAGCTGGGAATAGCCTGTGAGGTCAGAGAAAAACCAAGAAATTGGGTCTCAGACACCAAGGAAGGAAAACACTTCAAGGGAAAGAGACTGATGGTTGCTGACAAAATCAGAGAGGTCAGAGGCGACAAGGACAAGCATTTAAATTTGAAACATGGAAGTCCCTGGCAACCCTGAAAAGAACAGAGGCAGTGAAATGGCAAGGGTGGTAACATGACCCCCACGGTTTAAGAGAGATGGAAAGGAAACAGACTGGAGCAGCCATTGAGCATGGCATGGGGAGATCTCTTGAAGGAGAGCAGAGAAACACAGCAGCCTCTGGATAGGGAAATGAGGCAAGAGAGTTGTTTTAGAAGAGAGAAATAACAACATGTTTATATGTTGATGGGAATGACCCAATAGAGAGAGAAAATCTGATGACCCAGGGCAGAAGCAGGAGTTGCTGGAGCAATGTCCTTGAGTAGCTCAGGGACAAGGGGCTTAGTGCACAAGGGTGAAGCTGGGCCAGTGCCTCTACAGTAACAGGAAGAGACTCAGAGTAAGGGGAACAGATGCCCTGTACTACTGTATAATTGCTGCCCAGCCAGCTGCCATCACCACAGGGGCTACATACCCCCTGGACAGTGGTCAGCCATCTCCATGATTTTGGCAGGGTTTGACTAAGCCACCCTAACAGGACACCCCATCCTGATTCATCTGCTCTGCCTTCTCTGCGGACATTCAAAAAGACCTTCCTTTAGGATGACCAACTCACCATTCCCGTCTTGCAGTTTGCAGAGCACTATTAGTGTCCTGAGAGAGTGCTCAGCAGAAGTGGGAGACCAGAGATCCGTCTGCCACAGATCCTCCAACCCTCTGAGGCCCAGAGCTTCAGGCCCGATGCCATGCAAATGGGAGAAGCTCAGACATCAGGGAAACTCCACTGGTGGCCCAGGCCATTTGGGGAAGAATGCAGAGTGAGGCTAGGGTGCTGCCTCCCACCCTCCCCCCGCACAGCTTCCAGGCAGGCACCTCCATCCATGACTCCCTTTTGCAGGCCATCCTTGTTGTCGGAAGTCAAGAGCAATTCCACAATACCTCGGTCCTCCAAGGCCTGTGGGGGGAAAAGAAAACAAGTCAATATGTCGTTCCTCAGAGTTGGGAAGGGACAGTTAGAAAGGAAAGAAGGAAAGTTTCAAAATAAAGCATTTACTTCACCACGGAAAGTGGACAGAAACCTATCCTGTTTGTGCTCAACACGTTCAACAAAGCTCCTATCAGCTGAAGTCCAGCGGAGGCAAGGGCAGGGCTGTCAGACGCTGGCATCCCTTGGCTGCCACAGATCTGTTGAGGGGCCAGTTCTCGCTAATATGCTGTTCCTAGACGGGCCTATGCAGAGGCCAGCTTGCAGGGGGTCCATGAGCAGGTCAGGACCTCCTGACCCTCCTGACCCTCCAGCTCCCCCCACATCAGAAAGAAGCAGCCCATTCCTCCCCTACACTGGGCCAGGGTGGGCTCTGTTCAACACAGTCACATGCCCAAGACATGCTGCATGTGCCCAGTAGAACAGGAAGATCTCCTCGAAAGTTGTCAATCAAATGAAGAAGTAGAAGGAGCACACGCTGCGCTGAAAGGCAGTAACCATTTTACTACTCAGAGTAACTGCTACATTTATGAACCACTTACAATCATGGCAGGCCTTCTGCTAAATACTTTACATAGACTGTCCTATTCACTCTTCGCAATTAATAACTGTACAGACAAAGAGCCTCAGAGAGGTTGGACAAAGTGTTAAGGGATACAGAGCAAATAAGATAGTATGGACCTGAATCCAGAGTCTGTTCACCTTGGAAGGCTCTGCTCTCGGGCTGTGGGCTCTTCTGGATCAGAAACCCCAGCAAGGGGAACTGTCCTCTAATTTTCCCTGCAGATATTTTGACAAGACTACTTATTTTAACCAAATTCTTTGGGAAATAGGTGAGATAGAGATAATCTAGTAGGTACATAATGTTCATGTCCAAAACCTACAAGACAGTAAGGGCAGAGGGGGCCCTAATTCTCAGAAACAACAGAAGCTGCAGAAGTTCAATTCATTAAGCAGGGTGAGATTTTTATTAAAATCTGGACTCGGCACCTCACAACTCTCGACCCAGTCATTTGCCGATATATAACAGGCTTTGCCTCAGTTCCTACCTTACACATACAGCATGGTGTCGGTTGGGAGAGTGTAACCTTCTTTTACAGCTGTACTATTTACACTTGACTTTTCACAGGCTTTAATTTATTGACTGCATACCATAAGGGGTAATTACTATTTCCTGAGCACCAGCGAACTGTCAAACAGAAGTAGGGTCTTGTGTCTGTAATCTCACTTCATTCCCAGAGCAGCCTTAGATAAAGGCATTCTTAACTCCACTGAGCACATGATGAAGCTAAGGCTCAAAAAGATCAGGTGTTCGACCCAAGGTCATCCTATGCTGATGGTGTCTGTATATCTGCAATATCCAGGAAAAGCTGCATGGCAGCTCTAGGAGGGGATCCTCCCAAGAGCTCAGGACAGAGGATGACAGAAGCTGCAGCTTCTTTTTGTGCATCTGTCTCACATGTGGATACCTTCCCCAGACACCAAAGAAGTTGAACTGGAGAAGCCCCTGAAGGGATTGCACTCTCCCCTCCACCCATCAGCAGAGCTCTCCTTCTCTACAGCTCAGGACTCAGTAAACACCTTCTGGAGAAACCCCAGCATTTGAGAGACAGTCCAAGGAAAGGAGTTACAGTGGGAGAAGCCCTCCTATCCTGAGGCATGGCTGGGATCTTTCTAGCTAATTCAAAGGCAAAGAGGAAGCTGGAAGTGTGATCTAAACAGGCTGCAGTTGGGCTTGACTATCAGAATGGAAGCTGATTCTGGAGCTCCCCTTCCCAGCTTTGGGAATGCCTCTTCCTGGAGACAGGCTTGCTCCCTAGAGACAGGGCTTTCTGCAGGTGATAAGAAGGGGGCAAGACTACATGAGAGCCTATAAGCTGGAGTGCTTGAGCCTGTGTGCAGGGACTGAAGTAATTTCCAAATGGAAAATGAATCTGCCTATGACAGCAGAAGAGATGCTGACATCAAGGGCCAAAGCTAAAGCAACTTTAATTAGGTGGATTCCCTAAGGCCACTTACCATTTCCTCAACCCACACCATGGCCTGTCCTTCTAAGTACTATAAAACCACTGCCAATAATCTATCAAAGTCTTATTTACTGACTACTTACTATATGGCTAGAATAGTCCTGAGCCAGATGATCTCATACACATGCACAATTCAGAGAGGCAAATTCTCTCATTAGTCCAACTTCAAAGAAGAGAAAATGGAGGTTTAGAAAAATTAAGGCATTTGCTCAAGGCCTTAGCTAAAAATGGATAGAAACCAGAGCAGAGTATATCCCTGTTCTTTTAAGTGTCATCTAGCCCTGCCCTACCCTGATCTGCCACACATTAATTCAGTGGTTCTCAAAATAACCCACACATTGGAATAAGAACCCAGAGATTCTTATTTAATTGGTATGGTACATGGCCTGGGCACAGGGATTTTAAAAGTGATGTTCACATGTTTAAAGTGATGTTTAAGTTCACATGAAGCTGGGAACCCTTGCATTAGATGCTGGAATGAAAGCAGCCTCTACAGAGAGACTTCACTAGTCATCACACTCAATGAAACCCATCCCTTTATTTTCAGCCACTGCAATACCATATATGTACTACAACCCACAATTAGAATCAATTGATAAATGGTGATAAAAAGTGATGACACCACTGAAATAAAAGTATGGTGAAAGGATTCACTAATTAATAAATGGTGCTAGGAAATTAATAAATAGTGCTAGGAAATGTGGTATTAATATGAGAAAAGAATTAGACCAACATGTCACATCATAGCCCATACTACATTTCAGAGGAAGGAATATGAAGAAATAAACCAAACTGACTTACTTTCTTGATGTAAGGCATATAGGCGGGGTCTTTGTTATAGGAACCATATTCATTCTCCACCTGCACAGCAATGATGGGGCCTCCATGCTTATACTGGGGAAAGAGATAAATAATCAAAAGCTGAGTTTGTAGTGGAAACTGTACTAATTTCACCACACTTATCACCAATTACCAGCAAAATATTCCATTTGAAAGCAAAAGTCTCAAAAGATTTGGTAATATAATTGAGAAGGATGTCAGTAAGACACAGAGTAGGTAGGGAGTTCCAGGTCCTCATTCCCTTATGGGAACATCAAATAAACAATTACAGACTGACTAAAATAACTTTTTAAGAGCTCTGGAAACCAGTTAAATGTTTAAGCAAATCAAGAAAAATGCATGTTTAAAAGCATAAGAAATCTCCTGGTGTTTTTCCTCACCCTTGCCCCACCTCCTCGCTGGCATAGCATGGCATAGTCAGAAAAAAGCAACCCAATCCCCAGTTCCCTCCCTGAAGACAGAAGGAGCAAAATGGAACTTGTTTGCAATATTCTGGACTGTCTGTAGGCTTCCCAGTAGACTAGTTTCTGTCTCATCTGACTTGGAGCTCATACAGAAAATGGCATAGCTTGGACCTCAGGTTGGAAACAATACAAGGCAATGAAGATCACAACATGTGAAAATGTCAGGGGGTCTAAAGGCCCATGTATGCCAGGTGCAAGGGGTTATAGGTAGAGGAATATGATAGAACACCTGAGGCAAAAAAAAAAAAAAAAAAAGAAAGAGGGGTGGCGGGGTGGCTCAGTGGGTTGGGGCCGCTGCCTTCGGCTCGGGTCGTGGTCCCAGGATCCTGGGATCGAGCCCCGCGTCGGGCTCTCTGCTCAGTGGGGAGCCTGCTTCCCTTCCTCTCTCTCTCTGCCTGCCTCTCTGCCTACTTGTGATCTCTGTCTGTCAAATAAATAAATAAAATCTTTAAAAAAAAGAAAGAAAGAAAGAAAGAAAGAGAAACTGAGGTGAGACTCTTTGGGAAATTAATATATGTAAAAGCAGCCAGGGAAAATTAGGAGGAAAAAAAGGTGGCACACACACAGGCCAGACTAGACACATTCCCAGAAAACATCTGAGAAGATCTAAAGCCATCACCCTATTGTGATCTTAATGCTTAGGAGCCCGCCAAATAATGAAGGTGTTCTCCGCTAGTCTGTAAAGACTGAGAGAGGTAACTGTTGTTTCAAATGACCAATTTTCAACAACAACAACAACAACAACAATAAACACAGGCAAAGAAACAGCATAACATAGCTCATTCAAAAGGATAAAGTATATCTCTAGAAACATTCTTTAAAGAACACACACTGGACTTACTAGACAAAGATTTTAAAACACACACACACACACACACATATATATATATACACTTTTTTTTTTTCAAACAGCTAAAGAAAACATAGACAAAGACATCAGGAAGAGGCTATATCAGCAAAGTGAAAATATCAATAAAGAGAAAGTATTAAAAGAATAAAATTTCTGCAGCTGAAAAATACAGTATCTGAATAGAAAAATTCACCATAGAAGTTCAACAATGGATTCAAACAGGAAGAATGGGAAAACTTGAAGACAAGTCATTTTAAATTATTCCGTCTGTAGAGCAAAAAGTGACAGAATGGGGAAAAGTGAACAGATCCTGAGAGACATACACATCAGTAAGCAGATAAATATACACATTGCAGAAATCCCAAAAAGAAGAAAGAAACAGGGCAGAGAGATTATTTGAAGAATTAATGTCTGGAAACCTCTCAAATTTGAGGAGACATAGATATACAAATCCAAGAATCTTCAGTTAACTCCAGGTAGTATTAACAAAAAGACCAAACCAAGATGCATTACAATCAAATTGTCAGAGCCAAAGACAAAAAGAGATTCTTGACAGGAGAAAGAGAAAAGCAACTTGACACGTATGAATGATCCCCAATAAGACTATCAGTGAATATCTCACCAGAAATCTTGCAGGGCAGTGACAGAAGGATGATACAGTCAAAGGGCTGAAGGGAAAGAAAAAAAAAAAAAAAAAACCCTATCAACCAAGAATTCTACATCCAGTACAACTGTCCTTCAAAAAGTAAGGGAGAAATTAAGACATTCTCAAATAAAAGTTGAGGGAGTTTGATAACACTAAAATTGACTTATGAGAAAGGCTACACAGAATCCCTCAAGTTGAATGAAAAGATACTAGACAGTGGCTTGAAGCCACAGGAAAATACGAAGTTCTCCAATAGAGGTGAATGTCAAAAAGAATGAAACCTTGCCATTTGCAACAATGTGGATATAATTAGAGGGTATTATGCTGAACAAAATAAGTCAGTCAGAGAAAGACAAATACCATACAGGGAGGTAGAGGCGTAAAGGAGTAGTTTTTGTGTGTAACTGAAGTTTAGTTGGCACCAATATAAAACAGAGTGTCATAACTTTAGGACAGTATCTGTAATCTCCACAGTAACCACAATGAAAATACTATAGAATATACACAAAAGAAATGAAAAGGGAATTAAAACTTGTAATTATAAAAAACAACTAAATACAAAGGAAATTAGTAATGGAGGAAATACGGGAGAGAAAAGCTATAAAACATAGAGAAAACAAACAAAAAATGACCAAAGTAAATGCTTCCCTATCGATAATTCCTTTAAATGTAAATGGATTAAATTCCCTAATGAAAAGACCTAGATTTCGACTCGAACAATGCTATAGATCAAATGAACCTAACAAATACATAGAGAACAGTCCATGCAATAACACAATACACATTTTTCTCAAATGTATACAAATGGAACATTCTCCAAGACAGATCATATGTTAGGCCACAACACAAGTTTTAGTAATTTTAAAAGACTGAAGTCATATAATGTGTCTTTTCTGATTACAACAGAATGAAACTAGAAACCAACAGCAAAAAGAACAATGAAAAATTCACATCTCAAATTCCCAGAAATATGTGGGAATAAAACAACACACTCTTAAAAACAACCAATGATTCAAAGAAATCAGGAAATCAGGAAATATCTTGAGACAAATGAAAATAAAAATTCAACATAAACTTACAGGATGCAGCAAAAGCGGTGTTAAGAGGGAAATTTATACCAGTAAACACATTAAAAAGGAAGAAAGATCTTAGGTCAACATCTAACTTTTCACCTTAGGGAACTAGAAAAAAGAAACAAACTAAACTCAAAGGTAGCAGATGGAAGGAAATAATAAAGATTAGAATAGTGACAATAATAGGTAATTAAAAAAAAAAACAGAGAAAAAAACAACAAAACCAAGAGTTAGTTCTTTGGAAAGATTAACAAAATTGACAAAACTTTAGTAAGATTAACTAGCATAGCAACATTATTCACAATAGGCAGAAGCAACCTAGGTGTCCATTCATGAATGAGTGGATAAAATGTGATACAGACATACAAAAATTATGATTCTGTCTTAAAAAGGAAGGAAATTCTGACACCTGATACACGAGCTACAAGACGAATGAACCTTGAAGACATGCTAAGTAAAAGAAGTCAGTCATAACAGGACAAACACTATAATTTTACTTATATGAGGTACCTAGAGTGGTCAGCTTCATAGCAACACAAAGTAGAATGGTGGTTGCCAGAGGTTATGGAGAGGGGAGGTGAGATGTTAATGTTTAATGGAAAGTTTCAGTTTGGGAAGATGGAAAAGTTCAGGAAATGGATGGTAGTACTGTTTGCACAACGATGTAAATGTATGTGAACTCTACACTTTAAAATGGCAAGAGTAGTAAATTTTCTGTTAGGTATATTTTGCCACAATAAAAAACAAAATAATTATGTTATACCCAGAATTTTTTTTTTAATTTCTGGTACACTACTTCCGTATTTAAGAATGCTTCTGAGCCATATTCCTGAATGACCTTCCCTACAACCCCTGCCTCTACCTCCAGCACCCAATCTACTACAACCCGCTGAGTAATCTCAGTAATCCCATCTTCCTTGCAAAAATCTAGGCTAATAATTTCCTGGCTTCTTACTTCTTTCATGATTAAGTAAAAAATACAAGATAGTCAGCTAAACTTGAATCTACAATGAATATATTTTTATGTAAATTATGAATATTATAATGTAAGTACATCCCATGTAATATTAAGGACATATTTATACTAAAAAACATACTCCTTGTTTAGCTGAAATTCAAATTTAATTGAGCACCTGTGTTTTATTTGCCTACCCTATAAATGGTCACGGAATTCCTTTGGTCTGTGTGTGCTCTGAACATTCTAAACGATTGACTCAAAAGCATGGTTTTTTAAAGATTTTATCTATTTGTCAGAGAGCGAGAGAGCACAGCAAGTTGAGCAGTAGGTAAATAGAGAAGCAGACTCCCTGCTTAGCAAGGAGCCTGATGTAGGACCCTGGGATCACGTCCTGAGCCGAAGGCAGCCACTTAACCGAGCCATCCAGGCGCCCCAACTCAACAGCAATTTTTTGTAGATGTACTAATTTTTTTAATAAATGTACTAATTTCTCAGCATGATTCTTCTAATTTTTATATACTATTGGATTAATTATTCCCATTCCTGCCTTTTTATTGCCTCCAAATATTACATGCAAGGATAAGATACTTTCTCCCCAACACTGATTTTTTATCACCTATGTTTTGAATAAAATGTGTACCACACAGCACTTTTTTGGTAGGTAGCCAAAAGATATACCTTGAAAAGTCATCAACTGTAATTTTATAACCACAAAAAGTCCTGCTGTCTTACAGGTAAGGGCCCATCTGTTTACGCTCCTCTCCACGTAGGACTGAGCCAGTAAGTACGCCACTGGTACTGGTACTGGGACACCAGTTGGCGGGTTTTTCAGTTACCAAGACATCACATGTGGCAGCTCTGACACTGTGAAGATGAACATCAGTCCTTGTGCCTGTCTATCCCTTCAGCACTTTGCCACCTAAGACAACACTGAAATGTATCTTTTAGAAGACAACTATTACAAACCCCTCTAATTACAGATCTCAGGCAGTGGAAAAGAATGCATTCCTGTGTTGAAAGGAACTGTGAGCCCCTAGTCTGAGAAGTCACCTAGGACTATTTACTCCCGGTAGGAGACAGCTGAAGATCAAAGAGGAGGCTCCTTGCTTTTACCTGGAGTGGCACCACCCTGGACATCAGGTGATCAAAATAAAGGTCCACTGCTTCCGTGAAGCCCTTGTAAGTTGTTCTCAGCCTCATGCCAGAGTCTTGGAGTAACCAGCTTGAATAAAAGGGGGGGTGGGAATTAGTTTCACTGTCTGTGGGTTTATTCTGGATAGGATGATGGTGGGGGAGAAAAGCAGCTTCAGAGTCCTGGGGGTAGTGAGACCATTCCCACCCCACTACCTCCACTCAGCCAGGAAGGCAGATTGTGCAAACAGATCCAGAGACAAATACTTCCACAGCTCCAGCCCTGCACTCTGCACTGCTTCCCTACAAAAAGACAACCAGCACGGCTAGGGATTTTATTTCCAGCTTTATGGCTATATAGATAGGTCTGGCTGCCAGGCAGCGTGAGAAAGCTTTTCACTGAACGCAAGGCCCAGCGTTGAAGCATTTACTCTAAAATCTCATTACAAAGCAGTGAAGCCAAAAGGGTTAAGGAATCACTGGGGCCAGATGCAACCTTCCAGTGTCACCCAGAAAACCAGTCCTGACACAGAGGCCATCAGAGGCTAATCGGACTTCTCCCCACTGCTCTCCTGGCTGGCGGGGGAGGGGGGCACATTAGCATCAGCCTCCTCAGCTCTTCAGACTTCAGCTCAGGGGAGTTGCAGGTGAGGAAGAAGGGGAATGTTTTCCACAACTTGTCCATTGTGATTGCATTCCCCAGATCATATCATTCCTTCCAGAGCTGGAGTCAGAAAGTTTTCCTTCTCACTTGAAATTTCTGAGAAAACACTTATATTTTCTTATAAAGGCTCTGATGGTTCTCCTAATTTGGAAGCCCTGAACAGGTCAGAAAATGATCAATTTATGTTAGGTAAAAATGCCTGAGGAAAGAGCAGCTTCCTCGAGACGGATACCTCCACCCTCCATCTCACCTAGAAGGGTCTAGCTTCTCATCAACACTGGGTCTCTGCTTATTTGGGCCTCCCTAGGGTGTGCCCACATGCCAGGATATGAATGGACAGTGCTGCCCAGGAGGAGGGCTAAGTGCTGGAACTCCCGCTGCTTCTGAGCTAACACTTAAATTCTGTCCTCCTGGCAGCTCCAGCTGAGCCTGAGGACATCGCTGACACAGAGATTTCTAATCCCTAGGTGCAGGGGGAGGGCACTCTGGCTGTGTGCACAGCCTTGTCAAGGGCACAGAGACAAGGAGGTGATCCTAGGGATCAAAGGAAATGGAGATAGAGGCTGCTTGGATCCCTAGGGTAGGGCTGGGTTGCACTGGAGACAAAAGAGAAAACAAGGCCTGGGCTGGTGGCTGTGCAGTGGGGAGAGACCATTCCCGAAGGAGACCACAAGGCAAACAAGACCAGTCTTCCTCCCTCTTGGGGCAGCATGGGGTAGAGAGAAGGTGGATCTAACCATCTGGAACACCCTAAGGATGGGAAACATTATACCTATTAACAAGAAAGTCTTTTTTGTTGAAAGTTAATGGCAGTAATAATGAGGACAAGGAATGAATGTGGTACCAGGTGATTACTGTCCAGATTTCTACTCCAACCCCAGAGAACTCTACTGACCTTAGTGGAGACTACACATCCTAACATAATTCATTAAAGCCTGAGATTTGAAGATAAAACATAAAACAAAAACATTACTTTGTTTCTCTTATACTTTATCAAATAAAGTGACATCATTTAAAATGGCCTCCTTTGGTACCACTTATTCTGAAAAAGAATTTCAGTACAAAACGAAAAATATACTTTAGTAGCAAAATTAAACCTACATTTGTAATCACTATTTTGCACAAGCACAGAGGACAGTTCAAGCCACAGCTGGAGCCCCACATAGCCCCACTCACCTGGGCAAGCCCCCGAGGTCAATCTCACTGCAGATATAAGGGCCTGGACGCAGAATCACCCACAACCCGATCTCTGCAGCCATCAGCACAAAGGCCCTAGGGAGGTCGGTGTCAGCAACTCTCAAGACACAGAGGAGGACGGTGGAAACAAGCCCAGCATCCCAAGGTGGTGGAGCTGCCCAGTTCCTCTCCTCCCTGCCTTCAGAGGCCCTGGGAGCTGGGTTCTCACCTGCTCCCAGACTAAGACCTTCTGCACAGCCCCACTGGGGGCATAAGGATGAAGGGTATTAGACAGGGTACGGGGATCCTAACAGTGAACCTGACCCCAACCGCCTTGCTACCATAGAAGGGCAACCCCTGTCCCAGCCCAGGTAGCTGGACCACACTGCAAAGCAGGACAGACACTGGGGTTTAGGCACTGCTGGACTACAGTGAAGAGGTTTGGGACTCAGAGTAGGCAGACCCAGACCCCCAGGAGTAACAGGTTCATCGCGAGACAGCATGTGGTTCCTAAGAATAAGGCTCCTGACCCGCCTTTCTGTGGTTCTCAAAGCAGAACCAAGATGGTCCCACAGTTCCTAACCAACCCCAAGGGGTCACCTCTCTGCCTCTCTACCCCAGGCCAGGCCATAGAAGCAGCAACAGCACTTACTCCAGGTCCAGGTTGCCAGAGAAGTCAAATTTGCCTCTTTCTGGTTCATGGAGGTTCCATGGAACATAGCTGTAATAGAAGATATTTACAGGATTGAGCTTTTCATTTATTCCACTTTGTCATCTAGATTACCTTCTTTATCCCTAAAATGTCTGAGGATATATTAGGTACATTGTTGTAATGGTGTCAGGATTGTAACCAAGAACTAAGTGAAGAGATCTAGGGACCTTAGAGAATCCAGGGCCAGTCCCTGGATGGGGTGTGGGGGCTAATATGTCATCTCCTTAGGAGAAGCGAGAGAAGGCCAGTAAGATTTCGGTAAAGCCTAAGATGGGACCACAGGTCAGCTTGAGCATGCACTCCACTCCCCCTACTTCCTCCTCCCTCCCCACCTCTCTCATTTTTCCTTGATCAGAGGGAAAAAAAAGTAATTTATTAAGAGAAAAAGTTAAAAGTAAGATAAGAGGAAACCTCAGTGGTCAGTCCTATTTTTACTGAAGCAACCAAAATTCCAAAGAATTCTTTCCTTGTATTCTCTTTAGAAGATAAGGAAATAAAATAAGTTATTTAAAGGGCCCAACTCAAGAGGCAGAGATATGGGGTGATGTATGACAGTAACACACATCAGTAACCAGTAACAGCTGGTCCTCTCCTGGAACCCCCCCCCCCAGCTTCTAATGGAGCCCTCTCCAGCTGCAAAGAATGTGCTCAGGTATAGGGAGAGGAGGTTTGCTTGCTTCCAATTCAGACTCAGGAGTTCCGTGTTTGAGAAAATACAGATTACCTAGCTTTAATAACAGAATGCTTAGCTTGCCATATTCCCACAAGATTGAGGAGTCCTGTGATGTGTGAATGTACCCCTAGGACCAGAATTTACATATGCAAATAAATGGATCCTTTTAAGTAATCTTTCTGGAAAATTATATACATTTGTTTCAGCTATGTTGTGATGGCCCAGAACATTCCTGTAATTCTTTTTAGAAATTGTCTACAAAGCTACCTCATAAACTGTTCAAGAAAATCCACATCCTTGATCTATAATCACATATTTCTGCCTGAAAATGCTTTCACCAAGGAAGCTATTTTGAAAAAGATCTTACTCATTTGCTGAATAAACTAAGGGGTGGGTGTGCTTGTTTAAATATATCTATATCTATATGCATCTAGATATAGATATATTTATCTATATAGATATATAGATATATCGATGTATGTAGATATAGACGTATATATATTCGATAATTTAATCACCTCCTACACCTACACTCACCTCCTTCACTGTATACCTTTGTATGCCGTTGCTCTTTCTATTCCTCTAAAGCTTATACATCCAGCCTGTCTTCTCATCCGCACAAACAGGGAGCGCTGTGCAGGTGAGGGAAGGCAGTTGTCGTACCTGGCAGTCCTGTGCAGAGGACTGGGCTCCTCCTATATTTTTCCTCACAAAATTCAGCCCAAAGATTCTCTTCAGGGACAGCTCACATTCAGGATCTGGCAGGGCTGATCCTGCCAGATGGAGACCCACAGTCTGGGTTGCCTTAAAGAAGCCCAATACACAGATGCCACAAATGCCCATGCTTGGTGGTGGGGTGGGGCAGTACTCACGTGGTAAGGGTATTCAAGCCACAGGCTTTCATCTTCAGCAAGCGGTCCCTCCAGTATTCCTTGGGCACCCGGAAATAGTGCATGGAGCCCCCAAAGATCCAGAAAGTGGAGTCCTCCAGCATGAAGTATTGGCCGTTGGCCTGCAGCCCTGACTGCCGGTGTCTTAGCCATGCAGGGATCAGATTATACCAATCCGACCTGCAAAGAGAAAAGGCAGCTGAGACCTTGGCTCCTTCTCAACAGTGAGCAGGGGTACAGAGTCTTAGGAAAGAGGCTTCTTATCCTCCTCCACAGGCCCTCCTTGTTTCTAAGAGGTCCTGCTTCCGAGGCCTTCAGAAAAGGCTCCCCACCCTCTGATTTAGTCAAACGTTAGAAAGAGTCTTTCTTTAGTACACTCATCTGCACTCCACTGCAAGGGAAGAGCAAGCTGAGGCCATAGTCAGGAACAAGACAAACACAAAAGTCAACAAGGAAACTATGTGCTAACAGGAGAGAGGACGTGGTGGAGGCACACAGCATGGAAAGGGTATTCGCAGGGTAGTACAGGGTACCCAGGACAAGTGTGGCACGCAGGTTCCTACAATGGCCAGCTCTTCCAGGCCATTCGACTTAACATCAAAGCAGCAGCTACTTCAAATGTTACCTCTGAGCCACCCCACGGTCACAGCTGCCCGGCTTGAGGTGTAAATACCTAGAAGGAGGTTAGAAACAGCATCTGTTCATTGACCAACTTTCCAAGTCTTAATTATTATCTAAAGATTAAGTTCAAGAGATAATCCAGCACAACAGAGAGCCCCATCTGGGAGGGCTGTTGGAAATTGTTAGTCCCTAAAAAATCAGGTCTTGACCAAGGGGAGTCCCCTCAAACTAATCCTCATGATTAGAATTCCCTCCCTCTCTTATCCCCAGTCTCTTAAGGCCATGGAAGAAACCCAGCAAGAGACGCTGGGGGAGTCCAGAAATTGAGGAGTTTGAGGACAGGAAAGAGCAGTGTGAGTCTGAGAGGAAAGCAAATTTCAGCTGATCTGCCTTTTCTGCACCCACTTTTCATTACAGTTCCTGACACTAGAGGGCGTATTGCCCCCGCAGGGCTCTTCTGCGTTAAAAAAGCTCCCCAAACTGCTGCCCACCTGTCTTTCCATTCATTTTGTAACACTGGCTACAACTGTGCCACTGAGAGACATGCTCTGTTTAACGCCCAAATTGCTCCACTCAATCAATATTGATCATCACTGACTGGAGACTGTCATCTCTTAGAAGAAACAGAGATGCATGAACAAAAATTAGGCTGAAGAGTTTCCATCTTGATTCTGGATTCAACAATTTTCTGTGTCCTTCAAGGGGGCAGCTCCTTCACAGAGCTTTGGTCTCTCTGGGGACCAGCAGTGCAGGTCACGGGGGCACAGGGCACATGCATGTTGCACATCCATAGATGACTCTACCAGTGTGATCATGGGATGAGCCATCCCTTCCACTCTCCATCTCTGCCACAGCTCTGTCCTTTTCCTACGTCCTTTCCCTACATGCCAGCCAGCTTCTCCTCTGCCTACAATGCCAAGTGCTTCAGCTCTGAACATAAACTTGCATACGCTACACTGCAAAACAGCCAGAGCCCTGCTATTGATGGAAAAAAAAAATGTTAATGGCATTTAGTGAAAATCCAGTGCAGGGGTGCGTGCTCCTCAGGAAGCTGGCTCCCATCCTAACAAAGCTTCTCCAAGCCACAGACCTCACGGTCCTATACGGCATTCTGACACATACAGTCTTTCTACACCTCAGTGCACACGTAGATAATTACGAGTCAGTGTCAGAGTGCTGTTGTAAGGCAAGCACAGAGATAAGCCCAGGGCTGGCCTCTGGAGCATATGACCCATGGAATCCTCCAGGTCCCCATGTTTAGAAGGCTCCCTTGCAACAAGTAGTTAAATAAGCCATAGATATCTAATGCACAGTATAATGAATATAGACCATATTGTACTATAATTATGTCACGTGATAAATATTGTTAGCATGGCAATCACATTACAATATATAAATGTATCAGAGCACACACTGTATACATGGTTTCAGACACTATCTCCATCCTGAAATTCTCAATGTTTTTTAGACAAAGGCCCTATATTTTCATTGTGTACCGGGCTCTACAAATTAGGTAGTCTGGCCTAGAAAGGGCAGAGGACAGTAGCTGAAATAAATATACATACACACACACACACATATATGTAATTGTCAAATGAAGAAATTATCTAAATTATCCAGGTAGAGTCAGAGAAAGCTTCATCCAGAAGATGACACTGTCACAGGTTGGAAGGCAGACAGTATGAGAAAGCAGAAATTATCTAAATTATCCAGGTACAGCCAGAGAAAGCTTTGTCCAAGATGACACTGTCACAGGTTTGAAGGCAGACAATATGAGAAAGCAGAGGGAACTAGGGGCAAAAGCATTAAAAAGTGAGAGCATATCTACTCAAGGACTAGCAAGCAGACAGGTGAGGAGGCTGTGTGAGCACGTGGACAGCCTGGGGCCCCTCGGCAACACAGGCCTGGCCTAGCACACACCAGTCCCAACCGCCGGCTACCAGTCTGTGACCGGTACAGAAACTGAGATACTGGGGCGCCTGGGTGGCTCAGGTGGTTAAGCAACTGCCTTCAGCTCAGGTCATGATCCAGGAGTCCCAGGATTGAGTCCCTCATGCATCCAGCTCCCTTCTCAGTGGGGAGTCTGCTTCTCTCTCTGGCCCTCCCCTCTCCATGTCCTCTCTCTCTCTCCCTCTCTCATTCTCTCTCAAATAAATAAATGAAGTCTTTTAAAAAAAAAAAAGAAACATACTTTTAGAGCAATACATGTCATTTTGTGTCTGTTGAAGATCATCATAAAAGACTGGGGCATGTTCTTTGTGAACCTTTTCATTTCCTTTTTCTAGTACCTGTTTTCAATGTATTTGATAAAGTAACATGGGGGGGGGAAGACTTTTAAAGAAGAAAAGGAAAATGATGCTGCAGCACAGAGAGATTGAGAAGTACTGCTTGAGACCAGAAACAACAGTCTGTCTTTGGGCAGTTGTGATCAGAGCTGAGAGGACAAACATATTGACCCATTGGGTTTAACAGGCTTAGTAACCAAATGGATGCAGGATGCATGAGACCAAAACGGTGTGAAAACTCTTCATCAGCACCCTTCCTAGCACTTGACTGAGGTCGGCCGTAGGACAAGAAGGGAGGTTCGGGTTTAGCCACAGCGGTTTTCACAGCTGGCCCCATATCTGAATCACCTGGGAAGCTTAAAACTAAGGAATGCTATAAACATTGGGGTACAGATGGCCCTTCTTTTCACTACATCTGTATCTTTGGGGTAAATACCCAGTACTGCAATTGCAGTGGAACTGTGGAAAGAACCAAGATGCCCTTCATCGGACAAATGGATAAGGAAGATGTGGTCCATATACACTACGGAGTATTATGCCTCCATCAGAAAGGATGAATACCCAACTTTTTAACAACATGGACGGGACTGGAAGAGATTGTGCTGAGTGAAATAAGTCAAGCAGAGAGAGTCAATTATCATATGGTTTCACTTATTTGTGGAACATAAGGAATAACATGGAGGACATAGGGAGATGGAGAGGAGAGGGAGTTGAGGGAAATTGGAAGGGGAGATGAACCATGAGAGACTATGGACTCTGAAAAACAATCTGAGGGTTTTGGAGGGGTTGGGGGTGGGAGGTTGGGTGAGCCTGGTGGTGGGAATTATGGAGGGCACATATTGCATGGAGCACTGGGTGTAGTGCATAAACAATGAATTCTGTTATGCTGAAAAGAAATTTTAAAAAAGAAAAAAAAAAAAAAACTAAGGAATGTGCAGGCCCCACCCCTGACCAATTAATGACGGTGGAGGTGGAGCCCAGGGATTGGTGGTATTTACAAGCTCCTCCACAGACCCCATGAGACTGAGCCCCTGGAGGGTTTCACAGGAGGGCTTGGGGCAAATCAGGGGCCCCAGTGGCCAGAGATGGGAGAACAGGAAGTGCCATAGATATCACTAACCACTTGGAAATTTTGTCGACAGCCACTCATGGGCAAAGAAAATTAATTTGACCCCCTCCTTTCTACTTCCCACAGCCCCCAGGACCCAGAACTCCTATTGCTCCACAGGACTGCAGTTGTGTTATATTACAGTTCTCAAACATCATTTGTGGATAACCTGGGGACCTCGTTACTATCTTCTCTAAAGAGAGAAGTTCCACTTTCCAAGTGACTTAGAAAGGATATTTCAGAATACAGTCCTAAGGGCACCTGAGTGGCTCAGTCCATCAGGCCCTGAGATCAAGATCTCAGGTCATGAGTTCAAGCCCCATGTTGGGCTCCACACTGGGCATGGCACCTACTTAAATAATAAGAATAAGAATAAGAATAAGAATAAAAGAATAAGAATAATACAGTTCTTCCAAAGGACCACCTATATGGGGAAACAAAAACAAGAACAGTATCTGTAAGAGGAGGATCTGGACACGAATCCTGGACCTAACCTTGTAGCATGGCCTCCTTGGGTCAGTGACACTAGCCATGTGGGAATGAGTTTCTTCCTCTGTGAAACGGGGTGAATGCCTGTCCTAACTGCTGTGAAGGTCAGATATAAATGGAATACTCTGTAATGTGTTATATCAGAGTTTGTCACCATTTGAAATAAGTTTATTTTTGCATGCTGTGCATATTAGAGAATAGCCTCAGTGAGGTTTTTTTTATGTCCTTAATGTGGAATAATCCCAATCTTTCCATTCTTCACCATTTAATTTACCGTCTAATCACATTTTATATGGAAGATTTTGTGCCATCATATTACAATTTCTAAAATGTTACAACGAAAGTTCTATCCACCAGGACCCTGTCAAACCAACCCAGCCCCCCAACCAGTGTCAGCAAACCCCAGGTGTGGGCCAAAGCCACCCTGCCTCCTGTCTTTGTGCAGCCAGCAAGCTACGAATGTCTTTCACATTTTTAAGTGATTGGAAAGAAACTAAAAAAACAAGATTTGGGGACACAAAAAATTGTATCAACTTCACATTTCACATTTCAATGTCCATAAATAGTTTTACTGACACCCCGCCATGCACACTCTTTCCAGTCCTGACTGTGGCTACTTTGGGCCACAGTGACGTTGCTATGATAAGAACACTGTACAGTCTGCAAAGTTGAACACATTTACAGGAAACTTTGCCAACCCTACCCTAAAGGATGAGGCCTGGGATACTCAAATGAGGCTTCAGGTCCCCTATGACCACAGTCTGGACCTCCTAGCCACCTCCTTGCTCTGGCTCTTCCCAACCCCTCCACCCCTCCACCCCGTTCTTTCCTTTGGCCACAAGCTCCTGGTGGTCTGGCTGTGTCTGAGGTTTCTCATACCACACGCACAGGAGAGTTCGGTGTCCCTTAGTTTTCATCACATCTGCTCCAAAGCACACACTCTGCCTTCTTGCCTCATGTACTCACTAGGCTTTATGTACTCTCCCATCCTGACACCCCCAGGCATCCCCTCAGGTGCCCCACCCTCCAGGCTGGCCCCAGGCTAGAATGAGGAAGAACTGAGGGACGGATTCTCTTCTTAAACTCAGGGAGTATACTGACAGTCCAGTGGTGAAAATACACACATGCACACACAAAATTGCATTATTTTTAAAGACAGTGAAAATACAAACAACTTAGCAATCGCTCCACTGGGTAGCACTCCTTATTCACTGGCCAGAGCTTCAAAGGAACAGTCTCCAACTCACCAAGCTCGTATCACTGACCTTAACTTTAAGGTGTCTCCCAAATGCTGTGAGAGCCTCCCTTTCCCTACCCACTCAGTGCAGAGGTATATACAGGGCTGGAAGTGCTCTCTGTGACCCCTTGTTCCAACATAATCTCTGCTAGTAACACATTCTCCCTAATCTGTCCCCTAGCTAATCATTAGGAATTCTCCTTCGGGCAGGGGGGTGTTGTCTCCAGATGTGGTCTGCACCTGCAAAGTATCTTCATCTGGAATTTGCTACAAATGCAGAAACTCAGGCCTTAACTGAGACCTGAATCAGAATCCGCATTTCAACCAAACCCCAAGGTAAAGTTTGAGAAGCACTAATCCATATCTCGTCCTTGATATATGTATTTATCATCCCTTCCTGGATAGAGCTTCTATTTGCTACTGTCTTTATGTGCTATCATTTTCTAGATTTTTTTTTAAATATTTCCTCTCAGTGCTTCTTAAGAGGCATGAAGCTAACACTGCAAACAACTAAAGCTAGCTCATATCAAATTCCAAATTCTGGAGAATTCAACTGTTTCCTTTCTGAAAATCTTCTGGGAGGTTACTAAATGAGTTTTTAATATATTAATGAAAAGGATGAATTCACTGAGAAAATGAAGATGATAAGTGTGGGGTTTCTCCAAGGAATTCACTGTGAGGAAATGAGTTAATACACATTAGAACTTCATAAACGAGAAAGCACCATGCAAATAGTTATTAATACTGATAACAGTCATTAGTACTAGAGATCATAAATTAATAATGACCCCCCATGCTTCCTGAGTTATTAACTCAGTAATAACAAAATAAAGAAAGTGGAAACTGTTTGGTTACATCAGGTCAGAGAGACTTTCCTTCTAAATTAGGCCTGTTACCAAGGAGGTAATCAAATCTTTAAGAAACCCTTATTTCTGTTGCTTTTCCCAGTGAGCAAGTAATTCATGTTGAAACTTTTTTTCTTTGGATTGTAGAAAGCTTTTATTTATTTATTTAGATTATGGAAAGTTTGTTTTTTGGGTTTTTTTTTAAGTAATCTCTGCCCAATGTGAGGCTCAAACTCAAAACCCAGAGATCAAGAGTCACATGTTCCACCAACTGAGCCAGCCAAGGCACTCAATGTTGAAACTTTTTTTGATGAAACCAGGGCATCTGCCTTCTTTCTAGCTGAAGCATATATTACTTTTCCCTGGAAATTTTGTTGCCTTTGTATCTTTGCTTCATTGTGGCTAAGTAAATTTTCAGTCTGAGAATAAACTTCTTCCTAGAAGAAGCCACACATGTCACAATTTCTGACAAGGCCTCACACCATGTAACAAGACCTCCACATTCTGGTTGCTACCATCCTTTTTGGCAGGTGATAAGAGGTTGTGCAAGCTATAAACTTAATAGGTTACAGCAGAAACTAGGCAGAGGACTTGGAGCCAGAGTTCCCTATGGTGAGGAGTTGACATTAGGCAGTGATTGGGAGGATGTTGGGCGTGGAGGGACCAATCCTTCTTATGCTTTAACCCTTTCGTGGATCATGATGACAAAGGACACAGTGCAGGCTCCACACAGGCCGGATGACACCGGACATGATCAAAAGTGCTGGGTTAATCTGCTTGAATGGAAAACGGCAGATAAGCTGGTCACAAGCTTACAACTTCTTTCACGTGAAATGGGCCCCTGAACTGATTCTCAGCTCTCAGAGATAGTCTTTCAGGTGGGGTGGGAAAAGAGCCAGATCAGTCACCTACTTGAATGATCTCCTTGTACAGAGTGTGCTCATCAAGGTGGGTCTGAAATGGCCCTTGCCATGCCAGAAGGCATCCCTGTGTCACCTGTACCTGCAAATACTGCTCAGTAATGGAGGCCATAGTAGGATTGGGAGGCTTCACTTGGAGTCACAGCCATCTCCTTCAGCTTTCTATCATGCACACAATGTGACCAGATTCAGACAAGCCAGTATCCACTCAAACAGATGTGGTAGAGACACCACCATCTACTGAAGCACACTGGCCTCCAGCAGAGACCAGGCAATGCCCATGCAATTTTAAACTGGCCAAGGGTATGGACAAGCTCAGTACATGAGGTACGAATCTGCAGATACAGTTCTTCAATTTACAGAGCATAAGTCTTCGCTGATCCTAAAGATTGGTTCTTTTGTCACTATACATGACGTATAATTGAGAGATAACTTACAAATCCAATTTCCAGGTGCACTGTGATCCTATTAAGGCCACTCTATGCAGAGGTTCACCTTCATCTGAGTCCAATGCATCATATTAAAGATACTGATCAAAAAACACTAACATTTCGTTCATCCAAGTGGTCATGCCAGAGACTGTTATTTAGATGGCAGTTATGTTAAACTGCCCAAAAGACATCATCATACATAGAAATCTCACTTGGATCTAAAATACAGATTTTCTAGTCATCAGTCCAAGATTCTGATATGGTTACAGGTTCCCATGAGGTCCCATTTCCTTGGGCATTCCATTCCCTTCAACTGCCCCCTTGGGGATGTTTCAGCCTTAACAGTCTTTAAGCTGTACACTCCTCCCTCAGCCGGGGAACTTGAGGGCCTAAGGAAGGAGCAGTCCCTTCTTTGGCCCAGGCCAGTACTCTTAATGTCTCTAATCCAGAATAATGGCTCTTGGATCAATCCTGGAACCCCAAAAACTTCAGCTCCAGCAAAACAGAACTCTGTCCTTGTAGCTGATCCAGCTTCCTAATTGTGATCCTTGGCTTGAGGCCCAATGCTTTAGGCTCCTGCTTTGCTGGGACAGCATTAAATACTTCCAAATGGCTTGAACCTTCCATTCCAAAAGCTACTATACTTGTTTTGCAGAGATGTGAGGTCATTTTGCAGCATTTTGCAGGTCAATGGCACTACTGCAAACTTCGTACCTCTGTCCTTTCCTCTGAAAAGTCTTCTTGGTAAGCCAGGAAATGGCACAGCACCCAGGCTCCAACAAGTCAGGCCAAGTGGCTGCCTACATGATCCAGGGACATGCTCTGGATCATTTAAATACTATAGGAAGTTTATATGTGAATAAACACTAATTAGACCAAAACCTTGAGACGCATGGGTGAAGCAACAAAACTGCCCAACCACATATTAATAATAGTAATCAACCACATTTTAGTAATAAAAAATATCCTGATGTTATGTGACAGAAATTTTTCATTTGGAGAAAAATTTCCATTGTGGCATCGTCAATAAAAAAAGGGTTATATCTCAACCTAGAAAGGGGTGAAAATTCTGCTAGATAACCCAAAGGACTCTACTGATAGATAGCAAGACTCTGCTCTTGAGATGCTTATGGTATCAGAATAAAAATATTTCATGAAACAGGGGAAACATAAATATGTTCAATATTTTTTAAAATCCACCACATGATACTTATGTACATAGATATAGAAGAGATGGACTAGTTCTTAAAGATACGGAGAACCCATATACATGCAGATTAAACAGTATCTCCCCTTCAGATGACAGAGCTGAGAATCTCCCTCACATTGATCCACAAAAATAGAATGTGCTACTTTACTTATTTTAACTTATTTTTACTTACTTATTTTAAACGTCTGTCAGGATTTAAAGTGAGTATCTCGTATGGTCAGCAATTCTAGGAACAGAAATATACCCAACAGATATTCATTGCAACTTTGGGGGTTTTTTGTTGTTGTTTTTACTTTACATTATTTTGTTTCAATTCCAGTGTAGTTAACATACATTGCAACTTTGCAGTGCTAAAAGATTGCAAACAATCAATGCCCATCAATAAGGAACTGTTTGAAAAAAAAAAAAAATAAGGAACTGTTTGAATAAATTATATCCCTAATGGACAATGGGGTAATACATATAGCTGCCTTCTCATATATGCACAGAATACCCCTAGGAGAAGCCATTATTAGTAATCACCTCTGATGGGGTGGAGAAGGGTGACTAAGGGCCAGGAGTGGGGGTTTTATTTTTCTCCTTATACTATTTGAATATTTAATCCTTTGCATAGATTACCTACTCACAAAATAACCTTTGCAGGAAAACACAGCATGTTCTTGAAAGCAAAAATGCTACTATCTATCTGTGGGAGCATGAAAGCAGTGAATATCATCACCTAAGGGTCTCTACTTAGTAGACGCCAGTGAAGAGTTATTTGTTTCATTACCATTAGCCTCTAAAAATACCCCTGCCCTTCTTTCCCAGGAGAAGTCTCACACAACAGGAACTCTTTTTCAACATGACCTTTAATATCCAGAGCAATAGATTTAAGCAAGAAATAAAACTGAGTGGGGAGGAAGCAGCAGAAGAACTGTGCTGGATGATGGGGGAGGAACGAAGAAGAGGGGGGCTGGCCTCCAGAGTCTGTTTCAGGTGCAAAATGCTCTGAAAAGACCTCTCTAAACTCCAGCATCTCCTGAATCTTTATTAGAAGAGCATTTGAGGCAATACAATGGAACTCAGTCATTTCATCAAAGATTAAGTGCTTTTATTTCACTTGCTACTTCCTTGACCCAAGGTACAGATAACTCTTTGGCCAACGTTCTGATACTTCTGCTGCCAAGGCGGTGTAGCTTTTGCCCTGAATCTCCTGGGTATCCCAGTCTCTTTAATCAGAAATACAGCAATAATGTCCATGCTCTTGCTCTAAGACACTCTGGTCCACTTCGGTTGGCTAGTATGGCAGTGAAAAGAATCCCAATGCCAACTCTATCTTCCCAGCACAGGGTGGCTCAGACATCCTACCTCTCTCTTTCTCTGACTAAGCCACTGCCCAGGTAGCCATTCTCAACTTGTGTCAGAGAAATGACTACCTGCTGAAAGACACTTCCCAGATGCTGAAAACTTCACTACTAGAAGATGAAAGGAACAGTGTTCAAAGAGTTTGAACATTCCAGGGAATATGACTCAGGCCTCAAGCAGGGTAGAGTCCTAGAACAGGTAAAGCTCATAAAATCAGTGACCTCACAAAAGCGCAGGAAGAGAGACACAATTTGCCCACACATCCTTGGAAGGCAGGACTGGCCATGATTTGGATCAAAGGTGACCAGGTCATGTTGCTAAGTTACCCACCTTCTCTGGAGAGAAGATGTTTATAGGCTCTCCTCTTTTTTCCTTCAGGAAGAGTGGGGTCTAGAATTCAAATAATGCCAGTGTAGGAGCACTGAGTGAGGTAGAGCTGGCAAACAGATGAACTTGCCTTTGAGAAGGCATGATGGAGGGTGCCTACCTTGCCACTTCCCTCTCCTGACTTTTGCCAGCTAAAATATCAGGTATAAGAGATGCAAAGTTAATTGAAATATTGCTCAGTGATGCATTTATATTAAGTAAAAGAATCACGAGTGGAACCATGCCTTGATCATATCAAGCAGGCATTCTTGCGTCCATGGAGTGGGAGGAGGAAAGACAAGGAAAGGCAACCAGATTAGACATGGTTCACACTGATATGCATCAAAGATCTCCAAATAATATACTGAGTAAAAGAAGCCAAATCAAAACAGAGTACATACTTTAGGGTTACATTTCTATAAAACTCTAGAAAATGCAAACTTGTAATATATGGTGAAAGCAACAGATCAGTGTGCTTAGGAGTTGGGGAGCAGAGAAGGGCTGGAGAGAGAGATGCATAGGGGCAAAAGCAAATTTCTAGGGCTGACAGATATTTTCACTCTCTTAATTATGATGGTATTGTCACAAATGGATATATACACCAAAACGTATCAAACTGTATAAGCTAAACATGAACAGCTTATTGCATGACTGCAATAAAGGTATAATATATATACCTTATATATAATATATATAATATAAAGGTAATTTCAGACTACTGTTCAAGCTAAAAAATAGCAAAGGTTGAAATCATCCTCAAAAGTCATCTTGGTCTTCCTATTTCTCGGATACGATATAATCAAACAGCTTTGACTGACCGTGAACCAGCCCAAGGTAAAGTTCATAGGGAAAAAAACAAAAGCTGGAGCCCAGAAGGCCCCTCCCCCAACCAAATACCTGCCTTCTGAGGTACAGGAAAAGGCTGATCCTGGCAGCTCAACTCCACAAACCTGCCTGCTGAGTAGCAAATTCCCATGTGACCTATATTCCCCAGGCCATATCCACATTTCCAGCAACAGCTGGGAGGGGTCCCCACTTCCCTTTCAGTTAATGATACAGTCAAAACTAGAGCAAGGCAAGAAGAGGAAGCGACAAAGAGTGAGTTCTTCTCTGCCCTCCAGAGATAATCCTTGGTTTCCAGCCCAGGGCAAACAGGAGGAATTAGGCAAAAAGCCCAATACCATGAAGGTGATAAAATTTAAAAGATGCCCAAAAGACACATATTCTGAAGGACCCTAAGAGATGGCCTTGAATTGGGGTCAGAGCTTCTCTGGCCTCTATCTTACCTGCTGAGAAATGAGAGATATCAGGAATAACGACTTTACTAAGTATCTCAAACTATTTCCTCAGGCTTTAGTTATAGCTGTTCCCAGGCACCTCCATAAACCCGGAGTGACTCCTGTTACGGTCACTCTAACCCAGGCAGGGACATGGTTAACTCAGTTATGAGAAGCTCAGGCTTCTTCACAGACAGTCAGTTCCCTGACATCTCATCTTCCTTCCTGCCAGACACCAGCAAACACCCAGCCTCCTTCTTATACCTTTTCCTGTGGACTACTAGGGTGCACTACCTGGTCCAACTCAAGCCCCTCAGAGCTACCCCTCAATGCCCCTGCATGGACTGCCATATCCTTGACCTCCAACAATGGACAAACCACATGCTAGTTGCACAATTCTGGCCTTTCTCTCTGGGGTGTGGGCTTCTTGATACCCTGCTGTATTAAGTAATCCTCCTGGGCTTTGCATCAGCCTTGCATCAGGAGGAATGCTGAGCATCGTACAAGAGCCAGGAGCAGGCTTCAAAGAGGAATGGATTAAAGATCACTGACAAGATGGAAAAAAGTCTTGGGAGCAACTCAGGAAACAAAATGCCTCTTTAAGTTTTCTGGACTCCAGAGTGAGAAGAGCACCATTTCTTTCTCTCAAACAATATTATGACATCCTCATCAATTCCAAAGCCAAGAAGAGGTAAAACAAAGACACATAAGTCTGAAAAAGCTGGAAGTAGAGTCACTGAATGTGTTCTGTGCCAGCAAAAACATTCAGATATTCATCTCCATCAAAAACTTCCCTATTTTCCAGAGGAAATTCAGAGAAACTAACAAAGGGGGTTAGAAGAAACAAAAGATATAGCTGAAGGGGTGGTGTGTCTGCCCCATCACCTGCTTCAAAGTTAACTTGCAGTGCCAAAGCATTTGATACTGCTGGTCTGCCTTCCCAGAAACACTGGAGGTTTTGAATATGAAAAGTGCCAACCATCGACCTGAAAAACATGGTCAGGACAGTAGAATCCTATAAATAGATACAGTTTATGAAAGTTCTGGGCCAAGGCACCCCCTGGCTGTGGGTAAGTCCTTTTGCCATTAACACAACCACTTGCCACAGATAACACTTTGTAAAAGGGGGTTGGGAAGGAGTGAGCTGATGACTGACGAACGTGGGAAAGTGGAGAGAGAAGACATATCAGTCTTAAAGTGGGGCTAATAAATCCAGGGTTGAGGACCTTGAAGGACCCGTAGGACAGCAATCTCATGACTGCGCTGGGAAGGCGAGATCAACCACATCTGTGAGCCTTGGAGCTCTGGCTTCTGATGAATAGAGAAGATTCCCAGCAGGCTTGGCAGGAAATGTGGGGACCCGGGAGAACAGCAGAAGTGGGCTCCCCAAGGAGGACTAGAGAAAGAGCAGTGATCGGGGGACATCTGACAGAGTCCTGAAGGCTACCTCTGCTGCTCTTCCCAGAGAGCTGGGGGTATCCACGAGAAAAGCAGAGCCCGGGCATCACAAGCTTCGAGAAAGTGGGGAAGTTCTAGGGCACAGAAGCCTGGGGACTGAGAGCACAACGCCTGGTGTCACCCGGGAAGCCTGGATCTCGAGGTAGGAGCAGAGTTCCTTGTGAGGGAGAGGGACGCCAGACCCAGCAAAAAAGAGGCCGAATACGCCTTTCCAGTGGGGTCTCGCGATTCGCGGGACGCGGACTCCTGGGGCTGCTTCCCTCAGGTGAGAGGGGAAGCGAAAACCGTGGGTGTGGAAGGCTGAGATGTCCGGAGTCCGGCAGGTGTCGGGCGGGGCTCTCTCACCTGCGGAGCACCAGGAAACCCACGATCACCAGCAGCAGGAGTCCGAGTGCGCGGCCCGGCTTTCGCCCAATGCTCCACTTGCCCATCGCGCGTTCCCGCGGCGCGCAGGGACCGCAGCTAGCACTGTAGCCAGAGCTCAGCCGCGCGCGGGAGGCTCGGGGCGGGTGGGGGGGGGGGGGGGGCCGCACTCTGGTCGCCCGGGCGACCGGACCGCGTCCCCCCGCCCCCGACCCCCAGGCGCTCATTGGCTGAGCCCTTCGGCCCCGCCCCCCCGCTTCAAGTTAAGCGTAGGCGGGGTCGGGGCCTGACGGAGGCGGGGCGCACTGCCTCCCCGAGCAGTTTCCAACTCCGGGAAGCTTCCCGGGAGGCTCTCCGGCTCTCCTCCGCCACCTCCCTCTAGTCTCAGGGAGGCCCTGGTTGTTTGTTTTCCTTCACGTGGTATGCAAACAGGTGCAAAGATACTGGGCGCCTGTTGCCCAGTCCTTGCGGATAGTAGAGCACACCCACCAGCTCTCTACATTAGCAAGCATGTATTGAAGGCGGTGCCTGCAAAGCCGACACAATGTTTTAGAACAATTCAGATTTTGAAGTGGTGACCTACCATATGAAAAGTCAGAACATTGTGAAATTTCCTTTAGACATGTTTTAGGACAGTGTGGTTCACGTTTGAACAGCGTGGGGGGTGGTGAGGTGAAGAGGAAGGAGCACCAAAATATTTTTTGCCTTTAGTTTCCACAAGTCTTGTTCTGGTCCTGACTCCCAGTAATTTCGGTTTTTCATCTTAAAAAAGTCCAGATAAAACCCTCACATTTTATGAAAGGACAAATACAATTCTTATGGGTACAGAATTATGTCACAAAGGATATTGTGTAATATTTGGGCAAATTTATGCTTTCTAACAATCACACACCCAATTCATCCCAAAAACAAAATTCAGATTTTACTGAAAGAAAATCTGAAACATTTTCTAGGAAGGCTAATGTTATTTCAGAGCATCCGAGGTTCTAGAAAATATCCCCTGTGGCGTGTTTCAAAGATTTGTTTTAAATTCATTTGTCAGAGAGAGAGCACGCACAAGCAGGGGGAGCAGCAGGCAGAGGGAGAAGCAGACTCCCTGCAGAGCAAGGAGCCCAATGCGGGACTGGATCCCAGGACCCTGGGATTACAACCCCAGCTGAAGGCAGCCAGGCAGCCCTCTAACGGACTGACCATCCAACTGTCCCTGTTCCATGTTTCAAAACCATTTCCTACACATGTACATAGTTTTGAACTTGTAAAGCTGATAGGGACAAAATGATATTTTACTTCTCAGAACAAGTTCAAGTTGCAGAGTTTGGTGTGAAGGATCCTTTTACAAGCATTAGGCAAATATTTACTAGGGAGAAAGTTAAACAAGGAGAGGAAAAAAACAACCAAACAAGGGTGGGGGTGGGGGGAGAGATAGCAGGGCCAGAAACATTCTTGGAGACATTTAGAGAAGTATCTCTCCTTTCACACTTTATAAAATCAGTACTTTTCTCCATTTTTTTAAAGACACATAATTGCTTGATAGTTATTAGGACTATGGTGAAAATATTCTGCTATAACTGAGATAAAAGCTCGCCCATGAGATATGGAGAAAGTGTCAAAGGTTAGCCCCTTTTTTACCTTTGGAGACCTGGCATATAACCCAACACTCACCCTTCCCTCCTTGTGATATTGTTGGGCAGTAGTACAATCGATCACACATCAGGGTATCCTGAAGTTAATAATCAATACCATGGGGCTAATAATACACTATATGTTAATTAAAAAAATAAAACATTTATTAAAAAAATAATACCAGCATCTCCATATTTTCTTCAGATATTAGTAAAACCTGATAATATGAGCTATAAAACCTCTGAAATTCTTAGCCCATCCCTGTACCCCTCATTTTTATTTATTAAAGAAAATAAAAATAACTAAGCTCTTTAAAAAAAAAAGTCATTAGGGGCGCCTGGGTGGCTCAGTGGATTAAAGCCTCTGCCTTTGGCTCAGGTCATGATCTTAGGGTCCTGGGATCGAGCCCCGCATAGGGCTCTCCGCTCAGTGGGGAGCCTGCTTCCCTTCCTCTCTCTCTCTACCTGTCTGTCTGCCTACTTGTGATCTCCGTCAAATAAATAAAATCTTTAAAAAAAAAAAAAGTCATTAGCCCTTAACTTTCTGGGAAGCTCAGAACCATAGATACAGCTACCCACAATTTAGGAACAATTTCACTTTATCTGGCTTTAATGATACCACAGAGAGTGTTGCAAAGATAGCACTAGTCTGAGAGATGTTTTGCTGAGGAGTTGAGACTTTTGGTTTTTAAAATATTAGCAAGATACTCCTTCAAAATACTCCTTTCCAAAATATGTAATGAATTTAACCCAAAGTAGACAATGACATACTCAAATCCTGGGAGCAGAAGCTACAGTTAAATGAGCAGGCCTGGTAGAGATGTAAAAACTGTGCTCTGGCAAAGTGTGTGGGATGAAAACAAATCCCTGATGTTCAGGAATCAATCTTCACAGGCTACCTTTCTGGCGTCATTGGTTTAGAAAACATACAAAACTTTTTTTTTTTTTTTTAAATGAAGTCCTGTTGTCATCCTCAGCCCACAACTTTAAGTTAGAGCTCCAACAGACCCAGAGAGCTCAGCTCCTTCTTTGAGAAGTCACCTATCCCACATAGTATACAAAGAACTCCAGAGGGGAATAAAAGCTATAGTCATTCAGAATCAGTACAGTGGAGGCTCTCAAGAAAAATAATCATATCAAACTAACCTTATTGTCTTTTTTAATAGGTAACAAACAGGTTTATAGATCAATTGTGTCTTATTTTTTAGTGCACTGTACTAATGCCTTAAGAGTTATGTATCTGAGTTATGTATCTGAATTTTAGAAAAACATTTGATGAAATCTTTCTTAAAGTCATGAGAACAAGAAGCAAGATGTGGCTTCTGTGATAGAGCAGGTCCTTGGGACCCTGGACCATGGTACAATCAGCTCTTCTTCACCCTCCTCCTTAAAGACAGACATTTGCACCAGCCCTCCCCACCCACTCTCTCCAGCTCTTTTGCTCCAGGTTACATGACAAAACTAGTTATGATGTCAAGTTGCCAAAGATTCTTGAGCAAAGAAATTAAGAACATGGAGGAATTTCTGGGAATAAATGAGGACAATTTCAACCATAGATAGAAAGTCCCAAGAAGGTGATTTAGGCCTTGGAAAAAGAAAAAGAAAGCAAATCCAAGTTAAGATAAATAAGTCCTCTCACCCCAGGAGACATGTCAGTGGGACTGGAAGGGACATGTATGCATTGGGGAGGGATGCACTGAACTTCATCATTGGCCTTTGCAGTCCAAAAATATTACTCTTCAGCCTCAGCCTTTGAAAGGCAGAAAGGCCAAAGGCCTAATTCAGTATTTCATTCATTAAGAAGTAAGCAGCAAATGTTTAATGACTACTATGAGCTGAACACTGTTTAGGTGCTTGCAGTACCTCAGTGGAAAAAAAGAGATGAGGATAAAATATAAATTTCCCTTTAAAATTTACATTTTAGCTGAGGAAGAAAGACAACAAAAATTAACAAATTAATAAGTAAATTATAGAGTATGTCCAGAGATAATAAATTGCATGGCAAAAAGAAAGTAGATAAAGGAAGGAGATTGTTTGAGTGTGTATGGCGGCTGGGGAAGGGTATGCACAGAGGAGGCCTTACTGAAACGATGTTAACTGAGCAAAGATCTGAAAGACGTGAGAGTTAACGATGCATGCAAATAACTGGAGGAAGGGCTATGCAAGCAGAGAGAACCCACAGTGCAAAGGCTCTCAGGCAGGAGCATAACAGAGTGTTCTGGGAACTGCAAGGTCCGTGTGGGAAGTGAAAGGGAAGGGGAAAACTACAGGCCCTGAGGACAGAAAAGTACAGAGGCCTAACGATGGAAGGCTTTTCAGAGGACTCTGAAGTGAAATAGGAGCCATTGTAGGCTTTGGACATCAGTTATGCTTTGAAAGACTCCTCTGGCTCACCAGGAGTGGGCAAGAGCAGAAGAAAGAAGACCAGCTTTGAGGCAGCAATCCCAGTGGAAGATGATGCTGGCTCACACAAGGGTGGTAGGAATAGAGGAGGTGGGAAGTGTTGGATTTCTGGAAATAGTTTGAAAGCAGAAACTGGAGGACTGTTGTGATTCCAGGATCATTTGTGAGGTGAGAGAAATAAGGTGGATTCAAGAATGACTCCAACATATCAGAAGCACAAATTGGGCTAGTTGAGTTTGAGATACCTGTGAATGTGCTAGGAGAGATATCACATAAGCTATTGAATGCACAAGCCTGAAGTTCCGAAGAGGGGTCTGTCATGGAGATATAAATTTAGACACTGACATAGAGTTGGTATTTAAAGACAAGAGTTTGGGTGAGCTCACCAATGAAGTAAGTGCAGACAGAGAAAGAGGACAAGGATGAGCCCTGGGGCACCTGACACTCAGGAGAAACCAGTGAAGTTGAACTAAAAGGAGCAGCCAGTAAGGCAGGAAGAACACTCAGAAAAGATGGCATCCTGAATGCCGAGAGAGAAGTTACCAAGGAGGAAGCAGTAATGGCCTACATTACATGGTGCTGACAGGTCAAGTTAAGACTGATAATGAATCAATGGATTCAGTACATGGAGGATTTTGGTGACTAGGATGCCGGCAGCTTAGGTGGAGGTGGGGGTTAGGGGCAGGGAAGCTGATTGGAGTAGGTTTATTTTTTTTTAAGATTTTATTTATTTATTTGGCAGAGAGACAGCACAAGTAAGCAGAGCAGCAGGCAGCGGGAGAGAGAGAAGGAGGCTCTCTGCTGAGCAGGGAACCCGATGCGGGACTCAATCCCAGAATCATGACCTGAGCCGAAGGTAGCCGCTTAACCAACTGAGCCACCCAGGCGTCCCTGGAGTAGGTTTAGAAAGGATGAAGAATCTAAGAGCGAAAGGGGAATCAGTAATTGGAAGAGTAGCTGGTGGTTCTCAACTTGGAATCAGGGGTAGTATTCTATCTTCATTTCTATTTTGGATAGAAACTACCACATACTTGTATGCTGACAGTGATCATGACCAAAAGAGATGAAAACTGTGAAGCAGCAGAGCCCTTACAGAATCTCTGGAGCAATGTCCTTGAGTAGGTGAAGTGGCTAGCGGCTGGTGACCAAGTCACCATACGTCAGCATACATAGGATCGTTTAAGGTCTCACTGCATTCTCTGTGATAGAATGATCACTTAGGTTAATTTCAAATACAGACAGTACAACATTGTCAGAAATGAGAAATGGACTCATCATTTGAATTTGTTGTTAATATCTGATTATTAACTTTCAAATGTAGGTATACATTTGAGATGTGACATGAAGTAAAACATTGAAATTTTATTGATAAGTTTAAGCAAAATAAAGTAATAATTAATGATTATTATGGAAACATTACCATAATGTACAGAATTATTAAGAACTTTCAAATACTTAAGCACATAGAGAAGTACATTAATAGCCAGTAACAATATTAAGAGAGTACATTAGCGTTACAAGTTCTAAAGAAGAATATCCTATCTTCTCTGAGCCAACAAATGTATGTAAATAGATGGCCTTTAGAAAATAAAGAAGATAGGGGCACCTGGGTGGCTCATCGGACTCTTGGTTTCAGCTCAGGTCATGATCTCGGGGTTATGAGATCAAGCCCTGCATTGGGCTCCTCATTCAGTGGAGAGTCTGCTTAACATTCCCTCTCTTCCTCTTCCTTTTCCCTCCCCCTACATGCACTCTCTCTTCCTCTCTCTCTCTAAAATAAAGAAATACATCTTAAAGATGCACGTTTTTTTGAATTAGTATTTTTGATTCTTCATGTAAGTACCAAGTAGTGAAACTACTGGATCATATGGTATTTCTATTTTACATTTTTTTAAAGATTTTATTTATTTATCTGACAGACAGAGATCACAAGTAGGCAGAGAGGCAGGAAGAGAGAGAGGAAGGGAAGCAGGCTCCCTGCCGAGCAGAGAGCCCGATGCGGGGCTCAATCCCAGAACCCTGGGATCATGACCTGAGCCAAAGGCAGAGGTTTTAACCCACTGAGCCACCCAGGAGCCCCTCTATTTTACATTTTTAAAGGATTTCCATAGTGGCTGCAAGAAATTTACCTTCCCACCAATAATGCATAAAGGTTCATTTTTCTCCACATCCTCACTGACACTTGTTATTTCTTACTTTTTTTTATACTAGCCAATCTCACTGATGTAAAGTGATATCTCATTGTGGTTTTGATTTGCATTTCCCTTGTGATTAGTGACACTGAGCATCTTTTCATGTGTCTGTTGGCCATCTGTATGTCTTCTTCAGAAAAATGTCTATTCATGGTTTTATTTTAAATCAGATCATTTGTTTTTTTTGGTGTTAAGTTGTATGAGTTCTTTTTATATTTGGAAATTAACTCCTTATCGACTGTATCATTTGCAAATACCTTTTCCCATTCAGTAGGTTGCCTTTTCATTTTTTGGTGGTTTCCTCTGTTGTGCAAAAGTTTTTAATTTGGTATAGTCCCAGTTGTTTATGTTTTCTTTTATTTCCCCCACCTGGGGAGACATCTAGAAAAATAATGCTAAGGCTGATTTTCAAGAGTATACAATCTATGTTTTCTTTTTGGTGTTTCATGATTTCAGGTCTGACATTTAGGTAGTTAATCCATTTCAAGTTTACTTTGGTATGTGGTGAAAGAAAGTGGTCCAGTTTCAATATTTTGCATGTAGCTGTCCAATTTTTCCAACACCATTTATTAAAGAGACTGTTTTATTCTTGTTACCTTAGTTGTAAACTAATTGACCATAGAGGTGTGAGTTTATATCTGGGCTATTTTGTTCTATTGATCTATGTGTATATTTTTGTGACAGTTCCATACTAGATTACTACAGCTTTGTTATATAGTTTGAAATCTTGAATTGTAATATCTCTTTGTTCTTCTTTCAGCTAGTTGGGGTCTTTTGTGGTTCCATACAAATTTTAGGATTCTTTGTTCTAGCTCTGTGAAAAATGCTATTGGTATTTGATAGGGATTACATTGAATTTGTATATTGCTTTGGGTAGTATGGACATTTGATAATATTAGTTCTTCCAATTCATGAGCATGGTGTATTTTTCCATTTATTTGTGTTGTCTTCCATTTCTTTCATCAATATCTCAGAATTTTCAAAGTATAGGTATTTAACTTCCTTAGTTAAATTTATCCTTGGTATTTTATTCTTTTTGATGAGTTGTTAATGGGATAATTGTAATTTTTCTTTCTGCTAATTCATGCATGGTATTTTTTAAAATGATTTTATTATTTACTTGCCAGAGAGCGAGCAAGAGCAAGAGCAAGTTAAGAGAGAGCATGCACAAGCAGGGGGGTTGGCAGGTAGAGGGAGAAGCAGACTCCCTGATGAGCAGAGAGCCTGATGGGACACTCAATCCCAAGATCCTGGGATCATGACCTGAGCTGAAGGCAGATGCTTAACCGACTGTGCCACCCTGGCATCCTGTGTGGTATGATTTTTTTTTTTAAGATTTTATTTATCCATTTGACAGACAGAGATCACAAGTAGGCAGAGAGGCAGGCAGAGAGAGAGAGAGGAGGAAGCAGGCTCCCCGCTGAGCAGAGAGCCCGATGCGGGACTCGATCCCAGGACCCTGAGATCATGACCTGAGCCAAAGGCAGAGGCTTAACCCACTGAGCCACCCAGGCGCCCCTGTGGTATGATTTTTTATCTTAACTTTCTATCATGTTGTATACTATGTTAAAGGTATATTTCTTGTAAAACTTATATATTTCATTTTTTTGTGTCTGACAACTTTTACCTTTGGAGGGTTTACTACATTTACAAAATTTACTATGGTTGTTAATATATTTGTATTTATTTCTACTATCTTTTTTTTTTTAAAGATTTTATTTATTTATTAGAGAGAGAGAGAGAGAGCGAGCATGAGCACAGGCAGACAGAGTGGTAGGCAGAGGCAGAGAGAGAAGCAAGCTCCCCGCTGAGCAAGGAGCCCGATGTGGGACTCGATCCCAGGAGGCTGGGATCATGACCTGAGCCGAAGGCAGCCGCTTAACCAACTGAGCCACCCAGGCGTCCCTTATTTCTACTATCTTAATATGTGTTTCCTACTTGTACTTATTTTTTACATTATTGTCTACTCCCTTTTACCTTTTGTTGGTTAAGTTTTTTAGCTGTCTTTTTTTTCCTCATTCTATTTGCCCCCTTCAGGTTGTTTTTTTTTTTAAAGTTAGAAGCATTATGTACATTAAACAGTTAAGCTAAATTTAACATACATATTCAACAAATTCAAAGTTAATATCTTAGCATTACGAAAAGCTTAGATCTCCCTTGTTTTTGCTATCACAGCCCTTCCACCATAGATATTTTCTCCTAGTCTTAGAATTTTATACAGATTTTGCCCTCAAAGTAGACATTAGTATATTTTTTATTGAATTAATGTTTGTTGACCTGTATTTGCATATTTGTCAACATCCTTCCTTTGTTTCACATTTTTTCTTGAATCTCAGATCTTACCACTGGGGTCATTTTCTTTCTGCTGACATATGTTCTTTAGGATATCTTTTCTCCACTGAGGTTTACTGAGAGACTTAAGATATAATGCCCTAAGCATCCATGGTCTGTAATGAATTAGCTTTCCTGGTATGCTTCTATAAATTACAATAAGGAACTAATGACTGAAAATATTTCCTGTAAGGTGTTATCTTATGGAACCCCAGTAAAGAAAGGCTGCCTCAGAATTCCCTTTAGCACATGGATCTTTTGATGATATAAAATCTTTTGGCCCTTGTTTGTCTGTAATGTCTGTATTTTGTTTTCTTTTGCTTTGTTTTTTTTGAAGGACCATGTTGCTAGGTAAAGAGTTTTAAGCTGTGAGCCCTTTTCTCTAAGCACACTGAAAACATTATATCTTCTGGATAGTATTGTTGCATTCATATCCGCATTCATAAAAAATGACATAGGTATGGAGTTGAGGTATAATAATAGAAGAAGAGGTATAAATCAGAGATACATGTATTCCAACATCTCTTGAACCTTGGTTTCTCCATCTACAAAGTGGAAGAGCTGCATGGTTACTAAGATTAAAAATAACATATATATTACCTGAAATATAATACATACATATGATTTTCAGGATTATTATTTGTTTTTTCCCTTGGTCTATATATTATCCTTAGAATTTATGGGTTTGAGTCTACAGCCTCAGAGAATAAAGTTTTATGTAGAAATTTTGTGGGTGCATGATAAAATTCTCCTTCAGTGAGCCAGACATTCAGACTAGTGGGAGAAAAGATCATCTGACTCCTTAGTTCTCATCCCAATTGGGAAGGTTCCTTCTTCCCTTTTGACACCAGATTATTTGCTAAATTTGTTGAAGCACCATATCTAGGTGCCTAGGTAATAAGATTTTGTTGCAGTGCAATGGTTCAAATTTAGGTCAAGTGCTATAATTTGATTATAAAAATGTGATTCATTTCCAAAGGTGTCATTTGAGGAAATTCGTTTGACTAATATTTGTCCACTATCAGTAAGAAACTTGCCTATATCCAGATAGCTGAGAAATAATAAGACACAGAATGCTCCATGGCAGGCTTTGCTGTCATACCTGTCAGAATCAAGCAACCAAATTGCTATACCTTCTCCGAGGTCACCTTGGAGACACACAGGCTGTAGGAAAATGCCTGAAGACATTGTTCATGGCACCTTGTATTCCCCCCTCCTACAACACACACACACACACACACACACACACACTCTCTCTCTCTCTCTCTCTCTCTCTCTCTCACACACACACATCGGGAATTTGCCATTCAGCATATACAGTACTTTCTTTGGCATAGAGAGAACACTAATCCTTACTCTCTCTTAAGCCAGAGACTCTTTTCTTCCTTCCAAATGAGTCAGAAATAAAATCTAGTATTATTTTATTCATATCTTCCTAAAGGCACATTTGATTAGAGAATAAGAATATGCTAAGGATTAGGCATTTAACTAAGTAAATCAGTCATTAAAGATTTTGAAGACTTTTTAAAGCCTAAAAATAGGCATCACATGGATATACTATAATATTCATAACAATTTCCTTTTTTATTTTTTAGCTTATTTTTACATTTTTGCTATTGTCGGCAACACTGATATCCTCCACATAAATCTTCCTACTTAAAAAAAAAAATGCTTGTAGGTGAACTGTAACAATCCTAGAAATGTATTATAACAGTCTTACAGGATGGGTTCATTTGTAGTTTGGATGTATGACCCACTCTTCCTTTTCTCAAACAGGATGATCTAGGGAGAAAAGAAAGGCTAACAGTAAGAAAGGGTAAGCCTATTCAGTACAGAATGAGAAAGACACTGAACTGTATTCTGGGCATGAAGGCAGATCTCAACATTCATGAAACATAAAAGCAGGGGTAGGGGTGACTCACCTCATTGTCTTCTGGATGAAGCCAAACACCAGGAAGGTAAAGTGTTTTCTGAGGTCCAATAATTGAATATCGCCCAAGGTTACGTCCATTGATGAATGCAAATCCAGAATTCCAGGTCTGGAAGGAATGGAGTCTTGAGACATAGGAACAGATTCACACTGGCAAGGTAAAACCTAAGGCACCTTTGGGAGTGAGAGCAAGACTCAATGCTTTGTGGCGATGGAAGTGGCAGTGAGTTTAGAATGGTATGTTCGAGAAACTCTACTGAGATGTAGATGAGGTGACAGAGAAAAACATGAATCAAACCTTTAATGCTAATGCTACTGTTGTTCCTGACCCATGATATATAATGGTATGGTTTTTTTAAAAAAGGAGTTGTTCTGTTTCCAGAGATAAGTATTAGATAATAAAGATGAATGCTAAAGCTAAGAAGTTATAAAAGTTATACATTTTTAAAAACCTGCTCACAATACCATGATGAGTGACAGGACCAAGATCTCGGCAAAGAAAACTGAGAGACAAGAAGACATTGAGACAGTTTTTCCAATAGCAGCATCTGCTTATTCAGGAAGAGGTGGCTGAGAAGCTTAGCAGAAACTTCTATAGCCTCACAAGTTTAGGGAACAAAAACTGGATACCAAGGAACCTTATTAAATAATTTACACTCTGGGTTGTGATCCTGAGCGCCTGCCTAAACCCAAGGAGAAGAGTGAACTAGAAATAGTCTGGCCATTGTATGAAAGCCTTGATTCAAATCATTTCTGTCCTCATAATTGTACTAAGGTGATTACTAATGCACTTAATCAACTCCAGAGGTGGATGTAAATTCCTGATAGCATCTTAGGCTTTAAGTTATTTCTAGCAGTTTTCATATGTAATTTCTGGAACTCAAAAAAATCAAGCAGAAGGGGCTGGGGAAGACAATATAATAAAAAATACTACACGGAACAATAGACAATAAAAACAGATGCACAGGTGATGCAGATAATGGATTTATAAGTACCAGGCTTTAAAAGACTTATGCTTATTAAATTAGTTTGCTCATAGGGATGAAAGATAAAAGCTAGAATTTTGACAGAGAAGTGGAAACTATTAAAAAAGTCTAAAGTGGGCGCCTGGGTGGCTCAGTGGGTTAAGCCGCTGCCTTCGGCTCAGGTCATGATCTCAGGGTCCTGGGATCGAGTCCCACGTCAGGCTCTCTGCTCAGCAGGGAGCCTGCTTCCCTCTCTCTATCTCTCTCTCTCTCTGCCTGCCTCTCTGTCTACTTGTGATCTCTGTCAAATAAATAAATAAAATCTTTAAAAAAAAAAAGTCTAAAGTTATAGAATGAAAATTCTAAAATTAAAAAATGTATAATTAGAATTAAGAACTTAACAGATATTTTGAATAGCAGATTCGATACAGCTAAATAGAGAATATAACTAAATATAGACTCAGTAAACTGAATAATAGGAAAGAAAGTTTCCAAAATTAAGCTTAAGGAAAGAAGAGTGAGAAACACACAAGACATGAAGAGACAAAAGGAGATATAACAAAATGGTTCTAACCTATAAAATTGGAGGCTCTGAAATGCTCCAGGTAAAAACAAAGATTGCTAGACATTAAATAAAGCAGTTATATGATATTCATAAGAAAACCATCTAAAATATAAAGGAATTATAAAAATAAAAGAATAACAGAAAAAGATAAAATAGATAAACCTTAAGCAAAAAGAAGTTACTACAGCTTCATTAATATCAGAAAAAAAATTTTAAAGATTTTATTTATTTGACAGAGAGACAGCAAGAAAGGGAACACAAGCAGGGGGAGTAGAAGAGGGAGAAGCAGGCCTCCTGCTGAGCAAGGAGCCTGATGAAGGGCTCTATCCCAGGACACTGGGATCATGACCTGAGCTGAAGACAGCTGCTTAATGACTGAACCACCCAGGCACCCCTAATATCAGAAAAATTTGGCATTTAGGCAAGAAGCACTACTAGAGATAAAAAGGAACATCTCTCAATAATAAAATTCTTAATCTAAGTGATAATGATATATATAAAAGCTAAAAGTATAGATTCAGAATATCTAAGCAAAATTGATGAAATAACAGGTGAAATAAAATTCATAACCATAATGGAAAATTTTCAAACAATGTTTCAATAGCTAATAGATAAAGCAAACAACAATCAATAAAGACATAAAACATTTAAAATAAGGTAATTAACAAGTTGAACTAATTGACATATATAGAACATTGATCTAATACATGCAGAATCTACCTATTCTTTCAAGTATACACAATAATCTTTATAACTTTGACCCTATATTGGACTAAACAAGTGTTGTATTTTAAAATTCTCAGACCACAGTACAGTTAAACAAGAAATTGATAATTAAAAAATTACTATAAAGTATCCAAATATTTGGAAATTAAGAAACATGTACACTTCTTTTTTAAAAGATTTTATTTATTTATTTGATGGAAAGAGATATCACAAGTAGGCAGAGAGGCAGGCAGAGAAAGAGGGGGAAGCAGGCTCCTTGCCGAGCAGAGAGCCCGATGAGGGGCTTGATCCCAGGACCCTGAGATCTGACCTGAGCCGATGACAGAGCCTTAACCCACTGAGCCACCCAGGTGCCCAAGAAACATGTACACTTCTCAATAACGCAGAGACCAAAGCAAAAATCATGAGGAAAGTTAAAACATATTTGAATTGAGTGGTGATGAAAATAAAACATATAAAAACTTATGGAGTATATATCCAGAATAGGCAATTCCATCAACATAGGGAGAAAATTATTGTTTGTCAGGGGTTAAGGGGAGGGGAAGAAAGTGCTTAATGAGTACAAGGTTTCCTGTTAGAGTTATAAAACTGTTTGGAACTAGATAGAAGGAAGAGTTGCATTCATTGTAAATGTACCAAATGCCTCTGGATTGTTCACTTTAAAATGATTAATTTTATGTTAATGTAAATTTCACCTCAATAAATGTTTTATACTTATGGGATACAACTGAATTCATACTTAAATGAAAAATCGCCTAAAGGAATAAAGACTAAAAGTCAGTTATCTAAGCACCCACCTCAAGAAATTATAAAAAGAAAGAAGATAATTCCTAAGATAAAAAGTAGAATAAACAAAACACTTTACACCTTCAGAATGGCTAGTATCAAATAAGTAAATCAATAAATAAGATATAGCAAGTGTTAGCAAGAATGTGGAGAAAATGGAACCCTTATGCGTTGTTGGTGGGAATACAAACTGACACAGCTACTGTGGAAAACAATACGGAGGTTCCTCAAAAAATTTAAAATAGGATCACCATATGATCCAATAATTCTAGTATGGGGTATTTAACTAAAGAAAACAGAAACATTAATTCAAAAAGATATATGTACCTCTATGTTTATTATGGCATTATTTACATTAGCAAATATGGAAGCCATCCAAGTGTCCATAGAAAGATGAATGGATAAAGAATATGTGTGTGTGTGTGTGTGTGTGTGTGTGTGTGTGTGTGAGTGTGTGTGTGTAGACAATAGAATATTACTCAGCCACAAAGAAAAAAGAACAAAATCTTGCCATTTGCAACAATATGGATGGACCTGGAAGGTATAATGCTATGTGAAATAAGTCAGACAGAGAAAGACAAATACCATATGATTTCACTCATACGTGGAATTTAAGAAACAAATGAAAAAAGAGACAAGTGAATAAACAGACTCTCATATACAGAGAACAAACCAGTGATTGCCAGAGAGGAGATGGGTGGAGGAATGGATGAAATAGATAAAGGAGATTATGAGTAGTCTTATCTTGATCAGCACCAAGAAATGAATACAATTGCTGAATCACTATATTGTACACCAGAAACTAATGTAACACTGGATATTAATTATACTTGAATTAAAAACTTTAAAATGCAAAACAATAGGAGTAGGTAATAAGGGAAATTATTAGTATTATTATAATTTAAAATTATAGTATTATATATATGAAATTAGTATTTAAAATTATTAGTATTAGTTGTGGGGCATCTGGGTGGCTCAGTCAGTTAGCATCTGCCTTTGGCTCAGGTCATGATCTCTGGGTCCTGAGATTGAGCCCTGTGTTGGGCTCCCGGATCAGTAGAGTCTGCTTCTTTTTCTCCTCTGCCCCTCCACCCCACTCGTGCTTTATCTCTCTCTCAAATAAATAAATAAAATCTTTTTTAAAAAAGTTGAACAATTAAAATAATACGTATTAGAAACATACTAAAATGTTTAATATATTTTTATTTTAAAACAATTTTAGATCTATAAAAAATTTGCAAAGATAATGCGGGAGTTCACAAAAGAACAAAATAATAATAATAATAAAGAAAATGGCAGAAATGAAACAGAAAAGAACTATACAATATGGTAAAAGTCACAGCCAACCACTGATTCTTTGAAAGATTAATAATTTGGTAATATTCTGATGAAATTTACCAAGACAAAAAAAAGACGTTACTACAGATGGTCTAGATATTAAAAATGAACAATTTAAACATAATACATTGAAAATTCAGAGGAAATGGAAAAATTCCCAGAAAAATAAATTTTATGAAAACTCACTTTTAAAGAAACAAAATCTGACTAGTACTTCAATCTTGACGGAATTTAATCCACACTTACAAACTTTCCCACAAAGAAAATGTTGGCCCTAATTGGTTCCACTAGTAAAATCTACCAAACATGTAAGAAGTAATACCAGGCTTACAGAGACTCTACTTCCCAAATCATTTATGGGGGTCTTAAAACTTGGTACCAAGACATGACAAAGACATCTCAGTAGCAAACATTATAACAAAAGAAGTCTTAATATTTATAATAGCCAAACACTGGAAATAATACAAATGTCTATCAACAGTAGGATGGTTAAATAAAGTATGGTATTTTATGAAATGGAACCCCATACAATACTGAAAATGAATAAATCACCACAACATCACTTAATGGCTGAATCTTAGCAAAAACCCAGGCACACAAATAAAGAAGGCATGCATGCTATGCAATTCAATTTACACAAAGTACAAGGGAAAGCACTGAATTAGAATGTTAGAAGTCAAGATAATGGTTCACCTTTTTTTAATCTGTTTTTTTTTAAAGATTTTATTTATTTATTTGATAGAGATCACAAGTAGGCAGAGAGGCAGGCAGAGAGAGAGCCGGGGAAACAGGCTCCCCACTGAGCAGAAAGCCCGATGTGGGACTCGATCCCAGGAACCTGGGATCATGACCTGAGCTAAAGGCAGAGGCTTTAACCCACTGAGCCACCCAGGTGCCCCTAGTATGTTTTTTTTAAAGATTTTATCTATTTATTTGACAGAGAAAGACAGTGAGAAAGGAAACACAAGCGGGGGTAGGGGAGCTAGAGAGGGAGAAATAGGGGGCAGCTGGAGAGGGAGAAGTAAGCTCCCCTCCAAGCAGGGAGCCCAACACGGGGCTCAATCCCAGGACACTGGGATCATGACCTGAGATGAAGGCAGACGCTTAACAACTGAGACACCCAGACACCCCTAGATAATGGTTCACTTTAAGGGACAAGGAGAGATAGTGATTGGGAAGGGTGCTGACAATATTTTACTTTTTTATCTCAAAAGAAGCACATGGTGTTCACTTTGTGATAATTTATTGAACTGTCCATTTATTATGTGCATTTATACATAAAAAGCTATAGGAGGTATAGTATTTTTAAAAAGCAAGTTGCAGAGTATAATTTAGGGAGTGAACCCATTAGTGTAAAAAGTAATTGTGTATATGTTAGGCAAAGTTATATATGAAATCCCACAAACTGTTAGCCTAACCACAAACTGTCAGCCTAACCCCTGAATTCAGGAAATTTCTAGTAGAAGCTTCTGCCTGTCAATATTATCTTTTAGGAACTAATTCCTAGAGGCTTCTGCTGAGCTGTCAATTTTATCTTTTAGAAAGAAACTAACAGACTGCTAGAATAGAAAAAGAAACATTTGAGGGCCACACCTGTGCAGATGAACCAGAAAGTGCCAGAAGTGACCTCAGCCTCATGGTGTTAAAATCCCCTTCTGAATATTCATCCCAAGCCCTAATAAAAGAGTCTGCTTTCCCATCTTCAGGGAGACAGGACTTTGGAAATTATTCCCCACAAATCTCCTTATTTGCATAAATAAATGACTTGTGATGCAACTCCATTTGGTATAGTCTGTCTATAACTCACTGAGGAGCAGCCCACTTTGGTCCAGTGACACAGGTAGTGTTTAGTTCTGAAAAGTAGAAAGTAATTGGAATGGAAGGTGGGTTGAAAGGAGAAATTCCATCATTTGCTCTCTCCATCTTATTATTTCAGGTTTTCTGTTGTGTTTTGATTTATTATTTTTTAAATAATGATAATTAGGAAGTTTGAGAAATGTTGGAAGTCTTGTTAGAAGTGAAGAACAGAAAAACAAGGGAAACGGGGAGGCATTCCCGCCAGGAACACTACAGCTTTGTTTTAAAACTCTTTTGACAAGAAGAGGTGGTTGGGACACCAGAACAGATGAGGGCAGCTCACCTACCAGTAGACTCAGGAAGGTGTCCTTGGGTGAAGAGTCAACCTTCAAGGTACCAAGGTAGAAGGCAGGGCCCAAATAGTTCTTTGGGACAGGCCTCCAGGTGGCAGAGCGGAGTCTGGAGGAAGAGCAGAGCCTTGAAGAAGAGAAAAGACCCTTCCCCACTCTAGTGCAAACACTGACCCTAGATTTCCCCACCCAGGGACTAGGAGATGTATTAGACTAGAAGCATTAAAATCAAGAGTCAGGAGACTTGTTCTAGGGTTCTAGTCCTGACCCCAAAGCACTCTATAATCCTGGGTAAATCAGTTGTCTGGATTTTAGCTCTTCATCTGCAAAGAGTTTGACATCTATAAGCCCCTTGATCCCTATAAAGGTTTAGGCATAAGGAGGAACATACCTTTCAAAGAAGCTCATTGTCATTTCCAGAGAATAGATAGCAAAACCATTCAGGGGAACCTTATTGATAGTAACTGATTCAGTTAGTCCTGCAGGTGAGAGTAAGAAAAAATACAGGGATTGGACATTCTCCAGTGTCTGGGATAAAGAAATTCAGACTGTATATGCCTGTGACAAAGAATCAGCCAGGAGGGCAAAGACTTGTCTAACCTGCTATTACCGAAAGTTTCCTGTTACATGGTTCCATATTATGAAGAAAGTTTCCCACTTAGTATCAGTACTTTCTCTGAAATTCCCAATGGCAGACTGGGTCCGGCTCTACAACAGGCCAGGGCCCTATCTAACCGTTCTGCTTTTCCACCCAGGAGAACTGGAGAAGGCAGGACAATGGAGAGGGAGCCTTTGGTCTAGGGACCTAGTCATCCCACTGCTCAAGGGACTCATTTTCTCCTCCCAACAGCAACATCGTCCCAATCTGAGAATCCAAGTAACTACAAAGAGAGATTACAGCCTGTTTCCCACCTTTCCGCTGATCTTGAATTTTCCACGAAAAATTGACTCGTCCTTGATTTTCTACCAGGATCCTTAGAAGTTGACATTCCTAAAAAGAAAAAGAAAAAATAAGAAGGAAGTTGGCATTCCTGCTTGGGGTAGACCATTTTACAGAGACTACATGTCCTCGCAGAGTTTTTACTCTCCAACGCATTCTTTTCTCTGAGTCCCAAATAGAAAGACAAGCAAATGGGAGAAAAGGGGTCTCCAGAGCACAGCAGTCCTTCTCTCTCATGAGGACCCTTTGTGTTCCTGTTCCAAACTCAATCTTCCCTTTCATCTGCTGATCTGCCTTAAGAAAGGCAGAGAGGCTCAGCTGTGTGCTTTTTTTTTAAGACTTCATTTATTTATTTGACAGAGAGAGGGGGATCACAAGTAGACAGAGAGGCAGGCAGAGAGAGAGAGAGGGGGAAGCAGGCTCCCTGCTGAGCAGAGAGCCCGATGTGGGGCTCGATCCCAGGACCCTGAGACCATGACCTGAGCCGAAGGCAGAGGCTTAACCCACTGAGCCACCCAGGCGCCCCATCAGCTGTGTGCTTTTGATCAGAGACCCAAGCAGCAGCTAATGATTGACTCAGGACCTAACGGGAAGTTCCATTTACCCTGTAGCATGTATGTTGCAACTCTGCTACACCTGGACCTGGGAGATGCAGTTATGCTTATAGCCCTAAGCACTTGTTGATGGAACCCTAAGTGAGAAGCAATATCAAAGGGCAGTGGCAGAAAAAGGCGGTATTCTATCTCAGGACCAGGCTACGCTTGCTTTTGAGTCAGATGTCTAGGGCAGCACCAAGACTCTTGAATCACATACCCTGATTTTAGGAATAATCAACGTCTTAGTATGATCATCCAGAAGTCCTATACTTATCTCATTCAAAAACACCTGCAAAAGAAGAGCCAGCATCAGACTTACTGGCCCACCTGAAGAAAGAAGAGAGACTCTGATTTAGGAAGCAGGTCATTTTGAAGGAAGAGACCAACCTTGGTGATCACAGATGGCTACAAGCTGAACAGGAGGACTTCACAGGCTTAAGTTGTAAAAAAGCCAAAAACAAATCTCTTTGGCTTGACTTTATATTCCCAATGCCTCACAAATAATAGGTGCTTGAAAATACCATCTAATAGTAAAGCTGACCAGTGACTACCCACCCCAATAACAGAGTCCGGTTCTGCTTACCTCCATTTACAGTCTGTTGATACCTACCTGTGCTGTATCGTGAACATTAGCATGGAGAGAACCTCCAGAGCAAATGGAAGTTTCATAAAGCACGAATCCATAGGACTGGCCATTCCCTCTGTTTATAGGGAGGTTCTCCATGTTGACTGGTGTATGAGATATAACTGGCTAAGAGAGAGACATAGCAGAAACAGGGGCCAGGGTGGTGAGAAGTTGGGATTCTTCTTCCTTAGGCCCTTGTCATTTTTTGTTGTACATCCTAATGGTCCCCAACAGTTCTTTGGGTAAGAAATATTAAACCCATGCTATTTGATGATTTTCATCATCTCCACTGACCAGGAAACTCAGGGGATAGTAGGAGCATCATAGAGGGAACAATTGCTGTAATCATGAGAATTAATGGAGTGAATAAACTGTATTTTAACATAACTGAAGTTGAATAAGAATTATGCACTAAAGCAAACATTTAGTTAGCATCTACATTATGTGCCAATAACTGTATTTATCTAAAACAGCAATAGCAGAAGTGAAACTAATATGAATTCAAGAGTTAATATTTTTCAAGCAATTTTCACCTTTTCTTCAAAATAGGACAGGTAGTCTAATTTTAAAGGGAGAGAATGGACACGTAAAAGTTCAGTGATTTGGCCTATTGGATGGTGAAGAAGAGTCAGAAACTCAGTTTTATGGGTTCCTGGCTCTCAGTGTTTCCTATACGGATTACACAGTCCCACCTAAGAACATCTAGCAGATGGTTGATCTGAGCTGGGAAACAGGATCCTCTAATATCCTGCTCCCCCCCCCCCCAACTCATTCTTCAAGTTCAAACCCCTTTACAGTCTACCCGGAGAAAAATTTTGTGGTTCTTACCCCATAGTTCTAAGTTTGGACAAAATCTAAAAGATTTATTTTCACCCTTCCCATAAAAAGTCCTTGAAAGAATCTCTACTCTGTGGCCTAAAGCTCTCTCCCACAGGTCCCCAGTGGCCAACCCCCCATTCCAGGGCCAGGTAGTACTCACCTCATGTAAGTACTGTAGAACATCCCACAGTGGCAAGTAAAGGGATGGTTTCACAGAAGGATACTCAGCCTTGGGAGTGAGCTTGGGCAAAGGTGGCAGAGGCATTGCTGAAATGAAAATAAGCCACGGGGCAAGAAGGGCCTGAAATAACTACTGCTTTCTCCAAATTTCCCCATTCCTACCCATGAACTCTCATATCCCAGGGCCAACAGGAGAAATGGGTCCGATCCTAGAATATGTGTATACTTCTCCAAGAGTGATGAGAAACTGGAAATAACTAAATTGGAATGAGTTTTATGTGCATGGTAACTGATAGCTATAGACCTCTATAAGGTAATGTCGGTCATAGGGACTGAGAGCTCTCAGGGAGCAAGAAATCTACCTTGCGCCTTCTGGCAATGCCAGTGCTCACTTTCTAGCACATAGCAGATTATTAACTGTATTTATTTTTGCTATCGTATGTAAGGGTACCATGCCATCATACCAAGAGATTTACAAATAGTAAATTATTTAATCTTCACAGTCATTATAGGAGATGGATATCACTGTATTCATATTTTAGTGAGGAAACAGGCTTCAGGGTCTTGAAACACTCATGAAAAGCCCCTCATCTTTTAAGTGGGAAAACCAGGATTTGAACTTAAGGTTGCCCTTGCCCTTAAGGCTCCAAACTTTTGCCCATGGGGGAACCTTCCCTTCCCTCACCCTTCCACTTGATGAGGAAAGCCATCCCTCAAATTAAAAGTGATTGCGGAGTACCTAAGACAGAGCTAAGGAGTCCTTGAAGCTTGAAATATTTTTCTGTGTAATCCCCGGCCTCTGTCAGGACAGCATCATAGTCTGCAAGACACCAGAGTCACTGGCCAGGCAATCTTCCACAACAGACCCTGTTTCAGCACTGCTGGCATGAGATGGGCCAGGGCTACCAGAGGGAGAGAGAAGATACATCTTCCCCATGCCCTGGACCAGTCCATCCCAAGCTGGGATGTGTGTGTGTGGGCAGGGGCGAGGGTATGTTATGTCACTCTGGGAATACTCCCCACAACCCTTCCTGGGGATCTGACGCTGCAGAGACATTGGACTCATCCTTCTGTTTTCTAATGGATACCCTTTTCTCCCCTCAATCTGGATTGCCCAGGTGTGTCTATCAGTACCAGCAATCACCATTTGTATTCTGTGTGTCTTAGAAGGTTCAAGTCAAGGGGTGATATATATCATGAGTGAAGCAGGGCTCTAGGTCTGAGGCACCCCATCTACTGCAATGACAACCTGCAGGGGGCATTATGAACATCACAGAAAAAAGGAAAATAGACAGGAATATCCTGAATGCTCAACATAGGCTGTAAGTCAAGAATTCAATGATGCTCAGAAGATGCTTTTGGAACCTTCTCTGTAAAACTCCAGTACCACTTATGCTGGGAGGTGACCATACCAGCAAGCACTTGCCATAGCTAGTGACAACAGCTTTGTGTATCCCAAAATATGTGGCCCCATTCATGAAACCAAAGTTGGTTCCACCATGGAACATGTATACATTGAAGGAGATCTCAGATGTGATAAATTTGGACACAGTTTCCTTAACATCTGTAGAGGAGGAAGACAAGAACACAGGGAAAATTAAAAATTAAGACAGAAGTCTTTGGTGAAATTTTATTCTCAACCCCACCCCAGAATCAACTTAATTGTTTTGTGTTTCAATCTCCACTAAGATTCTAGGAGAAAATAGGTGGAATTGGCCAAAACTATTCCAGGAAACCAAGTCTTATCAATACCAAGAGCCTTTTTAAAAATTGTTTTCCTCAGAGTATGGACATAATTTAGCTCCATCTCATATCTATTAAATAATAGCCTAAGAAACTTAATGTCACTTAAATATCTAATGTTCATTAAATTTTCTGAAATTATACAAATAATTAGTATAATCTCATTACTCCCTTCTAGAGTAATATAAAACCACTGCAGTAGTCCACAAGTAGCTGTTCCCAATCTTTAGCCACAGAAACTCTTATTTTTTCATCATGACTTTAAGAGGTATGATCAACCTTCCACTGGCCATCTTAGGGAATTGGTTAAAAGTTAGTCAGATATGGGATTCAATTCTGGCTGTGCTCTTTACTACTTGTATTAACTTGGACAACTTCTATTTCTCTCAGAGCCTCTGTTTCTTTATCTGTTAAATGAAAGTCCTAATTTCTACTAGCTCATAGTACTGATGAAAGAATACAGGTAAGAAACACACCATAGTGCCTGACATGAAAGCAATCAAAAAACTTGTTTGTTGGGGTGGGTTTTCTTTTGTTTCAGGCCAAGCAGGCTTTCCTCAGTTACCTGGCATTTTTCATTGGTTTACGTTACTTCTGGTACAAGTGAGCTTATTTTCATAACATCGACAGCAAAATATCTTTAGTAGCAAAATATTTTTACTAAGTCAACATCAGCCAGGCACTGTTCTGAGTTGTTTACTGCACTTAACCCCCACAACAACCCTATGAGGTGGGGAACATGATAATTCCCATTTTCAGTGAGAACACTGAGGTTTAGCAGACAAGGAAAGCTGCCTTGGATCATGCAGCTAATCACGCAGACTAGCAGAGCTGAGGCTGAAATCTTGATCTCTTCGGTTGCAGGACCCATGCTTTCAACCATCATTGCATGTTATTTCCTGACAATGACTACCACTTAGTTGACATCGCCATAGCAATGGCCTGCGATTTACCAGAGATTATTAAGACTTTTAGCAAATGCATCCTCTTCTTCAGAGATGTTGCCTTTCCAAGACCCTTTCCATGACCACCTTGCCTTACCTCTGCAGGCTTGTCCCTCTCTTTTCTGTCACTACACCTGTTTGCTTCAAAACTCTTGTCAGATGTGGAACCCTTGATTTACTTCTTAATTATCTGGCAATGCTACTAAATAACAAGCTCCCTGGGGGAAGGGACCAGGTCATTTTTATTCATCATTTCACCCTCAAGCGTAGCCAAGTCCTTGTACACAAAAGTGTTGAATGAATAGTTTGGGCTGAATGAGCTAATTCATTAGCAAAGAAATGTATGAATGATCCATGACTCAGAACCACCTCTACTTGGGGTCAAACACTGCAAAACACTTACCCTCAGCATTAGCAACTGAATGTTCACTTCCCCATGTGTCAAACCAGCCAACCCAGAATTCCATGATCATAATGGGCTTATTGCTCTAGAAACAAACCAAATCAAATACCAAGTCTGAGAAAATGTAAAAAGAAAATCAGAAAAGCTAAGCACAACAGACGAAAATTTAAGGAACTCATGCTCTTCACTTTTTCAAAGTTCAGCACTTCATTCTCCCTCCTTTCCCATCACCCCTTTACCATCACCCATAGCTTTGGTTTCTCCACCTCTCCTAAACATTCTCCATACTCCTTAAACTTTGTATGCCTCACTGCTGTACCTGGACAGCACCATCTATGATTCCAACCTTGTCATATGTGAGGCTGGTTTTAAAAAAATTGGCTTTGGATAAACAAGGACCTGACTGCAATTCCTGACACAAATGTTGAGGCTCACATATACCAAAGGCCCACAGCTAATATTATCCTCAATGGGGAAAAACTGAGAGATTTTCCTCCATGGTCAGGAATAAGACAGGGATATTCACTCTCATTATATTATTTAATATAGTACTAGAAGACTTAGCCTCAGCAACAAAAAGAAATAAAAGGCATCCAAATCAACAAGTAAGAAGTCAAACTTTCACTATTTTCAGATGACACGATACTCTATGGAGGAAATCCAAAAGACTCCACCAAAAATTTGTTAGAATACATGAATTCAGCAAAGTCACAGGGTATAAAATCAACATACAGAAATCTGTGGCATTTTTACTTGCCAATCATGAAACAGCAGAAATAAATATTAAAGAATCAATCCCATTTATAATTGCACCAAAAACAGTAAGATATCTAGGAATAAACCTAACCAAAGAGGTAACAGTCTGTACTCTGAAAACTACAGAACACATATGAAAGAAATTGAAAAGGACACAAAGAAATGGAAAAACATTCCATGCTTGTGGAATGGAAGAACAAACGTTAAAATATCTATACTACCTAGGGAGGGTATGTGCTATGGTGAGTGCTGGGAAGTATATAAGCCTGATGATTCACAGACCTGTACTCCTCGGGCTAATAATACATTATATGTTAATAAAAAATTAAAAATTAAAAAAATAAACAAAATTTTTAAAAAATCTGTACTACCCAAAACAATCTATAAATTCAATGAAATCCCTATCAAAATACGACCAGCATTTTTCACGAAGCTACAACAAACAATCCTAAGATTTGTATGGAACTACAAATGACCCTGAAGAGCCAAAACAGTCCTGAAAAAAGTAAAGTAGGAGACATCACCATTCCAGACTTCAAAGCTATATTACAATGCTGTAGTCATCAGGGCAGTATGGTGCTGGCACAAAAACAGACACATAGATCAATGGAACAGAAGGGAAAACCCAGAAATGGAACCCACAACTGTACGGTCAACTAATCTTTGACAAAGCTGGAAAGAAGATCCAATGGAAAAAAGACAGTCTTTTCAATAGATGGTGATGGGAAAACTGGACAGTGACATGCAGAAGAATAAAAGTGGACCACTGTCTTATACCATATACAAAAATAAATTCAAAATATATGAACGACCTAGATGTGAGACAGGAAACCATAAAAATCCTAGAAAATACAGGTAGCAACCTCTTTGACCTTGGCTATAGCAACTTCTTACTAGACATGTTGCCAGAGGCAAGGGAAACAAAAGCAAAAATGAACTATTGGGACTTCATCAAGATAAAAAGCTTCTGCATAGAAAAGGAAACAACCAACAAAACTAAAAGGCAGCCTACAGGATGGGAGAAGATATTTTCAAATATCTGATAAAGGGTTAGTATCTAAAATCTATAAAGAATGTATCAAACTCAACACCCCCAAAAAACAAATAATCCAATTAAGAAATGGGCAGAAGACATGAATAGGCATTTTTCCAAAGAAGACACCCAGATGGCCAATAGACACCTGAAAAAATGCTCCACATCACTTGTCATCAGGGAAATACAAATCAAAACCACAATGAGATACCACCCCACACCTGTCAGAATAGCTAAAATTAACAAGTCAGGAGACAACCTATATTAGAAAGGATGCAAAGAAAGGGGAACCCTCTTATACTGTTAGTGGAATGCAAGCTGTTACAGCTACTCTGGAAAACAGTATGGAGGTTCTTCAAAAAGTTAAAAACAGAATTACCCTATAACCCAGCAATTGCATTACCAGGTATTTACCCAAAAGATTAAAAAAATCCAGATTCAAAGGGGTACATGCACCCTGCTATTTCTAGCAGAATGGTCAACAATAGCCAAATTATGGAAAGAGCCCAAATGTCCAACGACTGATGGATAAGAAGGTGTGGTATATATATATATATATACAATGGAATACTACCCAGCCATAGAAAAGAATGGCACCTTGTCATTTGCAACAATGTGGATTGAGCTAAAGTGTATTATGCTAAGCAAAATAAGTCAGTCAGAGAAAGACAAATAACATATGATTTCAGTCATATATGGAATTTAAGAAACAAAACAGATGAATATATGGGAGGGGGGAAAAAGAGAGAGAGAGGGAAGCAGATCATAAGAGACTCAATATTAGAGAACAAACTAAGGGCTGATGGAGGGAAGGTGGGTGGGGGATGGGCAAAATAGGTGATGGGTATTAAGAAGGGCACTTGTTATGAGGAGCACTGGGTATTATATGTAAGTGATGAATCATTTAATTCTACCCCTGAAACCAATATTACATTATACATTAACTAGAATTTAAACAAAAATTTGAAAAAAGAAAAAAAACTGAGGCTCAGAAGTCACATTGCTGCTAAGTGCAGAGCTACTCAAATCCAAGTCTAAGCTGAACTATCAGCTACTAAGTTATACTATCTATCAGGTATTTCATTCATTTTCTCCATATTTAAATTATATTCTCCATAATTAAATTTTATTCTACCTCGTCTGTATTGATCCACTGTAATTATTTTTTATTTATTTTTTATTTCTAAAAATTCTTATTTTGTATATATTTGCTAATAAATACTTTGATATATAACAATTCATAAATGTTATTATGTCTTTATGTACTATACTTTTTATTTATATAAAGCAATTATTATCATATTAAAATAACTAATGATCAAACTTTTACTATGTACCGAGTACTGCTTAAAGTACTTCACTTACTTTGTTCTGTGTGACAAACTATAAAGTAGATATTATGAGTCTTTATTTTGCAAATGAAAAAAATAAGATTAGATAACCCATCCAAGTTCACTCAGCTAGGAAGTACTAGAACTGGGATTTGAATTCAGCCAGACTAGATTGACTCCACACTCCTAACCAATACACCCTATTGCATCTGGAATGTAAACGACTTATTACCTAAAAGTAGAGGAGAACATATCAAAGCAATTCCATTTCTCAAAACTTCTAAACTAACTCTTGCCTTAAAACATAGGAATCTCTTTTAAAATTCATGTTACTGGGGCGCCTGGGTGGCTCAGTGGGTTAAAGCCTCTGCCTTCGGCTCAGGTCATGATCTCAGGGTCCTGGGATCGAGCCCCGCATCGGGCTCTCTGCTCTGCGAGGAGCCTGCTTCCCTCTCTCTCTGCCTGCCTCTCTGCCTACTTGTGATCTCTCTCTGTCAAATAAATAAAATAAAATCTTTAAAAAAAAAAATTCATGTTACTGGTAACCTAAACTGTCAGACACCATAGGCTTTCAGTCTGATACCTGCATTCCACATCTAGCCCAACATTTTCAATGCTCCAGAATAATGCACGTTCTTTTTTAAAAAGTTGACATCTTCTGCACAGCAGGAGAGGTAGTTAATATCCCATGGACATTACAATGGAAAATTATGGTGGGCTTCTCTTGGGGAATATGTCAGGCATTCATATTGTGCATTCTCAGTTTTACTCCTGGAGTCCTCCAGCATCCTCCCATGACCAAAAATAATCATACTGAAAATTGGAAAAAAAAAAAAAAGGGTCATACTGTAAGCCTGAAGACCTGTCCTCCAAGGCCTTTTCTCAGCTGATCCCTGGAGTTGAATATGATGTTTTCTGGATTCTATGTGTTCTTCTATCTTGGCTTAATCCCTTAGTTCTGCATCCTTCAAACATTTACATAAAAAGAGTGTATAGAAAATAAATAATCTGAGCCCTTAAATATCTGTATTCTGCAATACAGTTTCTTCATATTTAGACTGAGTATAAAATTCTAAGTTGAAACTCACTTATCCTCAGAATTTTAAAAGTATATTTCATTGCTTTGCGTTATCCAATGTCAATACTTAAAAATCCTGATTCTCATTGTTTGGTATAGAGTAAGCCTATGGTTTTTCTTTCTGAATAATGTTAATTTTACAATATGGGTCTTTTTTAAATCATTTATTGTGTTGATCATTTGAGGAGTATTTTCAATTTAGAGATACATATCCTTCAGTTAAAGGAAGTTTTCTTACATTAGTTACTTATAATTTCCTTTTCTCTGTGTTCTTTGTCCTCTTTTGATAACTACTATTAGTAAGGTGTTGGGCCTTCTAAATTGATCTTATAAGACATTTATGTTCTCTCATATTTTATATCCTACTGACTTGTACTATTTCTAGGAAATTTCCTCAACTTTACCTCCAACTCATATTTAACTTTTAATATTAGATTTTAATGTCAAAGATTCCTTTTGGTCCTCTGGTCCTTTTCCTTATTATCTTATTCTTCTCTCACACATAAATAATCTTGTTCATATCTTTATGCATATTAATAAGCATTTTTGATGTTATATTCTATTTCCTGAATTAAGTGTATACTCCCTGGCTTCCATTTTCTTCTTTTTTGGTAGTTATTATTTTTCACTGGAAACTTTTATTAAATAAATACCATTTGCATTAAAGAGGGGAAACTGATTTCTGGTATTAAAAAGTTACTGTGCTATTGGTGCACTCGGCATAATCCTCGTGGAAATCCTCAAAATCATAATGAAAAATGAGAAATAGAAACACAAACAACATCTTCTATGAATCCAATGGACATCTGAAACTTCAAAACATAAATTAAAAAAAAAAAAAAAAAGACTGCCAAAGCCCTGAAGTTCTATCAGGTGTTGAACAAATGTAGAAAGAAAGTGCATTTTGTTGAAGATTTTAGTACCAGCACAGAGTACCAGCACAAATTTCTTCCAAGTAGAAAGCATACCCTATAGTATATTGACAATTTCGTATTTGTAATTACAGAATGGGGTTCACAAGCTGGTAAAAGGAGTACATTTTGCATAATACAATGTATCAGAAGCTTTAAAGAAAATAATTATTGCAGAATCGGGGATAAATTCTGACATCAAGAAAACAAAACATGGGGGAGGATAATAAAAATGTAATTTTACAATGTGTTTGAACTAAGTTGTTACCAACTTAAAATAGACTGATATAAATTTAAGCTGTTTCATGCAAGCCTCATGGTAATCAAAAAGCAAAATGTATGGTAGATATATGAATATATGAAGGATAAAGAGAAGGGAATCTGAGCATACCTTTAGAGAAAATCATCAACTCACAAAAGAAGGGAGCAAGAAAAGAAGAAACAAATGAATTATAAAACAGCCATCAAACAATGAACAAAATGGCAATAAGTACATTAACTATCAATAGTTACTTTAAAAGTAAATGGAGTAGCACCTGGGTGGCTTGGTTGGTTAAGCATCTGCCTTCAGCTCAGGCCATGATCCCAGGGTCCTGGGACCAAGTCCTGTGTTGGGCTCTCTGCTCATCAGGGAGTCTGCTTCTCCCTCTCCTTCTGTCCCTCTCCCCTGTTCTTGTTCTCTCTCTCTCTCAAATAAATAAATAAAATCTTTAAAAAAATAAAATAAAATAGGGATGCCTGGGTTGCTCAGTCATTAAGCATCTGCCTTTGGCTCAGGTCATGATCACAGGGTTCTGGAATCAAGTCCTGCATCAGGTTCCTTGTTCAGCAGGGAGCCTGCTTCTCCCTCTGCCTGCTGCTCCCAGTGCTTGTTCTTTCTCTCTCTCTCTCTCTCCCTATCTCTCTCTCTGAAAAATAAATAAATAAAATCTTAAAAAATTAAAAATAAACAAAATAAATAAAAGTAAATGGACTAAATTTTCTAATCAAAAGACATGAATAGTGGAATGGGTAAAAAATAAATAAGACCCATCTATATGTTGCCTACAAAAGACTTACTGAACATTTAAGGACATACATATATTGAAAGCAAGAGATGGAAAAGATATTCCCTATAAATGGAAACCAAAAGAAAACTGGGATAGCTATACTCATATCACACAAAATAAACTTTAAGCCAAACACTGTAATAAGTGATAAAGAAGGTCATTATATAGGGGATCAATATAAAGAGGTCAATCCAATAAGAGGATATAACATTTGTAAATATTTACTTAATAAGGTTAATAAATATAAGATGAGCTTATCAAGCTCTTTTCCAAACATAATAGTATAAAACTAGAAATAAATTACAAGAAGAAAACTGGAAAATTCAAAAGTATATAAAGATTAAACATTCTACTGAACAATCAATGGGTCAAAAAAGAAATCAGGAAATCTTGACAAATGAAAATAGAACTACATATCAAAACTTAAGGGATGAAGAAAAAGCTGTCTAAAAGGTAAATTTGTATGATAAATGCTTACATTAAAAAGCAAGATCTCAAATAAACAACCTAACTTGACACCTCAAGGAACTAAAAAAAGAACAAATGAAGCCCAAAGCTAATAGAAGAAAGGAAATAATAAAGAACACAATAGAAACAAATGAGAGAATAAAAACACAATAGAAAAGACCAATAAGGGGCGCCTGGGTGGCTCAGTGAATTAAGCCTCTGCCTTCAGCTCAGGTCATGACCCCAGGGTCCTGGGATTGAGCCCCACATCGGGCTCTCTGCTCAGCAGGGAGCCTGCTTCCCCCTCTCTCTCTGCCAGCCTCTCTGCCTGCTTGTGATCTCTGTCTGTCAAATAAATAAATAAAATCTTTAAAAAAAAAAAAAAGATCAATAAATCTAAGGGCTGTTTTTTTAAAAAAAGATAAAATAAACAAACTATTGGCTAAACTTACCAAGAAAAAGACAGAGGATTCACATAAATAAAATCAGAAATAAAAGAGGACATGTTATAATTGATATTAATATAAGGAAGGTAAGAGACTGCAAGGAACATGCAATGAATATGCTAAAATATTGGACAACCAAGATGAAATACATAAATTTCTAGAAACATACAACCTACCAAGACTGGATCATGAAACTACAGAGAATCAAAAACATCCTAATAAACAAAGGTCCCAAACCAGATGGATTAACTGGATTAATTTGAATTCTGTCAAACATTTAAAGTAGAACTAATGCCAATCCTTTCCAAACTCTTCCAAAAAATAGAAGAAGGAAGTATTTCTAACCTCATTTTCCAAAGCCAGCATTACCCTGATACCAAAACCAGACCAGCACACTGAAAGAATAGAAAATATCAAGCCAATATACTTGACGAACATATATGCAAAAATCTCCAATAAAATATTAGCAAACTAAGTACAACAATACATTAAAAGAACCATTCACCATGAACAAGTGGGATTTATCTCTGCAATGCAAGAATGGTTTAACATCCACAAATCAAACAATGAAGAACAAAACTGAGAGCCCAGAAATAAACCCACACGTATATGGTCAATTAATTTACAACAAAGAAGCCAAGAATACAAAATGGGGAAAGTTTAGTCTCTTCAATAAATGGTGTTAGGAAAATAGGGACAGCCACATGAAACAATGAAACTGAACTCCTATCTTATACCTTACATAAGGATTAACTCAAAATAAATTAAATACTTGAATGTAAGACCTGAAACCATAGAATCCCTAAAAGAAAACATAGGCAGTAAGCTCCTTGATGTTGGTCTTGGAAATGATTTTTGGATCTGACATCAAAAGCAAAGGCAACAAATGCAAAAATACAATGGAGACTACATCAAACTAAAAAGCTTCTGTTCAGCAAGGGAACCCATCAATAAAATGAAACGGCAACCTACTGAATATGAGAAAATATTTCCAAACCATGTATCTGATAATATCCAAATTATCCAAATATCCAAAATATGTAAAGAACCCATACAACTCAATAGCAAAAAAACAAATAACCTGATTTTAAAATGGGCAGAAGATATGAATAGATATTTACCAAAGAAGAAATATAGATACCCAACAAGTACATGAAAAGATGCTCGACATCACTAATAATTCAGGGAAATGTGAATCAAAAACACAATGATATATCATCTCACACCTGTAACAATGACTTTTGTCAAAAAGATAAGAAATAACAAGTGTTAGTGATGATGTAGAGAAAAAGGAATCCACTGTTGTAAATTGTGTAAATTTGTGTAAAATTCATAAAATTCTGTAAATGTAAATTTGTGGAACCACTATAGAGAACAGTACAAAGTTTCCTCAAAACATTAATAACAGAAATACAATATGATTCAGCAATCCATATCTGTGTATTTATCTGAAAAAGATTAAAGCACTAACTCAGAAAGATTTATACACTCCCATGTTCATTACAGCATTATACAATAGCCAATGTATAAAGACAAACCAAGTGTCCATCGATGGATGAATGGATAAAGAAGATATGAATAGAATAGAAGTTAACCAAAACTGAACTAAAAAATAAAGAGAAAAAGAATAGGAAAAAAAAAACCCAACATCCAAGCAGTGTGAGACAATATCAGATGATCTTATGTACATGTAATCAGGCCTGCAGAAGAAGAGAGAGAGAAGAAAGGAAATATGTGAATAAGTAATGGCTGAAAATGTTCTTTTGTTTTTTTAAGATTTTATTTATTTATTTGACAGAGAGAGATCACAAGTAGGCAGAGAGGCAGGCAGAGAGAGAGAGAGGGAAGCAGGCTCCCTGCTGAACAGAGAGCCTGATTCAGGCTCGATCCCAGGACCCTGAAATCATGACCTGAGCCAAAGGCAGAGGTTTAACCCACTGAGCCACCCAGGTGTCCCAGCTGAGAATTTTCTAAAGTTAATTACAGACACTGAACCACAGATCCAATCTGTGAGAACATCAAGCAGGATAAACTCTAAGAAACAAACCATGCCTAAGTATATTATACTCAAGCTTCTGAAAACCAAAGAGAATGAGAAAATTCTAATGGCAGTCAGAAAAAAAATCACCTACAAAAGCCATAGATAAGAATTACTACAGACTTCTTATCAGAAACCATGAAAGCCAAAACAAGACAAAGCAAAACAAAAATCAACAGAATAGAATGGCACTTTAAAATGAGGATTTAGGAATATATTATTATAAGATATTAATAATACATGTGAAGCAGTTCAGTATTTGAAAGTACTTTCAGATTAATTTAACATGTGTATTTTAAATCCTTGGGCAACAGCTAAAACTTTAAAACCTGAGAAAAGTAATTAGTCCATAGAGGAGACAAAATGTAATCATAAAATTGCTCAATGAACTCAAGAAAAGGGAAAAAAGAAGAAAAAAGAAACATAACAAGTGCTTTTCAAAACAGAAAAAGAATTAGCAAGATGCTAGATTTTAATCCAACTAAATCAATAATCACTTTAGATGTGAATTATCTAACTATATCAGTTAAGAGGCAAAAACTGTCAAATTAAATGTTTTAAAAAGTAATACATGATTATATGTTGTCTACATATATTTCCACTCTACATAAAAATCCACTTTATATACAAATACTTAAAGAAAGGTAAAAAGTAGTGCACCTTGGAGGCTCAGTCAGTTAACAGCTCAGGTCAGGATCCCAGGGTCCTGGGATTAAGCCCCAAATCAGGCTCCCTGCTCAGTGGGAAGCCAGCTTCTCCCTCTTCCTCTGCCCCTTTGGCCCACTTGTGCTCTGTCTCTCAAATAAATAAATAAAATCTTAAAAAAAAAAAAAAGATAAAAAGTAGAAGGATAAAGAAAAATACATCATGCAAACCACTAACCAAAAGAAAGCTGGAATAGCTATATTTATAGTAGACTTCAAAACAAGGAAGATGGTCATTACATGATGAGAAAGGGGTGAATTCTCCAAGAAAATGTAACAATTCTAAATGTATATATAACTAAAAACAGAGCTTCAAAATACACAACACAAAAATGGATAGATCTGGGGCACCTGGGTGGCTCAGTGGGTTAGGCCGCTGCCTTCAGCTCGGGTCGTGGTCTCGGGGTCCTGGGATCGAGTCCCGCATCGGGCTCTCTGCTCGGCGGGGAGCCTGCTTCCCTCCCTCTCTCTGCCTGCCTCTCTGTCTACTTGTGATCTCTCTCTGTCAAATAAATAACTAAAATCTTTAAAAAAAAAATGGATAGATCTGAAAGGACAAATGAATAAATCCACAGTTATATTTAAAGATATCAAAACTCTTCTCTTAATAATTGATAGGTAAGTAAATAGAAAATCAGTAAGAATAGAGATTACCTAAACAGTACCATCAATCAACCTAAGCTAATGGAAATATGTAAACAAATGCAAAATACACATCTTCTCAAGTGTACATGGAACATTTACTAAACTGACGATATTATGAGTCATAAAACAAACCTTAACAAATGTAAAACAGAAATCATACAAAGTATATTCTTGGATTTTAACAGTATTAAACTAGAAATCAACAACAGAATAATACCTGGAAAATCTCCAAGGATTCAAAAATTAAGCAACATACTACTGATACATAGAATAAAGATGAAGTCTCAAGGGAAATTTTAAAATGTTTTGAACATTTTTTGAAATATTTTTGAAAATGAAAATACAGCATATCAAACAGTTCATTTGGGGAAATTTATAGTCATAAATGCTCATATTAGAAAAGAAAAAATTCTCAAGTAAGGAATCTCAGCTTCCACCAAACAAACGAACAAACAAACAAAAAAACAATCTAGAAAAAGTAGGTCTGATTCAGTCCAAAGGAAGCAAAATAGAAAAATGTTAAAGAGCAGAGAAGAAATCGCTGAAATAGAAAACAGGAAGAAAATAAAGCAAATAAATAAATAAGGCCAAAAGCTAGTTCTCTGAAAAGATCAATAAAACTGATAAACTTTTAGTCACAATGGCTGAGATAAAAAGAGAGGAGACAGGGCGCCTGGGTGGCTCAGTGGGTTGAGGTCATGGCTCAGGTCATGATCTCGGGGTCCTGGGATCAAGCCCCGCATCAGGCTCTCTGCTCAGCAGGGAGCCTGCTTCCCTCTCTCTCTCTCTCTGCCTGCCTCTCTACCTACTTGTGATCTCTCTCTGTCAAATAAATAAAATCTTTAAAAAGAAAAAATAAAAGGAAAGGAGACACAAACATACCAACATCAGGAATGAAAGAAGAGCCACCACCACTGACAACTAAGATTAGAAGGATATCAACAGAATATTACAGACAACTCTGTGCCCATGAAGTCATAAACTTAGATGAAACAGAATAGAATAAATCCTTAAAAAACACAAATTACCAAAAGTTGCTCAAGAAGAAATAATCTAAATTATGCTACATCTATTAGAGAAATTAAATTTCTAGTTAAAAGACTTTTTAAAAAGAAAACTTCAGGTCCAGATGGTTTCACTGGTGAATTTTACCAAACATTAAGTAAGAAACGCTATGGATTCTATACAACCTCTTCCAGAAAATAGAAAAGGAGGGAATATTTCCAAACTCACATTATGAGGCCAGCATTGCCCTGATTCTAAAATAAAGACATCACAAGGAAAGAAAACCAAAGACCAATACCCCTCATGAAGGTGGAAGCCAAACTTCTCAGTAAGACATGAACAAATTGAATCCATTGGAATATAATACATCACAACAGAAGAGGATTAGTCCCAGGAATCCAAGACTGGATCAATTTTCAAGACCCATGTTTAACCATATTAGTGTATGAAAGAAGAAGGACATATGAGGAAAACTGCATGACCTGTGGCTTTGTTTATGATCTTAAACATAGGATACAAGAACGTGATCCTCTTGGCCATCAAAAGGAATGAAGTACTGATTTATGCTATAGTACAGAGGAACTTCAAAAACATCAAGCTGCATGAAAGAAACCAGATACAAAAGACTAGATCATGTATGATTCCATTTATATAAAATGTCCAGAAAAAACAAATTTATAGAGATGGAAAGCAGACAAGTGTTTGCCTTAGGCTGGAGATGGGAGCAGGGGATTTAGCACAAATGAATGTGGGGAAACTCTTTAGATTGTGGTAGTGGTTGTAAAACTCTACATCTTGGATTGTATACTTAAAATAGATAGATATAATAGTGTATAAATTATATTTCAACAAAGTTGCTTTTAAAAAAAGTGACAATCAGAGAAAGACAATTATCATATGGTTTCACTCAAATGTGGAATGTAAGAAACAGTGCAGAGGATCATGAGGGAAGGGAGGGAAAACTGAATGGGAAGAAATCAGAGAGGGAGACAAACCATGAGAGACTCTGGACTCGAGAAAACAAACTTCCTCAGGTTGCGGAAGGTCATGTGGGTGGGGGAATGGGGTAAACAGGAGATGGGCATTAAAGAGGGCACATGATGAGCACTGTGTGTTACATGCAACTAATGAATCACTGAACACTACATCAAAAACTAATGATGTACTATATGTTGGCCAACTGAATTTAAATAAAATAGTAATGATAATAATAATTTAAAAATTTTTAAATAGTGACAAAAGAAAAAGAACAAACAACAACAAAAAAGAGACTTATTACAGCCATTAAAAACTAGATAGCCATGGATCCAGCCCTGGCAGAGTCCCTTCCATTTATTAGGTCAGATGTGTAGAAATCAGTGAGAAGAGGAAATAAGATTAATTCTTCCTTAATTAAAACTTGTGTAGAAGGGTGTAAGGCACTTGAGGAAGCACCTTGGGATGTTCTGGCCAAGTGAGCAGTTCGCCCCATACTTTGCAGTACTGAAGAAGGCCTTCCTGCCTAAGGGAGAAGTACAGTGCGGGCTGAGCCTTGCAGACCCTGGCACCAGCTTTGGATATTAACCTGGGCACAAAGGAGACCCAGGAAAGTGTGTTAAGCAGAGGAAACCATAATCAGTTTGGTCTTTAAGAGCTCGATCCAGCTGTTCTGTGAAGAAAGGATATAATCCCCAAAGGCATGGTCTATGATTTTTCCATCTTTGAAACTATTACAAGGGACAACCCACTGAGAGGAAATAGGAGCTACTCAATCCATGGCTGTTAGTGAATTCATGTACATCAGTTATTCACTCCCATAATTTGCAGTCTGGCTAAAATAGGCTAACTCCAACAAAGCTAGGTATGAGTCCTCTCTCAGCAATGTATACAGCCCATTTCTGAACTCTGTCCTTGCAGGGGAAAAAGAACATCATCTCCCTTTGATTTACCCCACATAATTCCCTCACCTTCCCTCTAGTCATCTCCATGAGTTGCTTCACTAACAATGGTGATAGAAGCAGGACTTGCTCTTCATTCCCCATGACAAAAGGCATGAATTCCCCAAATTGCTTTGGAACCCAGCTGAGGCCCTGGGGGTTGCAGGGAAGCAGGGGTTTCCTTTCCAGGCCTGTTCTTATTGAACACCAGCTGCACAGGCTAAGGAGGTTTGGGCAGGCAAAGGAGGAAAGACTCTTCATCTCTAAGACATCCTTACCTGCAGGTGGGAAAGCTGCTCAAAAGCACTCTTCTCAAATTTGTTCATGTTGATGGTGGCCAGAACTATAAAAAGAAGAGACAGGTGCTGCGTGAGGTACTGTGCCAGTGCCAGCAGGGGATGGTTGCAGGCCCACACCCTGCACACAGAAGGAAGATGTGCTAAGGAGGAAGGATAATGGGACTCTACTCATAGTCCACTTTGCAAAGCACAAAGTGCTACCATCTATGTCCTCACATCACTGGACATTTGTAAGGACAATGCAAGATAAGAAGGGCAGTTAAAATTAATCACATTTTGTGTAGAGAAGTAGAATAGGCCAAGATCATACAACTTGATTAGACCTAGGAACAGAATACAAGTTCCTGATCCAAGTTCAGCATACTTCTCACCGTACCATAATAACGAGGGGGAAGAACCACCAAAAAGAAAGGGAAAACAGCAATATATGGAAGTAACAGGTCTGAAATAAGGACTACCTAACAGATATGCCCCTGGATTCAAATGACTGCTGATAATACCTTGGTCATTTCCCTCACTATTGTTACCTTATGATTCTGATCTGAACTGTTCTGTTACCTCACTCTCTAGGATGAACTCCACTCAGAGTCCACAGTGACCTCCAGCTGTAAGATCCCAGGACTAGAACTTGGCCTATGCCAGCTTCCTGACACATGTGTTATCTTCTGATTCTCCATGTAGCTCTCCATTGGAAGAGTTTTCTCTTAGAAGACCTGGATTCTAAGCCATGCCCAGCACCAATCCAGATTCTTGGCCCATGGAAAGATTACGAAAAGGGTACTGAGGCCATAAGATCTTGATAACAGCTCTGTTTAAAGACAACATGAATGAGGGAAAGAGATGGGGTTTTTGTGAGCTCTTCACTTGGACCTTGAGTCCTCTTTGGTATCAAGTTTCTGGAGTTCTCTTCAATGTACATGGGAAAAAGAGAAATCCAAGATATACCTGGTTCAAGATTCAAGCTGGCTGGTTAAGAGCCTCAGTTCTTCCTTAAAATAAGTCTAAATTTGTACCTCCTTTTATGCGGCCTTTTAGCAGATTTTCTGCATCATCCGAGGTCATGAGCAGTTCTACAATCCCTCTTTTCAGCAGGGCCTGTGGAGAAAACTGGACAAAATGAACCTACTTCCCTTACTCCCATAAGAAGAAAGAAACATAAGGAAATTAGGGGAAAAATATAGCTTGGGCTCACTTGGGCAATGTGTGAGCTAGAGAGAAAGGTTTGAATTTTGAGTCTAACCATCTGCAATTCAGTAAATTATGGGAACCTTGGTCTCTGTCCCAGCCTATGTTGTTCCCTAGGATGACCACAAAGGTAGCTGAGTTACGGGCTCTGCCAGCCACGGACACAGCCTCAAGAGAACAAACACAAGGTTGATGTTTATGAGGAAGCACTTGAGGGAGGCTCTAAATTCAAGAGAAAGAGAGAAATGAAGCACTTTGTGCTTGAAGGGAAGAGGCCAAGGCTGTGGGGACCACAGATAAACTTTATAAAACTTGAATCCTAACTGGATACTCAAAGGAAGCAAGGAAGTCTGTCATGGCTTCAGGGAATGGGGGGAATCTAATTTGCAAATTGTATTTACTAAGGGCTGAGGAGCAGACAGATGGCCAGAGGGCAGGAAGACCCTATCTGTGCGTCTTACATGTTCACTGAGCCATGTCTAGGCCTGGCAAGGTAGTCAAGTAGTAAATATGGAAATCAAGAAAACACAATGCTAACAGAATGAGATTGATTTGATGGGGGTCTAACATGATGCCCCTGAGAAAAGTTAGAGGGGGGAATCCCTCATAGATCTTGTCCAGCCCTAGAGGCCACAGCTGTATGGCAGGAGCCAGGATGTCCAGGGAGCCCAGCCCTGCCCTCCTTCCCCTTCTGTCACCTACTCGCTCTTCCTTGCCCAGCTGGCAGCTCCTCCCCACTCTTCCCCACTGCTTTCCAGGTCACCCCACCCAAGGGTCTCTGTGTGGACACAACTAACATGCAACCCCACATTCTGCTCAGCAACCTGAGGAGGAGGTCCAGGTTACACTCGAAACTCATCAGCTTCTTCACTGTGGGAAATCAGGGACAGGAAGGGGTCTGACCCATCAGAAAGGCAACCAGGCAAGACTCCAGTCATTTCCTGGCCTGAGACATTCCCCTCCATGGAGGAACAAAGACGACAGAAGAAAGAATGTTAACACTACAGGTCAGAAAGCTGCAGGATGAGAGCCATCGTCATTAAATACATGAAGCATTATTTGCTATGGATGTAAATTTACCAGTCCCCAGATTTAAGGAGAATTATGGGTCACAGGGATAGCAACAGAAAGGAATAATCTTTCCACATCATGTTTTATCTCCTAAAAAAGTTATTTGAGTACATCCTGACAACATTGCCGACTCACGGAAACTCTGAACTTGATTTCACATATTCTCATCATCCATAGCGCCTAACACAGGGCCACCCATGCAGCAGGGCCTCAAAAATGCATGCCTATAAAGGTGACAGAGTGAGGAAGGAAGGATGCAAATATGAGAACAAACCAAGTGTCTCTTACCTTTCGAACATAAAGCATGTAATCTTTATCCTTGGCAAATGAACCATATTCATTCTCCACCTGCACTGCAATGATGGGGCCTCCCTTATGGTACTGAGAGACAAGGAGATCAAGGGGGAATGTGAAGTGACTGGCGGAAAAAGCCTGCAGTCTCCTGCTAAGATCACACACCTCGTGGGTGAGCTTTGATCCAAGTAGTTACCTCGTGTTCCTTTGGTGCTCCCTCTCCACCCCCAGGTCCTGGAGTCAGTCACCTCCAGGCACTTCAGCTATGCACACTCTTCCCTAGTCTTTGGAGATAAGCAACTCCCACAGTTTTCCCTCTATTTCTCATACTAATTATCTGCTTAAATATGAATCTCAAACCTACAAACTCCTCTGCTTGCATGCCCACCCTATTCACTTTCCCCAACAAATGAAAGAAGGAACACCCTTCATCCCCCTGCCTTAGGATAATGCCACCACTTGTGTGTGGAGTCCCCCTGCCTCCTACTGCCTGCTCTCTGCCCTGTTCCCGCTACCTTCAACCTTCAACCTTTCCTTCCAAACCAACTGACCTCCAGTATCATGGAAACTTATTTGGAACCCTCATAGCAGAGAGGGAGAGCTCATGCATCCCAGGACTGTTTCTCCACCCACACTTCTCTTGCTCTTTTTTTTTTTTTTTAATATATTTGACAGAGATCACAAGTAGGCAGAGAGGTGGGCAGAGAGAGTCTTGCTCTCTCCTTCTTAAGAGCCCTGTGTCTTCAAAGAGTTACCGGTTGTCTACACTCACTTTTCTCTGCATTCATGCTTTGTTCTGTTTGGTTTGGTTTGGTTGCTTTGCTTTCTCACTTTGACTCCACCCCTCAAACCACCATGGTAATTCTTCCCATGCTATTGTGTCCCCTGTCATCAACAGTAACCTAGCTGCAATTATACTGAAATTGTAAGTTTTTAATGTTTAACTTAATCTTTCAACATCCTTCCACACTCAACTGCAGAAAGAAGACTCTCCATACTGAAGGCAGGGTGAGCTCTTGACAGCCTGACCACTTCATCCCCCACCCTTCATCCCCCCTATTGCCTATAGGGTAACCGCCAATTGCAGAGTGAGGTATTCCCTTTTGGACAATGGGACAGGAGAGAATGAGTGCGTGTGGTGGGATTTCCTCTACAGCCTCACCGTTTCCCTCTTTCCTACCTCACTTTTTATGCCCCACACCAGCTGAACTTCTTCCAGGTCTTCAAACTCCTCATTCCATTCCTTGCTCTCTGATCTTTACCCATGCTGGAGACTCCTGACCATTGCTAATGCCTGCCCATGCCTCAGGTCACTGTTTAAGTTACTTTTTCTGGAAAGTCATACCCTGAACCTCCCTTTCTCCCCTGTTTCTACCCTAGGAGGGGTGCCCTGCACTTCTCCTACTGCAGCAATTTCTCCTCATGTTGGAAGTGACCATTTGTCTCCATGGGGCAGGAACCATGTCTGTCCTTCTCATCACTAGAAGCTTAGCTCCTACACAGCACCTGGCACATAGCAGCTGCTTATAATTCCTTGCTGAGTGAACATAAGTATTCCACACTGATGAATTAAGAAAAATTGTTTGTATTATTGAACCATATCGTCTCCCCAACCTGAAGGGTGAGATTCCTAAAAACTGCATCATAAATTCACAGTTGACCTTATAAAACAGTGTTAGAAGAATACAAGTCCCGAGTGAAATAGGAAAGATACTCTAAAAATTATTTAAATATAATACTTAAAACAATGAAGACAACCAGATAGAAAACCTTAAGATACTAACAATTTAATAATAATAAATCCTATAAATTTCATTTGCACTTGAAATTTCTTGCTTCTTAAAAATTTCCTAGGATCTCCTACCTCATGATTCCAGTGGGGAATTTGTAAATTCGCTTTGCTTGCTGCATCTGTACTGATGGTATGTGGCATTTGTACGTATGCCTGAACTTCCAGGCAAACATTCAAAATCTTCCTAGTTTTAAGGATTAGAGATTTTTGCCCCTGCATCTTATACTACCTATATGGCAGAAATGCAGCCAGAAAACATAGGGTTTTCAGCCCTTCTAATGAAAGATGTACCTCAACTCCACCTAAGAGACCCAGAGTTTAATCCTAATGATGATGTCGTCTTCCCCACAGCATTGCTCATCTCTCCTAAAGCTGTATGGCAGAGACATTATTCCTAATCTGTCTTTCCCTTTATTTTCATTCCTAATCTGCAGTTGCTTTTCTTTAAAATTATTCTAAGAGTAATTCATAATTCACAATTGAGAATTATTTACAAAGAGTTAGATCTGCATCATATTTCCCCCCCACCAAAAAAGAGTCTAAGATAATAAGCTATTGGTCTACTACCTAATAACTGGTTTTTATCCTTGCTCAAGTTTTATCAAGATATATGCTCTCAAAACAAGATTTATTTTTATTTAAATAACAACCATGTGTCTCCTCTTGTTTGGAAGAAAGTTGTACTTTAAAAATCAAACATAATGACCGAATAATTGTTGCCTTGTAGACTGCAGGATATAATTTTTTTTTTTTAATCCCAGACTGGTCTGCATGCTGTGGTTACCTTGCATAGATCTGGAGACTCCATGAAGAAAGGAAAATGCATGGTGTCTGTGCTCTGTGCATTTATGAAATGAAAACAAACTGAAATGTAAGCAAGAGTAAAATACTCACACAGGTACAAAAGGACATATGAACCAAGTTATGCATTACAGCATAAACTTGAAAAATCAAATTTCCATGATGAGGTACTAGTTAAATAAATTATGATATATTCAAATTGTGGGGTACTATGCAGATATTAAAAAGAAAGGGTTTCAAAAACATATTTTTAATGAAAAAAAGTCCAGTGGGAATTGTGTATTTTTTTATGCAAAGGTATGCATAAATGCACATATATAAGTATAACTGTATGTATAAATAATTTGCTTCTATATGTGTATGAAATCTCTGGAAAGACACACAAAAATTTGGCAAAATTGATTATCTTCTGAAAAGACAATTGAATGGCTTTGGCTCAAGGTAAGAGGGAAGAATTATTTCACCAAAAACTCTTTTATACTCTTGAGTTTTATCACCAAGGGCCTGTATTAAGTATTTAAAACAACAAAGATAATTTAAGAGTAAAAATAAGCAGTATGAAGATCAGTGAGCTTAACAAATATCAATTACATTCAGAACAATGACAACCACAAATGAACACCCTTTGTCAGTCCCTTGTATGATGTGTGTCTTTCTAGAAACCTTGGGGTAAAGGGTGTACTTAAAACGAGGGTCTAGAATTGAAAATTGCAAGAATGCCGGCTTCAGTTCTCATAGAGACTGGGCATGGTCTATTCTGTGAACATGCCAGAAAAACAATTTTCCTAAAGCAAAGATAGGAAAGAAGGAACAGGAAATTTGCTTTACCTGGAGAGGAACAACTCTGGAAATCAGGTGGTCAAAATACTTATCAACTGCTCCAACAAAGCCCTTGTAGGTTGTTCTCAATATCATCTTGGGATCTTGCAGCAGCCAGCTGGGGGCAAAAGGAGACAAGCTCAGTGTCTGAGATGGGAAGGTAGAGGTGAGGGTAAGTGGGGTGGGGCTTTGGCAGTTTTATATCCTTTGAGCTCATGTCCATGGTCCTGGAGCACTCAGGGGTCCTGAAGGGATATGTCCATGTCAACTTTTTGCACCATTCTCACAGATTTAGAAGAAAAGATACCAACTCCATCCACATGACACTTTACAAGCTACTATCAAGACTTGTACTCCCACATCTTAACAAGAGGTAGTTTAACCTTTCATTGAATACTCTCCTCTATTCTTCTTCCATTCACTAAAAACATTTTTCTTGAGCACAGTGTATACACCTTAGGCAGAGGGTTGCATTTCCTCTAAGAGCTAAGACATCCAGCACAGAGCAGGAGCACATAAACCAGGAAGCACACCTCCAGATCATCTGTAAAGTACTGGACAGGATTCCAGCTAACTATGAATTACTACTTCTCTGAAGTACCCTCTTCCTTCAAGGTTATGTATTTTCTGTTCCTGAGCTGGGATGGGAGAAGGTGCTCTTCTTGGAGAAAAACAATGCTTTTACCAGACAAAGGGAAGTAAAACCTCACCTGGAGCAGAGCCATGGACTAAACGGCCAATCCTGTCAGCTTGTGACAGAAGAGCATTCTTGAATTCTCACCCTGAACCTTAGTTGTTTGCATTGACGGCAATCATCACAGATGAGAGAGCAGGCAAAGAAAAATGAGAGGGAAGGCAGGGGATCCGAGGGCTCTTAGTACAAAGAATTTGGTCTTCCATTGATAAAATAAGAGAAAAATCAGACATTGTCAGAACTAGCCCATTCTTCACTGTCTAAAGCTTCCCTTCCCATTCTTCCCATCACAGAACAGAGTTGGGCATAGCTCCCTCCAGTGGGGAAAGAAGGCTATGATCATCCTGATGCTTTTCCCTCTGCACACTTAGTCACACACCCAGGGCACCAGTACGAAGTGTCATCTATATAATGGGGATGACAAAGGCACATACACCTCACCATATTACTGCAACCATTGCCTGAGATGATGTATATAAAGCACGTAACAGTGCAAGACACAGAGGATGTACTCATTTGTTATTAGACTGAAGTTTTATGTTTAGTAAAGCCAACAACTTTACTACAACCCCAACTCTGGACTCATATCCCTACTCACCTGGGCAAGCCCCCGAGGTCAATCTCGCTGCAGATATAGGGTCCTGGACGCAGAATCACCCACAATCCGGTCTCCGCAGCCATCATCACAAAGGCCCTAGGAAGGTCAGCGTCAGCAACTCTCAAGACACAGAGAGGAGGGTGGGGACAAGCCCAGCATCCCAAGGTGGTGAAGCTGCCCAGCGCCACCCCCGCACCCTGCAGAGGCCTTGGGAGCTGGGTTCTCATCTGGTCCCAGCCCAGGACCTTCTGCATAGCCCCACTGGGGACGTGAGGACCAAAGGCATTAGACAGGGTATAGGAGAGTCCTAAGAGTGAACCTGACCCCAATGGCATTGCTACCATAGAGGGGCAAACCCTGTCCCAGCCCAGGTGGCTGGACCACACTGCAAAGCAGGGCAGACACTGGGGATTTGGTACCTCTGGGCTGCAGTGAAGAGGTCTGGGTTCAGAGGAAGCAGACCCAGACCCCTTGGAGTAACAGGTTCATGGAGAGCATGTGGGTCCTGAGAACATAGTGCCCAACTAAGATGGCCTCATGGTTCCTCATCAACCACAAGGAGCCATCTCTCTGCCTCCCCACCCCAGGCCAGGCCATAGAAGCAGCAACAGCACTTACTCCAGGTCCAGGTTTCCAGAGAAGTCAAATTTGCCTCTTTCTGGCTCATGGAGGTTCCATGGTACATAGCTGTAATAGGGAAGGGGGAAGTACAATAAACATCTTCTGCTTTCTTTCCTCTAAATTTGTAGGTTATCCCCAAATCCATGCCAACACCTGGGATAGTTCTATTTTGGAATAAATAAGAGTTTCAATGACAATTAAATCTGTATTACATGAACAATGATTATTGTCAATAGTTCCTTTGTTTATTACCCAGCCTTGGTCCAAGCTGCCAATAATCCTATGATTCTACATTCCTTGAATTTATATATAAATTATCCCACTCACCACCCCATTCTATGCAATACCCATTAAACATATAATGAAAAGGATCAAACCCTCAAATGCCCAAGAAATTTTTGCTAAGAATTAATCAAAATAGGAATGGAGGAGGACTTCCTATGAGGATAAAGGAGATGTAGTAAAGAAAATTGCCAGCTTTAGATTTAGCAAGAAGGAAGCTGCCAGGCACCTCCCCCTTAGGGCTGAACCTGTAGGGACAAAAGGATATGTGTAAAATTTTTATTGGGTGCTATTTTTAGTAGGTGACTGTCTTTTTTGTGTGTGTCACCAACAAAGTTCTTGAGCTTTGTGCCTCTAACTTCATGTTTCTCATCAGCTCTATAGTTCTTATTACACAATTTTGTACAGTGTAGACTTTTCAAATCCATATGTTGCATTGTGGTAGAACTGACTAAGATCTTTCCTTGTGAGGAGGAATGAAGAGTTGGTTTGCTAAAGACTTAAATATGCCTGATAAAGTTGATAGCTATGCACTAAGAGAACAAAATGAAAAAAATTTGCTAAATGATGCTTATAAGTGACTTACTTTAAAGGATACTGCTGGAAAAAGTTGAAAACAAAAAGATGGAAAATTATATAGATGAGGCAAAATTATTCTAACAATCTTAAGTAGCAGGCAAACTGAATTTTATGGCAAAAAAAAAAAAATCCCTCACAAATAGATGTTGAAATGCATCAAATTATAAGAAAGGAAATGATCCATCAAGAAAATACGGTAATCATGACCACATGCTCTCTATAACCATAGTTTCAAGTAAAGGAGGAATTTACTGAACCAGAGAAGAAAGGGATAAATCCACAGTCATCGTGGGAAGATTTAAAATACTTCCCCGAGAAACAAGGAAAATAACAGCAAAAACTAGAACACAAATGAAAGGCTGGGGATCTAAGAAATACACAGAAAACTCAGTACCCAAAGGTGGAGCACATACATTCTTAAAAACACACGCAGCAGTCATAAAATACAAGATAAATCTCAACAAATCTCAAAAACTTACATCACGTAGTCCATAATCCCAAGACAAAGGCAACTACATTAGAAAATTATGCTTTAAAAGCATAAAAAGTAAAATAAATAAATAAAACATATAGCATATTCCCAAATAGCTGAAATGTTTGAAACCAAATGACATTCAAAGTATTACACAGCAAAATTTATGGGATATGTAACCAAAGCAATAATTAGAGGTACACTCATAACCCTGAATAAATATATTAGAAAATGCAAAATCCTGGAAAGAAAATGAGCTAAATATTCAACTCAGGAGACAAAGAGAAAAGAAGCAAGTGGAGGGGGAAGAGGGGAAGGGGAGGTAGAGCAGAAAGTAGGGGAAGAGAAGAAGAGAGGGAGGAAAGTACTAAATCAAATAAGGTAGAAGAAAGGAAATTATACATAACTCAGAAATTATAAACTAGAAAACAAAAAGATACAGAGCATATTAATAAAGCCAAGCTAGTTCTTTGAAAAGAATAGACAAGAAAAAAAAAAAAGTCCCAAATACACAATATGATGTACAACTACCAAGAAAGGAGAATTTTTAAAAGTCCTAGTGAATCCAAAAGAAGAAAGAAAAGGAAAAGAGTTCTACAGGATAAAAATAGTGTATACTCTAGCAGAAAAAGCAGTAGACTTTCAATAAATTTGAATCTTCACCTCACAACCACAAAAGATAGTAGTCACAGAGGTTTTACAGGTGAAATTTAAGAAACATTCAGGGTAAAGAGAATTCTTTTTCAAGATAGTTTGAGAGAAGAGAAAAAATCATATAGTCACTTGAAGAGTTTATTATAAGATTCATATCAAAACTGAACAAGATACTAAGAGAAATACAATTTTAAATCAATTTCAATTATAATCATAAACATATATATCTGAAATAAAACACTAATAAATGAAGTCTAGCAATCCGTGTGTGTGTGTGTGTGTGTGCGCGCGCGCGCGCGCGCACATTCACATGTGCATGGCTCATAATCAAACAGAATTTATCCCAGAGCTGTGGATTGGTTGAAGATCAGAAAATTTGTCCATATAATTTACTACCTTAATAGAGTGAAGAAAAACTATATAATTTTTCAATAGATGTATAAAAGCCTCTCAATAAAAATCAACAGTTATTTATGATTAAGTTCTTTGTATATTAAATGAGCCAATTATCAATTTACGGCTTCCCAGCTTCAAACGCAGCCTTTGTATCAGCTCTGCAGGAGTGGATGGGGCCAGCCCTTAGAGGCATTTTGTCCTTTGTAGTGAGTACCGTGCTTAGCCTTGCCACAAGAGGGCAGTGGAAAGACATTCAGGAGGAAAGGAGCGTCACTTCGGATTTCAATGCAGGTTTTGCATATGGTGGTTCCTTGTTTTTTTAAATAATGAAAGCATTGTAAGTATAATCCGGAACAACCAATGTAGTATTATCCCAGAAAGGCAAGGGAACTCAACTATTTTTTGAATTAACATAATTAATATAGTTACAGATGTTAAGCATTACATTAAATGCTCCATAGAGTTTTGCTAACATTTTTCTGCTCCTTCCCCTTCTATATTGTAAGTTTAAGCTGCTCAGAACTGCCTTTACTTTTTCCTGATGTTACTAATAAAATCTCACAGCTTGACCATGAAGACAACATACCCTTCTGACTGCTGGCGACAAACATCTCATCAAGAAACAGAAAAATGAGTTCTGTCTCATAAAATGACAAAATGCCCTGCAGAGGGGACTTAAGTTTACAAGACTTCAAAAACGGGGTTGCAAAACGCTCTGAATGTCATCTTCAATCTCTAAGTGAAGTCCACAATTATGAAAGGCAGTTGAGCTGCTTAGCAGCTCGAACCAGGTGCCTGACGGAATTTAAAGCACAGCTCTGCTAATACTACATAGTCTTCAAGCAATTGCCTTAACCCCTCCCCACCTGAGTTTTCTCACCTACAAAAGACAGTGATTACACTACTCTCCACATACTATTTGTAAGGACCTATTTTATATTTATATATTTTAGCAAGAGGCTTTCATTGAGGTTAAACAAAAACCTTGTTGTTTAACCCTTAAACTGTCCCTGCTCCCCTTCCCCCAGGGGATTCACTTAAAAACAAGTCCCAGAAACCAGCTCCGTGTAACAAACCCCAGATACAAGGGTGGGTCAGGCTAGGTGGAGACATCAATCAGTGGGGGGTTGCAAACTGTCTCCCTAGCTACCAAGGAGTATGGGCCTCCCCCGCCCCAACCCCCCCCCCCCCCCCTTTGGGAGCCTTTTTGGCGCCAATCCTAATCAGGTGTAATAGGCTGGGTCAAAGTCTACTAGGGTAAATTGTAACTCAATTGGTCACCTAGCATCACTGTGGAGTTTCCTGTGTGTGTTACAATCTCATTGGTCACCTGTGCGTGGCCAGGCCCGGCCACATGGCCTTTGCCCTTAAAAGCTATTCTGTGAAACAGAGAAGGGTCGCCCTCTCTTGTAAGATTTGCGTCCCCGAATGACGTTCGGTTAGATTCTTGATGCTTGGCGTGAAATAAAGCTTTGCTTGACCTTCGCTTTATATCAGTCTCGCTCCTTTAATCACGGACCCATTACTGGGGCATAACACTGTTGATATAGTGACAATGTGAATTAATATTTTCCAGGGTTTAGAACATGCCTGGCTGAGTGTAAGTGCTGGAGACATGTTCACTGAATAACTAAAACTGGTTGTCCTACCTTACAGTGTAGACGTATGTAGACTGGGATCTCAGTGTCCTGTCAATGGCAGCATTGTTATACTAAGGGTGGGCTCCCCTGCCTTTTCTCCAGCTCCAAAAACACATTCCCATGAAGTTAACCTCACATCCTTTCATGTGCACCTGTTACAGTGCTGCCTTCCATGGAATAGTTTCTTTAGGCTTACCCTGTAACCCATTTTTATTGACTCCCAATTTTTTTAGTTTCAGGACTTTTTTGGAATTTGATTTGTTACGAAGGAATCTCCACTGTTCCTAATTCAAACGTGATTTTTGCTTCCAGCTGGTTTTCATTTGACTGACCATCTGTCCACAGACAGGAGCCCATACCTGTACGTACGTGACCTTGGCAGTACCCTCACTCACAACTTCATGGTCATACCCTGAGAAGATGGTGGATGAAATGAGCAAGCTAGTTAAGCCCTCTATGCTTCTGTTACTTTCCCCCTGCACAGTGAGAATTACACTAGCCATCTCACAGGACAGCTAGTTGTAAAGATTGATTCTGTGAAGATGATTACAAAATGCCCAGCCATCAGTAGACCCTAAATACACGTTACCTTTGTCACTATACACCTAATCATGTTAAAGACCATGCTAAATTTATCATGTTAAATGCATATTTGATCATGTTACATTTATATTTAAATTCTTATGATTGACTATAGTAGGTTTGCATTTCTTTTTTTGCCATCATAATTGAATGCATATACGTGCCATGCATTGGGATAGGCATTTTTCACATAAACAAGGCAAAGGTTGTATCTCATTTAATCATCAATACAAACTTATGAAGCAATTTTTATTTTGCACATTTATAGATGAGGACACCAGGGCCCTGGGATGTGATGTTTGGAGGCAGAGCTGGGACCCAAGACAGGTCTGTCTGAGTCTGCATCCCTATGTTCTTAATCATTAAGCTACAGTATTCATTCCCTTAACACCATTAAATTTAACTTCAGTGATACTGGTATTTCCTTTGATGTGTTCATTTTTTTGACACTACTATTCCTTTTCAAGCTCACCTCCATATACATAAATAAAAATTGTTTTTAAAACACCATGTACTGGGGCGCCTGGGTGTCTTAGTTAAGTGTCTGCCTTTGGATCAGGTCATGATTCAGGGTCCTGGGATTAGATGGAGCCCCATGTTAGGCTCCCTGCTCAGCGGGGAGTCTGCTTCTCCCTCTGCCCCTCCCCCCAGCTTGTGCAGGCGCGCGCGCGCTCTCTCTCTCTCTCTCTCTCAAATAAATAAAATCGTTTAAAAAACACACCTTATGGGGTGCCTGGGTGGCTCAGTGGGTTAAAGCCTCTGCCTTCGGCTGGGGTCATGATCTCAGGGTCCTGGGATCAAGCCCCTCATCAGGCTCTCTACTCAGCAGGGAGCCTGCTTCCTCCTCACTCTCTGCCTGCCTCTCTGCCTACTTGTGATCTCTCTCTGTCAAATAAATAAGATCTTAAAACACACACACACACACCCCTTATGGGGGTGCGGGGGATCAGTCATTAAGCATCTCCCTTTGGCTCAGGTCATGATCCCGGTGTCCTGGTATCTAGCCCCACATGTGGCTCCCTGCTGGGCAGGAAGCCTGCTTCTCCCTCTCCCACTTGCCCTGCTTCTGTTCCCTCTCTCGCTGTGTCTCTCTATCAAATTAATAAAATCTTTAAAACACATGGGTGCGCGCACACTCACCTTATGTATTTATTTATTTGTAAGTATACTTTGAGCTTTTGTCATTAAACTGAGAGCTCCTAAGGGACCCAATGACCCGCTCATTAGAGATATTACTATGGCAATCACTTAGTGCTTCTGTCTTTCTCTCATTAACCCCTATCCAAGGCTGTGACCACAGCCAATTAAGGTGAGGTGAGGTGTGAGCCTTCAGCTTATCAGGCACATGCTAGAAAAGATTAGGGATCCCAAATCCAGAGGTCCTGCTCCTGGGTGCAGGGGTTAGGAGTTCCTGTAGGGTAGCAAGTTCACAGAGGAGTAGAGAGCCAGCACTCACGTGGTAAGGGTGTTGAAGCCACAGGCCTTCAGCTTCAGCAAGCGGTCCCTCCAATACTCCCTGGGCACCCGGAAATAGTGGATGGAGCCCCCAAAAATCAGGAACTTGTGACCTCCCAGGGTGAAGTATGGCTTACTTCTGACTCTGCTTACAGTCTCAAGTCCCACAGATCGGTCCTTCAGCGTGAGGGGGGTCAGGTGAGACCAATTAAATGTGCTGAGAGAGAGAGAGAGAGAGAGGACCGGCCGCCATAGCCTTAGTGGAAAAGAAGTTCTGGCGGCAGGACAAGCTCTAAGCATCCTGCTGCTATTATCTTCTCCGAGAAAGGAGAACCCTCCCCCTCCCCCCACGCAGACAAACACCTACCCGGCTGGGTGTAGCTGTGCATTTGCATATATAAGACCCTCTTTATCTTTCACTCGGGGAGCAAAACTTGCTAAGATAAGTGGCAGGAAAAAGATGCACAGGATTCTTTTCCCGGAGAGACACCGGCTGAAAAGAGAAAGAAAAAGCAATGACCGGTGCGGGGAAGGCACTGGACTCGTCAAACTGTAAGGATTAAAATGCGACTTCAGCATTTTAAGAGGCTCACATCAAGGTAGGCCCTCCAGGCTAGCCTAACGCTCTGAGAGACTGTGGCTTTACCTGGATCCACCGAGGTCCCCTGTACCACAGTCCCTTATGGCTGCCGCACAGCCCACCTCAGTCCCGACAGAAAACTGAGGATAGACTCAGCCCTAGAAGCCCACAGCCAGGAACGGAACAAGATAGGCGTGGGAGCTGGGGAAAGGGGGTCCTGGGAAAAGGTGGAGGAGGGATAAGGGGCTCAATGAGAGGTGGGAGCACTCCATCCACCAGGTTCAGAAAGGCTGCAGTGTCCGATCCCTGAAGCATTTTGTCAGCGTCTACACGCTGATCTTCTTCTCTCGGGGATAATGGACAGACTCTCAGCAGAGCTCGGGCGTATCTAAGGTGTGGGCAGAAGGGCTGGAGGAACGAAAGTTCCAAGGCGAGGGGATAAGGAGCGGCTCCCGCAGATAGGAGGACCCAGGGGCAGTCCCAGTCCAAAGGGGCCCTTGCTCCACGTAATGCCCCGGGGGCCCAGCCAATAAACACCTGTAGATGACCGGGTGACTAAGAGAACAGGCAGGGAGGTTACCCAGCAGCTGCGCTGGGCGCGAGGGGCGCGCGCTGCGCTGCGAGGGCAAGGTCACCTGAAGCGCGGAGGGGGGCCCATCACGCGTCGCCCGCGCTGCTCCCGCTGCCTCTCCGCATACCCAGACGCTGAGCACCGGAGCTGGGGAGCCTGCCAAACCGTGCCAAGGAGGTCTCGGGCTCTGCGGGGGCGGGAAAGGCAGAGCACCGCACCCGACCCACCGTGTCGGAACTGGCTGGGTGCGCAGATGACTTTCAACTGGGGCGAGTAATGTGGGAGGGTCTTGAGCCATGACCTTGGTTTTCCTGTACTGTTGTGTCACCAGCCAGCTGGGAGGGAAAAGCTGCGATAAGTGGGAGTAAAAAAAGACAACTTGGCCTAAGCGTGTTCCGCGGGCTCAGCAACTGTGCAGAGTGCCCCTCTGGCTGCAGACAGCGCGTTCAAACCAATGGATGGATTGTGCACACAGACGAATAGTTCCAAAACGATGGGTAAATGCCAAAATAAAGGTGTCACAGGGTGCATCAGAGGTGCAGATGAGGGACAGAGGCTACCCTGGAGGAGTACAGTTTAACCAAACCGAGTCTGTAAATTAAGAGAATTACCAGAGCAAAGAAGGGAGTGCTGTTCCTATCAGTGAAACAGTTTGAAAGTATTCACATAGGATATGCAAGAAGTACAGTTTGGAATTCTTTGGTTACAAACTAGCAAGAGATGGGGCTGGAGAGATCAGATCAGGAGGAGGCAGGCCAGGGAGGGCTGTGGAGGCAATGAATGCTTTAGTTCAGCCTCTTTCCAGAGATTTCAAGCAGAAACTAAGTTAGATAGTAATTTTCTGGAGATGAGGAGCCTGTAAGTTGTAGGCTAGATGGGAAACAGACAAGTCATCCCAATAGACCTGGTGATCCCAGGATAAGGGCTGGAATTGTTCGCATGGTGTTTAATATTAAGCAAGAGGACAGAGTTGATTTAAGAAAATTTGGGGAGGTAAAACTGGTAGCTTTTGATAAGTGATTGGATGAGGCAGGCGATACAAAGAGAGGAGTCTGGGATGACACTGTGTTTCAGCCTAAGTGACTGGGGTAGATGGTGGTGACATTTATTGAGATGAGAAACACAGCAAGTGACAGAGGTTTGAATAGACAGAACACTGATGAACCCAGCTTGGAATGTGCTGGGTTTGAAGTCCCTGTAATGAAGAGAAGTCTCCTGATTTTTCTCTTTGAAGCTGTTGCTTTTTCTCTCCCATTTGAATGAACAAAGCCTGTGGCATCAGGTTGAAATTAGGACTATAGTTTTCAGAAAATATGATGAGTTTTCTTCTCTTGTCTCATTCATTACAGGTATATATATATATATATATATATATATATATATATATATATTTTTTTTTTTTTTTTAGAAACTCTGTAAATTATCCATCTTTTTTCTCATTCTTAGGTTGGAAGCAATGGACTTTTGGGTCTTTATACATGTTACACAGAAGCATATTTTTCTTCTTTGAATATACCGTTTTATAAATTTGGTTTTTACAGCTACAAACCTTTATTCTTCTTTGCCAAGATTTTAAAAACTATTCTAGGGCTGGTGCCTTTCCATATAAAATGTAGGGTAAGCTTGTCTCTTTCTACAAAAAGCCATGCTAAAATTTGGATAGGAATTGCAATCAACCTACAGATCCAATTGTGGAGACTTGACAGCTTTACAATGTTGACTCTTCAAATCCATGAACATGCTATGTGTCTTTATTTCTTTTGGTCTTCTTCCACTTTTTTAAATCAGAATTTTGTGATTTTTTTTTTCCACACAGATCCTATGCATGTTTATACCTCAGTGTTGCAATTTCCTTTGCATGATTTTAAATATAATATTTTTAAGTTTGGTTTCAGTATGTTCAGTCTTAGCATCTAGAAATGCCATTAGGTTTCTTGTATTGATGTTGGATTCTGTGACCGTGGTAAACCCACTGATTAATTCTAGGCAGTTGTTTTAGAAATTAAAAACCCAATTCCTGGGGCGCCTGGGTGGCTCAGTGGGTTAAGCCACTGCCTTCGGCTCGGGTCATGATCTTGGGGTCCTGGGATCGAACCCCACATCGGGCTCTCTACTCAGCCGGGAGCCTGCTTTCCCCTCTCTCTCTGCCTGCCTCTCTGCCTACTTGTGATCTCTCTCTCTGTCACATAAAAAAATAAAATTTAAAAAAAAAATCCAATTCCTTGGGATCTTCTACAGAGGCAATCATGTCATCTACAAATACAGTTTTATTTCTTTCTGTTATCTAATTGTGGCAGCTAGAATTTCTAGTACTATGTTGAGTAAGAGTGGTAAGAGCTCACATCCTTACTTTGTTCCTAGACTTAGATAAAAAAATGTTCAGTCTTTCACTATTAAGTATGATGTTATGTGTGGGGCTTGTTTATGTCTTGTTTATCAAGTTGAAGTAGTTTTCTCTATTCCTAATTTGCTGAGAGTTTTTATTATGAATGGTGTTGAATTTTGTCGAATACATGGATCCTGTCTTCATTTTTTATAGCATTACTATCCTAATTTTCATCCTGAAACATACTTTTGCCAGATACAGAATTTGCAGGTGTGTAATATTATGTGATATAATGAGAAATATATATTTGGTCTTCATTCCCAGTTCCTGCTACACAGCTCCTAAAATATTTTGAATTTTCAGAGTGAAAGAAAGCAGAAGAGCATTTTTTGTTATTCATAACAAGCCTTTTTCAAGCATGTCTGAATTTATGTTAATGAGGTAACTTTTGGAAAGCTCCTCAGGATGAGGAGGAACTGGTTTCGAGGGGACTGAACCTTGTGATTAGAGAGTTGAAACTTTCAGCATCTGCTCCTCCCTCCCCAACTCTGACCTCTGGGGACAGGAGTGGGGCCAAAGGTCAAGTTAATTACCAATGGCCAGTGATTTAATCAATTGTACCCATATAATGAAGCCTCCATGAAAACCCTAACTGAAGCAGTTCAGAGAGCTTCCACGTTGATGGACATGTGATGAGGTGCTGGGAGGGTGGTAAGTCCAGAGAAGATATGGAAGCTCCATGCTCCTTCCTCATATCTGGCTCTATGCATCTCTTAACACCTGGCTCCTTTGAATTGCATCCTTTATAATATTATAATAAATTGGTAAACCTAAGTCTTCCTAAAGTTCTGTGAGCAGTTTTAGCAAGTATCAAACATGCAGAGGGAGTTGTGAAAAACTGATTTGTAGCCAATCAGAAATACAAGTGACATCCTGCAACTGGCATCAAATGGGGTTAGTAGGAGACAGTCATGTGAGATTGAGCCCTTAACCTGTGGGGTATCTTCCTTGCAGAGGGTAACCATTATTGCTTCAAAAATTATTTCATCCCAAAAAAAAAAAAAAAAAAAATTATTTCATCCCAACTTTCTTTTCCTCTTCTTATCAGACTCCAATAATATAAATGTTAGATGTGTTTCATTGTTACTTTCCCACAAGTTCCTGAATTTCTGATGGTGATGATGGTGATGATTTGGCCTATTTGCTCTCTGTTGTTCAGATTGGGAATTCTATAATTCTCAAGTTCTTGGATCTTTCCCTCTATCCCCTGCTGTGATTATGTCCCTGACTACCCTGGTGTCTTTAGACACCAGAGGAGTGTCTCAGGATTGCAAAGACAGAGAGACTCCCCAGAGTGGCCCCTGCTGTTGCTGGAAGCTCTTCCTATTGTTCCTGCCTTGATGTCACTGCATGGGGAAAGGGAGTCCATATTCTAAATGACAACCTGGTATTTTTTTGAAGTATTAGTACTGAAACCTAAGCCTAAAAGAAATATGTACCAATCTGTCACACTTTTAGCTTAGAAGAACTGTCCTACATATAGAATTTAAAAAGTACTTACACTAAGATACAAACAAGGATAATAAAAATATTTAAAGCCATAACTATTAAAATAGGTCATATCATCTGGAATACCTCAAAATTGAAATTCATGTATTTGGTTGTAAAAAGAAAAGAGATTTTTAGCTTATTTGGATTGTATTCAGGAGGAAAAGTTAGATGGAAGGAAGAAAATGCTATAATGACTTTAAGAAATACAGATTAAAATAATCTGTAATAGAAAATGTGCCAAATGCTTTTGTATTAGTGGAAAGATATTAGAACACAATAAATATATTGATCTAGGACATAGTTCTCTCACTTGCTTCTAATACCTTCAAGGAAAAAAATTAAATATAATAAAGAATCTTTTTTTTGTGGGTAAAAATACATTGCTATGTGAAATATCAAAATCATAGCTAAGAAATTATAGTACATTAGATAAGTTTTATTGATTATGTTGATCATATAACTTATAAGTTATTACTTAATTTTCTAAAGAACTTCAGGGTTCTTACCTGGTTTTCATATTTATATATTTTTTCCAATTTCTGAAACTTTCTTATAAATTAATCCAACACTCATTATTAATTATCCCTGCTATAACAAAGTGTATGTATATTATTCAGCTTCTCATATTTACCATTCATTAAATTTAGGCATTTAAATAAGATGAAAATTAGAGCACTTTCCATAATCCTAAAATCTAGAGAGAGAACTTGATCCAACTAAGGTGTAATATATAACATTTAAAACACAGAACAGATTTACCCTCTTTCCTTAAACAGCTAGAAAACCAGACCAGACAGAAATATTTAAAACAATGTTTTCCAGACATGGACAGAAGGCAGCACAGGACTGTGATTCTTGAGATAAGGGATGCCAACAAGATAAGCCCTATGATTGCATGAGCTTAGTGCTTGCATGCAGCTTCCAGGGTATAGGACGGTAAAGGAATCCAAATAAGAGATCCAAATGCAGGGGGACCAAGATAGCTAAATTGTATCAAGATAGCTACTTTGTAGAACAAAGTGCCCAAAAGAAATCTGCACAGGGAGCTCTGGAGATCTGCAGAGAGGTTCCCATGAATCTTTGTCTGAGTTCTGAACTGGGCATGCATGTGAGAAAACTACGAAGGCCAGGGGGGGAAAAATGACTAAAAAGGATTAAGCAGAAAAAAATCCTCAGGGCTTGCACAGGGTTGGGAATTGTTCACATCTCACCACCCAGAGTGGGAAGATGATCTCTTAATGTGTGGAGAACCCAGTAGAGTCCTAATAATGATTTGGAATATATTCTCTTTCTAACAAAACTTATAAATAATCCTTCAAATGATCAAATTAATTCCAAGTGACATAGTGACATCCCATTCTGAAATACATAAAGATTTACAGCAAATCCAGCAAACAACATAAAATTAACAATGCCCAGCATACAATCAAAAATTACCAGCTAGGGGCACCTGGCTGGCTCAGTCAGCTGAGTGGCCAACTCTTGATTTCAGCTCAGGTCATAATCTCAGGGGCCTGGGATAGAGCCCTGCAACAGGCTCTGTGCTCAGTGGGGAGTGGGCTTGAGGATTCTCTCTATCCCTCTCTCTGCTCATGCTCTCTCTCTCTTTCAAATAAATAAATCTTTTAAAAAATTACCAGGGAAAGTATGGTGCATAACCAGGAGAAAAATTAATCAGTAGAAACATATTCACAAGTGAAGGAACTAGCAGAAAAGGATGTTAAAAAGATAGTTATTATAGTTACACTCCAGGTGTGTCTGCCCACCCTCCTAGAACAATGAGCCTGCAAAGGGTAAAGTTTGTCTTCTAGTCTTTTGTGTGTGCCCCCAGCACTTAGTATGGTTCTAGTCACACAGAAGATGTTCTTCAATAAAAGTTTATTGACCAGCATTTTATTTTTTTGTTTCTGATAACTGGAAAATGTCAGACAATAGCTCAAAGCTTTCTGGTGTTCTGCAGTAAGCATTGCATCCTTGCCAGGTATAGACCCCATTTGGGAACTTTCTCAGAAAACAAAATTGAGAGTGTTTATGACAAATATCCATTTAATAATACTATAATTTCACCAAATGTCCTTAAAGAAGAGAGAATCCATGAAAGAGAAAATATAACATCCAGTGAGTCCCTTAGTTCTGTGTAAGACCTCTCAGCATATGAACCCCCAAAGGTAGTCACACTGCAAGACATTTTCAACACCAGCCCCCTTGTCCCTCACATCTGCCCTTTCTTACTTGCAGTCATATTGAAACTCAATTACTACACATTTGACTATGACCATCACCTCCTGATTGGGTTAGTCTAGTTCACAACTTACCCCCTCCCATTCATAGCCATTCTTCAAGCTCTCCTTCAAAGGCATTACCCTCAACATTTCTCCTGATTAAAAATATCTTGTGTATTTTGCTGATCAAGTAAAATTCAAACTTCTTTACCTGGTATGTATGACCCTCTAAATTCAAGCTCAATATACCTTTCCAATTTTATTGGACTTTCCTACCCATACTCTCCCCAGACCACCATAAGCAGAAAAAGAAGCAGCCTCCTCAAATGCACATTGCAGCTCTCCTCCCACCCTCTTCCCACCCCTGTTCCAGCTGGGATCCACTTTGCCCATTCACTTCAGACATTCTGCGTATTCATAGACTTATGTCTATGAATTCTATGTCCCCCTCTTGAATCCTTTCTTTTCAAATCCTTCTGGTCTGAAATGCTTTCTCCCTCTAACATGGATGAATCATGAACTAACATTGTAGCTGAATGTCTTATAATTTCCCTATTAAATTGTAAGCCTTTGAAGGCAGAAAACATGTTCTAAATCTGTCTTTTATCCTTTCCCCTTCTAGAATCTGAGCTCCTTAAATGAAGAATTCACTCAAAATAAAACTTAGGGCAGTAAACAGCAAATTTGGATATCCAAGTGCTCCTATCTGGTAACGCTAAAAAGATGCTCATTTTTGTGAATTAAATTGTTTAGAAAGAGGTTTCTCATTGTCTTTCCCAAGAACCTGCCAAATGCTTAAGTCAATCTAAATGCCAAAAGAAAAGAACAATTGCAAATATTGGATCAACCAATAAAGAGAATTTCCATTGTTTAAATGGTAGAGCAAAGGCTGTAGTTTCCCCTTATCCTCTTGGAAATAACCCCAAATCTACAAGGGAATGAAAGAAAAATGCAAATTTGCATATTCTTTGAAAATAAAAGACATCAAACAAGACAACAGGCCCAAAATGGAGTCACGTAAGTGAAGCCTCATGTGAATAACTGGGAATTATACTTTCAGCTCTCCAAGAAATGGAATCTTTTTTTTTTTTAAGATTTTATTTATTTGGCAGATAGAGACCACAAGTAGACAGAGAGGCAGGCAGAGAGAGGGGGAAGCAGGCTCTCTGCAGAGCAGAGAACCGGATAAGGAGCTCGATCCTAGGACCCTGAGATCATGACCTGAGTTCAGCACTAGTGAGATAATCTGCATAATACACCCCTGCCATCCTCTAAAGGAAAGTAACTTTGTGTAAAGCAACCCACTCTTATGCCAGTATAATTTCCTTAAACCCCCCTCCTTTCAACCTATTAAAAGTCTTTCATTTTGTATGGCTCCTCAGAGTTTCTTTCTCTCTGCAAGACTGGATGCTGTCCAACTCAAAGTTTTGCTCCAATAAACTTAAGAAAAATTTAATATGGCTAAGTTTATCTTTTAACACCCCATGTTATGGTTCCTGAAGTAGGACATACAAAAATGGCCCACCAACAAATGCACTAGCTGTCTCCACAGAGGCCTGAGCTGACACTACTGAAGGTCACTGATATGATTCCAGCCTGTGAACATGCAAGGCCCTGCATACCTTACCAGAGATAAGAAGCCCAAGACCCGAGCTTATATCAGCTCTCTGAGCTCACACACAACTCCTCTCCTTGTCCTGAAGATGACCTTCTGATGTCAGTGGACAAATCTGCCTAATTTTAGTGTTAAATCTCCACCCCACAGTGAACACACAATATGTTACCTACGTGTTTGTTCAGTACATATGTTCCATCTTTCCTCATGAATGATCATAACTTTCCCTGCCCTTTCATCAGTATGTGTGTAATCCCAACCCTTGTGGTTATTAACCTCAGCTGGGGAGCTGGATGTAAGCTAGTCTCCTGTCTTCTCATTTGGCTCATCAGACAGATGAACTTGGGTTTGGTTACATAGCTATCGCCAGAAATGCTGTGTGCTAAAATTCCAAAGTTCTGCTTGGCCAAAGATCTGATTGAGAAAGTATTTTGAGATATAGTCTCCAAAGTCACTGTCACACTGATACTCCCCTCTCTCCATCCCAGATGGATGGTTCTGATGAAGTTCTTGAACCTAGGTGAGGTTCGGTGGGCTGAGGTCCGGAGCCAATGACCAAGAAGGAATTCTTGAGACATCTTTGGTGCAAAATGGTGGTTTATTAAAGCACAGGGACAGGACCCATGGGCAGGAAGAGCTGCTGCCCCGGGTTGTGAGGGATGGCAGGTTATGTACCTTGTGGTTGGAGGAAGGTGAGGGGAAGGGAAGTTTCAACGGAACTTTCATATGCTAAAGAGGGCCTACAAGGTGCAGGGATACTGGAGGCCTTGCAGCTTGATCAATGTTGTCTTTTGGCAAGCCATTCACATTTCTGCTATCAAGTGTCTTTGTTAGTGAGATTTGGGTTTAGAAGAAATTTAACTTTATTTAGGGCTTGAGGAACTGAGTTATTTGCCTCTGGAAAGTGTGCTATTGATAAGGTAACTTCTTTGTTTGTAGATCTCTAGGACATTTGTAAACCAAGGGAGACTCTGTCTTGCAGGATTGTGATCTCTGCAAGTTAACTATTTGTTTCTCGCTTATGGCAGTCTGGGGTGCCTGAGGAATGTCACACACATGACTGAGGGGAGCGGGTGGAGAGGGGGTGCAAGGTGCCAGCTTTTGCTTTGTCCTCAGCCAGCCTCCTGCTCCCTCATCAGTTCTTTAGTGTAGCTCAGGTCTTGCCCTTTTACATTGCATTTTTAACCATAGCTTTTACTTTGCATTTTTTTCCAATACAATTTCATATTTTGGATTTTCATCATGATACATCTCAAATTTACCAGTCTGGTGATCATTATTTTGCTTTTAACATAAATAAAAAGGCAAATTTTTTTGAGCGCCACTGAATGCATATTTAAACATTTGTTCATTTTGGTTGTGTTTTTGCTTTTTATAATCTGAAGTAGCAAGCCTCAAGGCAACTGATTATTTTAACTAAAGCAGTTACATGAAAAATGTGGGTAGGAGAGGCCTGTGGAAAAAATACAAATAATTAAACATTAGTTGCTCTAGTAAGATAATTTTCAAAAAAGTGGCCCAAAAGTGCCATGGAGGAGTTCACTGAGTAGTCATTATTTGTGAGATGACTCTGGACAGCATTCTGCTAAGTGAAGTACCTCACTGTCTCTGGCATAAGTCATGCCCTGACTCGGTGAATTTTTATTCTGTGGGCTTTGGCAGACAACCAACTGATTTCTTCAGCCCCAAAAGAGGAGGGCTGGTAACCAACAACAATCTCACCCTTCTGTCGAATCTTAAAATTTTTAGAGAATAAATTCTTTGATCTAAATGCTGTGGGTGGAAAATCAAGACTATTTAAGCCATTAACAAACGTGAACAACTATTTTTTTAAAGATTTTATTTATTTGACAGAGACACAGCGAGAGAGGGACCAGAAGCAGGGGGAGCAGGAGAGGGAGAAGCAGGCTTCCCGCTGAGTGGAGAGAGCCCAATGCGGAACTTGGTCCCAGGACCCGAGATCATGACCTGAGCCAAAGGCAGACGCTTAACAACTGAGCCACCCAGGCGCCCCACTGAACAACAATTTTTAAAACTTCAAATTTTACCTCATCAGAGTTTGGATGAAAGTTAGAATTATCATTTTAGTTGTTGCACAGGCTAGCATTTTGTTGAATCTTAAACTGGCTTTTGAGAAAGAATGACATTGTAACCTGGTAAAGTAATTGTGTGATACACATTGACTGTATCTTAATGCCAGAACTTTCCTATTCCTTGCTACTAGTGGTGTGAAGACTTTTAAGTGAGATCACTAAATATTTTGATCCTGTCCAACTCAGTTGAAAGAAGGTAGACTTGGAGTATGTCTAGTCATAAAGGTCAACCAGAGAAATGTTAATATGCCAAAATTATTTAGCCTCCAATTTAAATTATATTAGTTTATTAGTACTACTATCATAACTTTACTCAGTTAGATATGATGCCAGCTAAATTCAGGAATATGTTATTTACAGTGCTCACATTGGCTTAGAATACAGGATTTTAAGGTTCCCCAACCTTATGCTAAAACATTTCAATAAAATCATGCTATCTCTTAAAAAAAAAAAAAAAAAGTACCCAATTCCCACTATTAAAAAACAAAATTCAACTGAATAAAGTTCAAGATATAATGGGGGGCGCTTGGGTGGCTCAGTGGGTTAAAGCCTCTGTCTTCAGCCCAGGTCATGATCCCAGGGTTCTGGGATCGAGCCCCACATTGGGCTCTCTGCTCAGCAGGGAGCCTGCTTCCCCCTCTCTCTCTGCCTGCCTCTCTGCCTACTTGTGATCGCTGTCTGTCAAATAAATAAATAAAATCATAAAAAAAAGATATAATGGACTTTATTCAATGATTCATGTTGCAGGCAGCATCCCATCTAGCAGATGGAAAGGTCTGAAGAGCTGAACAGAGCAGGTGACTTTTATACACATAAGGGGGGAGGGGCAAGGAAAGAGCAGATTAACTCATTTTTCTTTTGGGAATGGAAGGGGTTTGTGGGATGAATTAACTCACTAGTGCTGACCGGAAAATTCCAGATTTTTGGTTTAAGATTACCTTCCTGGGAGAGGTTGAAACTGCAATTAGGTTAAGATTTAAGTTTTGGTTTGGTTACATGAGCTTAGCAACCAAGTGACTCCATTTTTTATCTGTTGTCTCTCTTTCAACACCACAAATTTCTGTTCTATGAAGGCAGAAACTGTGACTGTCCAATTCACTATTGGATCCTAACACCAAAAAAAACTTCCTGGCATGTAACAAACCTTCAACAAGTGCTTATTGACCACATAAATGATTTAGACAACTGCAGGAGGAGGGTTGGGTGTTCCAAATAGGAAAGAAATGCCAGCCTGAGGTGTGAAGTATAGGCTCAGAAGGAGAGAAGCCTCTGGAGTCTTGGGAATGAGTTTTAGAAACAAGAAGCCAGAGCACAGGACTGGCCATCCTTTGAGATAAAAAGACAAGTCATCGGTCTTTGTGAAACTAGTTAACTATGCTTCCACTAGGAAAAAACATGCATGACTTAATAGGAATACTACTAGAACAGAGTTGTCAAAGTTGTCTTGGTTTTCCAATAGTCTTTCCACTGAAATGAATGTGTACTCTAATTTTACTAGGGAGTGCAAAATTAATAAAAATATCTATAAAACAAAGAACCATGAGTTCACATGTCTCCATAACTAATTCTGTGATCTGAAGTTAGTGCATTTTAAAATCCAAACTTAACCCAGTGGGAGCCAGTAGACACCTGCTGTTCTCCCCACAAATGGGACTGGCATCCATATTATCAGGAGTGGGGACTGTAGCCCAGGAAAACCCATAAAAGAGTCTGTGGCCAGGGTAGGAACAGGATTCAGGACCAGATGCTGTCACTGAAGAGTTGCGTATATATATTTTTAAGCATGACCTATAAACTGGCTTTCCAGTAATATAAGAAAGAGGCATCCAAAGTTAAGAAAACGTCTGATGGCTGTCCTCAATGAAGCAGTTTCCTGTTCAGTCACTCTAAGAAAGAAATTTAACCGACGATAGATTGGAAACTATGCTAGCTAGAGACACATCACTCCAATACAAGGAAAGACCTAAACAATAGACCCTAAAAAGCCTGATAAGTGAAAAAGAGTAGTTTGGTTTTCCACCAAGGAGCCTTTCAAGTAGAACAGCTGTAGGATTGGGGTCTAGAAAGTTCCCTTTGGCTTAAAAAAAAAAAAAAAAGTGAGGGCAGCCTAGGTGGCTCAGTCAGTTAAACATCCGACTCTTGCTTTCAGCTCAGATCATGATCTCAGGGTCATGAGACTGAGCCCTGAATTTGGGTCTGACCTCAGTAGGGAATCTGCTTAAGCCTGGTGGTGGGTATTAAGGAGGGCATTGCATGGAGCACTGGGTGTGGTGCATAAACAATGAATCTCGAACACTGAAAAAAATAAAATTAAGATGTTAAAGAAATTTTTTTAACTAAAAATAGGAAAAAGAAAACTCTCCTTCTCCCTCTGCCCCTCCCCCTGCTCATGATTGCTCTCTCTCCCAAATAAATAAATAAATAACCTTTTTAAAAAGTGATATATGATACAGCCAAGAGGCAAAATAAATTAAAGGGTGAGGAGATATATATATATCTATATATATATATATAGATATAGATATATATATGTAAAACTCATCTCACGTTTCACTGACGTAAGGTGGAGCCAGATAAGAGAGACAAGTCAAAGGGATGGAAGTGTGTGGGTGGTAAAATCGAGTGGGAGAGAATAGAAATCCCCTGGGGATTGTGACAAAGAGAGCCCAAACAGAGGGTTCCTGGCTTGAAGAAAGGCAGAAAGTGAAGATGGAGGGGACTCTCCCCTGCCCATCCTTTAACTAACCCCCCCCTCCTAGTTTAAATTTATCCAGAGAAAACAAGGAAAAGACAAATCAAAGGAGTTCATATCCTTCACTGTTTTCTTCACAGGCCACCTGGGAACCTGCAGAGCAGCCCCTGACCATGTGGAAGTCAGACTCCATAGTGAGAATAAATGCAGTATAAGACTCTAGATTGTGTTACAAGTTTGCTATGGCTGTTTTTTCTAATTACAAGCAAGTACAGAGATGTTACCAAAGCTCTTTGATGTGACTACTACAAAAAAATAAACCCTAGCAAGCAACCTGATCTGAGAGAAATTTATGTTGACTAGAAAGAGAGAAACAAAGTCCCTTTTGATGCTTTACATGAGGATACATAAAGAACTGAGTATCTTTAGGTGACAGAGTAGAAACACATCAACTGGTCAGCACAGAGCTGGGAACTGAAGAAAAGATATTTGCAAAGAGAAGAAAAAGTACATCCTCAGAATGTGAAAACCAGAATTCTGACCTCAGCTCCTCAACTGGCTAAATGTACAACTTCAGAAAATGTATTTAATTCTCTGAGATGCTCATCCTCGTGGTTAAATTTAGTCCTATTTGCTACTTTGCCACTGTCCATTGTTGTGTTAGGTCCTGTACAAGACAAGGAGGAAGCAGTAACAAATGAGATCTGGCACAGGTCCTCCACAAGATTACCTTTAACCAGAGGACGCAGATAATGTTTCAAAGAAATCACCTTACTTCCTGAAATTGAGAATTAGAAAAGGATGTGCTACATAGAAATGATCAAATTTTTTTATTTGTCTGAAAATATGTGTGTGTATCTCCCAGGTGATACTGTGCTAGACTCAAAGATATGATACAATATGATAACAATGATATGTTTCCTCCCTTCAGATTGTTTGAGCCTTATGAGGTGACAATCATATAAAGAGATGTTCAAGTCTCTGGACAATATTAAGCACCACAGTGGAGAGAGCCCTACACAGCCCTGCAATGCCTATGCAGGCACTATGAGGAGAAAGGGATTCATTCAGGCAGGAAAGGGTTTATTCACTTGAACAGGCTCTTGAAAGGGGAGAAGTTCTCCAGGTTCTCTTTTTTTTTTTTTTTTTTTAAGATTTTATTTATTTATTTGACAGACAGAGATCACAAGTAGGCAGAGAGGCAGGCAAAGAGAGAGAGAGAGAGACAGGAGGAAGCAGGCTCCCCGCTGAGCAGAGAGCCCGATGTGGGGCTCGATCCCAGGACCCTGGAATCATGACCTGAGCCGAAGGCAGAGGCTTTAACCTACTGAGCCACCCAGGCGCCCATCTCCAGGTTCTCTTTTAGGCCATAACAAAATGTGTAAAAATAGAATGCCAAGAAATTACAAAGGATTTTCCAGAAGTAGAGAAATACAGGTCCTTGGAATTCCTAAAGCAGAACCTACAGGTGATGGGCTTGGCAGCTGAGGTTACAGAAGCGGTGTTCAGACTACACTAGGAGTTTAGACTTGGCACTTTAAGGAAAGAGGAGTCAGTTAAGGTTTGGAACAGAGTCATGTGCTCAAATTCATATTTCAGCAAGCACTTCTGGGTGGTAGCAGAAGGAATGCAATTGCAGGGGTTAGTAGAGATTACACTATAAAACCATTAAGGGGCGCCTGGGTGGCTCAGTGGGTTAAAGCCTCTGCCTTCGGCTCAGGTCGTGATCCCAGGGTCCTGGGATCGAGCCTCACATTGGGCTCCCTGCTCGGCGGGGAGCCTGCTTCCTCCTCTCTCTCTGCCTGCCTCTCTGCCTGCTTGTGATCTCTGTCTGTCAAATAAATAAATGAGAATCTTAAAAAAAAAAAAAACATTAAAACGCAGAGATCAAATTAATGACATGGAAACCAGGTCACAATACTGTTTAATTTAAAAAGCAAGTTACAGAATATTATGCACAGTACAGTCCCATTCATATATGAGTTGCTTGCTAAAAAGATCATCGTAACAGTAACAGCTTCTAAGTTTTGAGAGCTCACTGTGCTTCAAGCATTGTGCTCAATAATAGACAAAATGTGCTGTTATCTCACTTTTGCCTCATAGTAACCAACTGATATCAGTGCAAATATGATCTGATTTTCTATCTGCAGAATGCAGGCTTTGTCTGAACAACTTGCCGAAAGTCAGAGAGCCCAGAACTGGATCTACAAAGTGCTGAGTGCACCTGCTCAACTCCTCCACCTGTACCAACCTGAAATCATAGAAAAGGGACATTTTAACAGAATAAATCTACAGAAGTTATGGGAAATATATTAATATTTCTGCAGTGATGCATCTGAACATTCATATTAAGGAGGATAAATAAAGACAATCAAAAAGTGTCAGGTCAATTCAAAACAGGTTTTATTAATTAATTTTGTTAAATTAATTCACATTGCATCAAGATGTGCTGCCAAATGACTTGGGGGGGAAATGCAAGGTTTCACAAAATTTTGTAAAGGCCAGAATTACGGATGAGGGATTATAAAGTTGAAAATTTTAACATTCTTACTGCAATGTACATAGAGTTCTAGTTTCAAGTTAGCTAAGTGGACATATCTGCAATCTTCCTCCCTTGTACCAAATGGTGGAAATGATCAAGAAGACAGACTTAAATTTTCAAATAAGCGAATATAACTAAACTCGAAAGCAAGGGATTTCAGAAAGCTGGAATCCCATAAAAACAGAAAGCAAATAGGATTATGTAAGAGAGGATAGCCACTTAGAATGGCGATGATGAGGACCTGTCCCCACAAAAGAAAGGGGAAACCTATGGGAGCCCCAAGCTTAGAATGGTGAGATCTGGGAGTTACAGCAGGCCAACAGACAGACTGTAGACAGAGTGTTTTGATCCAACTGCAGATTGTGCTGGCTCTGGTAGCAGCTTTGGCCCTTAGGCCTACAAGTGGAAGTGGCTTCCCTATTTCCTGCTGGTGCAAGTCGTGAAGTGCTTCATTATCCCTCACTGGTTTTCTTTAAATTCACCCCTAACAAAGCTCACCTCAGTCATACCCCTTCTGAATGTACCCTTCTTCCCTGCTGGAAACCTAACTGGTAGAGTAATTGATAGCAGAAGTAGCCTCAGATAATAAACCCTTAAAATGAGGTTACAAAGATGTTTAGTAACCCGTAGATAACTTTCTTGGTGGAGGGAAATGAGATGTCTTTGGTGTTGGTTGGTGCATAATTACTCAAATTGTCACTATGACAGGCATGGGGTAGAGTGCAGATGGAAGGCGGGCACTAGGAGATCAAGGGGCTGGGCACTGCTTCCCATGGCAACAAAGACTGTGAAGTACACAGGATGTATGCACAGCCCAGGAAAGTGGAGAAAAGACAACTTAAAAGCTCTGAATTTCCAATTCAGGGAAAGGGAAGAAAATAAGAAAGCCTTTGATGGAGTTTGGCACAGTATGAGTGGACTCAGTCATGGCACCAGCAGACACAAATGGAGCTGAGAACAAATCCTTCCAACCTTCCCTTAAATCAGCCATCCCCCATCCCACCATGGCCCACTAGCAGAGTACAAGGCCTGGTCCAGGAGAAAATGGTCTATAGATTTAAGAGTGTCAGGAGTTAATCAGCTGGTATCAACAGGAGTCTGGGAATCATGTATGGGATTTGGTTCTAAGGGCGTTAAGCCAGGCCAAGAGGGACAAAAATATAAAATTAGAACAGACAGAATTCACTAAAAGGATTTGATCTCAGGAAAAAATATATAAAGAGATAGATGCAGATGATAATGGGTAGAGTAACACTTAATAAATGACAAAACAGCATTTAAGGCAAACAGATTTAATAACATTAAGGAATGATAGTACTTAAGTGAGGAAAATGGAGTCTGCATGGAAAACAGCAATCCTGATCACATATAAATTTAACAATGTAACCTCAAAATACATAAAGTAGAAAGTAACATAATTACAAAGAGAAACTGACATTCAATGTTAAATAGGGGATTTTATCATACATACATACTGAATGTATGTATGTATGTATCATACATGTATACTGAAAATCCTTAGCTCAATCAGACAAAAATTAATTCATTGAATAATGTTTTTAATAAGCTTAAGCCAAGGGGTATATAGAGTCTCTTATAGGTACAACAAACACATACAAATTTTTTCCACATTTGACTATATATTAGGTTCCAACAATGTGTCAGAAAAGTTTGAGTAATTGACATTTTATGAAAAGTATTTTCCATACATAAACACCAAATTGGAAATGCTTGGGTGGCTCAGTGGGTTAAGCTTCTGCTTCAGCTCAGGTCTCAATCCCAGGATTCTGGGATGGATCTCCTGGAATGGAGTCCTTGCTCAGCAGGGAGTCTCCTTCCCTTCCCCTCTCTGCCTACTTGTGATCTCTGTCTGTCAAATAAATAAAATCTTTAAAAAACAAACAAACAAGCAAAAACATTAAAAAAATAAACACCAAATTGGAAATCAGGATCAAAAAGATAAAAAAAAAAACAAAACAAAACAAAACAAAACAAGACTGCCAACTCAGGAAATAACAGATGTTGGTGAGGATGTGGAGAAAGGGGCTTACACTGTTGGTGGGAATACAAACTGGTGGAGCCACTCTGGAAAACAGTATGGAGGGTCCCCAAAAGTTAAAAATGGAGCTACCCTACAACTCAGCAAATGCAGTCCTAGGTGTTTATCCACAGGATACAAAAATCCTGATTTGAAGGGGTATGTGCACCTATATGTTTATAGCAACGCTATCAACAAAAGCCAAATTATGGAAAGATCCCACGTGTCCAACAGATGAATGAATAAAGAAGATGAATATATACAATGGGATATTTTCAGCCATCAAAAAGAATGAAATCTTGCCATCTGCAAACAGCATGGAACTACAGTGTATAATGCTCAGTGAAATAAGTCAGTCAGAGAAAGACAAATACCATATGATTTCACTCATGTGGAATTTAAAAAATAAAACATGAACATAGGGGAAAGGAAGGAAAAATATAATAAATAGAAAACAGAGAGGGAGGCAAACCATAAGAGACTCTTAGCTATTGAGAACAAACTGAGGGTTGCTGGAGGGGAGGTGGATGGGGGTATGGGCTAAGTCGTGATAGCAATAAGGAGGCCACTCATTGCATTGAGCACTGGGTATTCCTTTTAATTAATTTATTTTTTAAAATTATTTTTATTAACATATAATGTATTATTTGCCCCAGGGGTACAGGTCTGTGAATTATCAGGCTCACACAATTCACAGTACTCAGCATAGCACGTACTCTTCCCAATGTCATCACCAGTGACCCTTTCCCTACTCCCCCACCTCCCAGCAACCCTCAGTTTGTTTCGTGAGATTAAGAGTCTCTTATGGTTTACCCCACTACCGATCCCATCTTGTTTCATTTTATTTCTTTTAATTTAAATTTGATTAGCCAACATATGGTACATCATTAGTGTCAGATGTAGTGTTCAACGATTCATCAGTTGCACATAACACCCAGTGCTCATCACATCATGGAGCACTGGGTATTATATGTAAATAATGAATCACTAAATTCTTCCGAAACCAATACTACGCTAGATGTTAACAAACTTGAATTTAAATAAAAACTTGAAATAAACAAAGAAACAAACAAAATACCAGACCAGTGTAGGCCTCAGGCTATTTGAACAGTTCAACCCAAAACATGGACGTCAGACCAAATCATACAGTTTATATCAACAATATAAATGACAAAATTAAAAAAGAAGAATTGAAGAGATCCCTAATGCCCTGTTTTCTCAGTTTGGCCATATGGTGCAGTATTATTTGGTACCTGCAAGTTATGACATTGCTTTTGTTGAATTTGAAAATGATGGAAAGGCTGGAACTGCTAGGGATGCTTTACAGGAATTTAAAATCACACCGTCCCATGCCATGAAGATCACCTGTGCCAAGATACAGCCTATGGGATAGTTGTCTTTAAAGGGCTTGGTGTCATTTTTAATGTTTGTTTTGATAACATTTGGTCAGGCCATTTTAATAGTTGGAGGGGAAAGAAAGAAATTTTTATGAATTAAAGAAAAAACACCAGGTCTTTGGCTAGCCTTAGTGAACTAAGTAATATATAAGCCTCAATTTTGTACAATAAACTTTTATTTGTATTCCAAAAAATATTTAAGAACCATGCCTTTGGAAATGAAAATCATACAGTAAAATAATCCATGGATTAAAAAAGAAATTAGAATACATATTTTTAAATATTTAGAACTGAATGAAATTGGGTGTGCTACACATCAACATTTGGAGCTTTATGGAGCCAGACCACACATGGGAAGTGAATATTCCCTGCTTTTCTCTGCATTCTGGGAGGACTGAGGTCCTGCAGTTTTCCACTGCTGCCTGTGCATGAGTGAGCGGGCACTGATCCCAAGCACTCCTGATAAATGCCCAACACACACCGCCGGTGTCTGTCTCAGAGGCAGCAAGACTACAAGCCCAAACAAGGTTACAGGAGATGTTTACAAAAATAGATGAACTGTATCTCATACAAGTCATTCCAGATAATAGAAAAAGAAATCTAAGTCCATTTTATGCAATAAACCAGCTAAACAAGGGGAATGTAGGAAAAGAAAGAAAATCCTAGTAAATGGTATAGTGAAATAATAATGAATAATAATACAATAATAATAATAAAATGAGATAATATTAAATGACTAATAAAAACAGATGTAAAAATTCTAAGTACATATAGGAAATCCAAGCCAAAACAATAATAATTAAGTTGGGTTTATCTGAGCAAAGTAACTGCTCATTTCCAACATGGGGAAAAAAAATCCATAATTTACCAATTAAGAGATCAAAAGAAAAATACCATTTAATCATCTCAATGGATGCAGAAAAGCACTCAACACACATATAAAATTAAAAATAATAGTTTCAGAAAACTAGGAGTGGAAATTTTTACATAAGAGGTACTGCATCGGTACAGAAAGTTTTTATTCAACTATCTTACAATAATATTTCGTTTTTTCTCTAAACAAGAATCCTGTATGAGAATGACTCTAGGGTCAGTTATTTCAGGAATACACTCATCTCACCTTTTCTCATCTTTTCTGCTGCCCTTTGAGACCCAAACTGCCCGGATGCCGGCCAGCTAGTGGCCAGTACTGCGATGGCTTCAGGCATCAAATGCAGACTCAGACACATCAGTGTTGACATCTATTTGTATATCTCTTCTTATTTCTATTTGTTTAAGATTTTATTCATTTATTTGACAGAGAGAAAGCAAAAGCAGAGGGAGTGGCAGGCAGAAGGAGAGGGAGAAGCAGGCTGAGCAGGGAGTCCGATGTGAGGCTCGATCCCAGAACCCTGGGATCATGACCTGAGCTGAAGGCAGATGCTCAACCGACTAAGCCACTCAGGTGCCCCTATTTGTGTATCTCTTTCAAAAGTGATGAAGTTTTCCAGCAGACTTCCCTTATGTCTCATGATTCTTATAGGAGCATAGGCCCACCTCCAAACCAATCACTGATAAACACAACAGGATGACCAGGCTTTGATCATTAGAATTGAGCTCTACCAGCAATTAGGGTTATCCTTACCAAGGTGTAGATCCCACAGCAAAGCTTAAGTTTTGTATACCAGGAAGAATGGATATTCAGAAATGTTGTACAAAGGAATCCCAAACACACACTATTACCACCACAGGATAGATACGCACAAGAAGCATTATTGGGGACAAACGTACAAGCAGTGAAGTAGTAGAATATATAAATTTCTCCCTCCCCTCAGCTCCAATCATGCCAGTGCTTATTAAGCCCAGTGGCCGCTGTGCATCATGGCCCCAACCTATAATGTCCTCCATATTTATAGGTCAGGGGGCAGGAAACATCTACATGTTTACACAATAACTGAGGTTCTCTGCTTGAAGAAGTGATCTTAGAAAGAAAAATCTCTGGCTGATATCAGCCCGTATCAGCCTTCTGTTGAACTAACTCAGACCTGTTAAGCCAGATTTCTGCTAAGCTAATGACACATTAGGAGAACAGGAAACTCCTGGGCCATTCAGATTTATCACCTATAAATCCACTGCCATGTCGTTGAGGGTTCATTAAATATAGTTACTATCTCTATCCCTACCATTTCTCATTGATAGTGGTTTCCACAAGTCTGTCTAAGAATGAGACGTCAGGGGCACCTGGGTGACTCAGCAGATTAAAGCCTCTGCCTTCGGCTCAGGTCATGATCCTGGGGTTCTGGGACCGAGCCCCGCATCAGGCTCTCTGCTCAGCGGGGAGCCTGCTTCTTCCTCTCTCTCTCTGCCTGCTTCTCTGCCTACTTGTGATCTCTGTCTGTCAAATAAATAAATAAAATCTTAAAAAAAAAAAAGAATGAAACGTCAATAACATCACATGGTCTGGGACAGATGAACAAACATCATGAAGTGTTCTCATGATGAATTACTGCCTAGAACAGTAATGAAGGCTACTTGGGGCTCTTAGCTCCATTTCTGTAATAGGAAAAAAGAGTTTTCTACTCCACTTTGTCCCATCCCACTGTTCAAGTTCTGATTTACACATGCACAACCAATTAAAGCTTACTATCCCCTCTTAAAAATAAGCTAGTCTTTTTTTCCCCCCCAGAGCAATGAGTTCCACTCTTGCCATGCTGTTATTACAAGTGACCAAAGAAGCCAAAGGAGGTGGTGAGAGGCACCTGGGGTAGTCAATGTCCAAGTTCAAGTTTTTCAGCGTGGGTCTTGGTTCTGACCAATATGAACTGTGAGACCATCCACTGAATTCAAAGAAAGCACAGTGTGATCTGTATCCATCTGTCTTCTGAGACCAAACAGACACAAGGAAAAAAAAAAGAGGTGGTATTATGCCATAAAAAAAGGGAAAGAAATGTTCTGTTCCTCCTCAAATTCTCCTGTTTCCCCAGCTCCTGAGTTCTGGGTACCTAGTTGCTGAGCCAAGAATAGAGAGGTATGGCTGTGTGGGACACATAAATGACTGATAAGAGCCAGGTGAGCTGATTCCATGGAGGCTGTCTTTGGAGAGAATGGTAGCTCCCATACACGTTAAAAGACCTGTTTTGGGGGATCCCAGTCTTCTGTAGTGGTTTCACTCATTGAGATGATGATTTTACATGTTTTTTGAAACATGTAATTTTTTGAAACATGTTATCTGGATTGTTTTTTTCAATCCAGATAACATTCTTTCTTTTTTTATTAGTTTTAAAGCTAAAATTTAGTGACTCATCAGTTGCATATAACACCCAGTGCTCATTACATCAAATGACCTCTTTAGTGTCCATTACCCAATTATCTCTTACTCTCACCTCACCTCCAGCAACCCTCAGTTTGTTTCCTGGAGTTCAGTGTCTCTTACGGTTTTCTACCCTCTCAATTTTTATCTTATTTTATTTTTCCTTCCCTTCCCCTATGCTCATCTGTTTTGTTTCTTAAATTCCACATATGAGTGAAGTTGTATGGTATGTGTCTTTCTCTGACTTATTTTCCTTGGCATAATACCCTCTAGCTTCATCCACATGGTTGCAAATGTCAAGATTTCTTCATTATTTTGATGGCTGTGTAATATTCCATTGTGTACATACAGCACATCTCCTTTATCCATTCATCTGTTGATGGAAATCTTTACATGTTTTGGCCATTGTGGACATTGCTTCTATAAACATTGGGGTGCATGTGCCCCTTTGAATCACCAGATGCCTTTCTTTAGATGGAGTTGCTTCATGCACATGTGCATTGTTGTATGCACATGTAACACAAAGCCAGTACCTAGTAAATTGTATCTGTTTCCATAGAGAGGTATTTCATAATCTAGTCCTAAGGCATTATTCTTGATCCATTGGTCTGTGTAAAGGTATTCAGTCTTTGCTCTATAGCCAAGAATACCATTTGAAATTCAGCCTACTGTGAAATAGTGCAGTGAGGCTATTGGCAATTCATCACCTCTAGGTTAGATGGCTGCAAATTATATTGGATATTTCCACCTAGGGACAAACTATTTCACCTGTGAACCAGGCTGTATTTTCAGGTGTTAAATCTTATAGACAAGGCCCTGATCCAGTAATATAATAAGCAAGGGTAACTTGGGGTGAGGAGAAGAACTGTATATGAAGGTGATACTGGTCATTGGGGCCAAGTGTAGCTCATAACAAGATGTTTCAATTTCATATCACACTGGAACTTTTTTTTTTTAATTTTTTTTTAAGATTTTATTTATTTATTTGACGGATAGAGATCACAAGTAGGCAGAGAGGCAGGCAGAGAGAGAGAGAGGAGGAAGCAGGCTCCCTGCTGAGCAGAGAGCCCGATGTGGGGCTCGATCCCAGGACTCTGGGATCATGACCTGAGCCGAAAGCAGAGGCTTAACCCACTGAGCCACTCAGGCGCCCCACAATGGAACTTTTTGGATTTTTTTTTTTACCAGATGGAAATTTCCATTAGTTATGAGGAGGAGGCAGGATGCTTGGAAGAGTAGGGAACCTCATTTCATCTGGTCCCTTGAATTTAGCTAGATAACTGTCAAACCATTCAACACCCATGAAATCAGCCTGAGATGTAAGAACAAAATATCTGGAACTCTACAAGTAGAAAAGCAACTGCTTTTTTGCCAGGTAGGAAGTGCAAAGAAGTGAATCTGAGGGGAGGTATCAGAAGATGAAGGGGGTGGGGGAGATCCTCCATAAGCTGGCTACCAGAAAGTGATGTAACCCCGGAGGACAAAATCAGTACTCTTAGAAATCTGCCTCAGTGAAGGAGGCTCAGGAGATGAAATGGGCAGAATTCTAGGTGAGTCAGCATGGTCTCAGGACCTCTGGAGTCAGAACTAACAGGGATGCCTGAGCTGGTAGAATGCTAAAGCAGTGGAGTGGGGAAACTGGTTACCACCAGCAAGTCCAGGAAGGGGATCTCAGCTCAGGTTGTCAGAAACTTCAAGCCGGCCAAATCAGGTGACTGCTCTCTGCTAGGCATCCAGCAGTGGACTGGAACTCGGGGACCATCCACCATCCCCTGGGAGCAGCAGAATGGGTATGCACATGATTCTGTGACTGCTCTCAGCCCTGAGGCCTTACAAAGGGCAGTAACTCGGGACCCTCAGACTCCTATGGGAGGATTGCTGTGGGCATGCACTGGCAGGAGTCTGTGGAGTTAGAAACACACAAACTGTCACAGCAGGGTTACTGAACAATCTTTCAGCTCTGGGGCTGGAGATCAGGGTATGGGCATTTTTATTTTGATCCTCTACAGAAGCACAGAAAGACTTCAGGGAACAAAAGCCATAGAGAGAGCCAGCTTACATTGAGCCCAGCCTCCTGGCAAGGGGTGGTGCAACAGCACCCAGGCAAAGACACCTGAGATGCAGCACAAGACTGTAAAACTTCTGTGCTAGAGTGAAGTAGTATATAGAACTCAAGGACTTTTTCTCTTGATTCATTTATCTTTCAGGCTAAAATTTTCTATTTCTTTTTTCCCTTTACAACTAGTTTAGTTTTTTCAACTCTTTGTTTTCAAGTCGCTTTTTAATTTTTATTTTTTACATCTTCATTTGATAGATATATGCTTCATTTATGGCCTTTTTTCATTCTATTCAATTTTATTTTTGTATATATATAAGTTTTGCTCTCTTTGCAATTTTGGGATTTAGTGTCTTTTAACAAACAGACTAAAATTCACTCAGGCACAAGTGGATCATCCTGTTTTGTCCACCCTGTGACACCCTGTAATGTCACCCTGTGACATTATAGTCTCTCTTTACCCCCCACCCTGTGTTTTGTTTTGTTTTTGTTGGCTTTTCTGTTTTGGTTCCTGATCTCTTCAGATTTGTATAGTGTGTATTTTGCTTGGGTCATAGTTGATATTTTTGATTCTGCTCACTCACTCACCCATTTTTCTCTTGGAAAAATCATTACAAGGAAGAATTCACAACAAAAGAAAGAACCAGAGGTAATGTTCTCTGCCACAGATCTTATCAACATGGTTATAAGTAACATGTCAGAGATGGAATTCAAGATAACAATTATAAAGTTAATAGCTGGGCTTTAAAAAAAAAAAGCATAAAAGAAACTAGAGAATCTAATCAGGCCAAAATGAAAAATCTATAACTGAGATGCAGTCTAAATTGGATGCTCTAAGAGCTAGAGTGAGAATCAGAAGAGAGAGTAAGTGATCTAGAAGACAGGTTGATGGAAAGGAGGTTGATGAAAAGAGAGAAGAACAACTAATAACCCATGAAGAGAGCTTCGAGGTATCAATGGTACCATGAAATGTACCAGCGTCAGAATTATTGGGGTGTCTGAGGGTGAAGCAATAGAGAGAGGGCCAGAAGGGTTATTTGAGCAAATCATAGCTGAGAACATCCCTGATCTGGGGAAGGAAACAAGCATTTATGTCCAAGAGGTAGAGATGACCCCTCCCAAAATAAATAAAGATAGAGCAACATCCTGCCATTTAATAGTGAAACTTGCAAATTTCAGAGATAAAGAGAATCCTGAGAGCACCTCAAGACAAGAGGCTAACCTACAGAGGGAGGAACATCTGCTATTAGAACATCAGACTAACATCAGACCTATCCACAGAAACCTGGCAGGCCAGAAAGGACTGGAATGATATATTAAGGGTACTAAATGGGAAGAATATACAGCCAAGAATACTTTATCCAGCAAGGCTGTCATCCAGAATGGAAGGAGAGATAAAGAGCTTCCAGGACAGACAAAAACTGAAAGAATATGTGATCACCAAACCATCCCTGCAAAAAATATAAGGGAGATCCTGTAAGCGAAGAGAGAGCCCAAGAGTAACATAGACCAGAAAGAAACAGAGACAATCTACAGAAATAGGGACTTTACAAGCAACACAATCACACCGAATTCATATCTTTCAATAGTTACTTGGAATATAAATGGGCTAAATGCTCCAATCAAAAGAAACAGGGTATCAGATTGGATAAAAAAAAAAGCAAGCCCCATGCATATGCTGTCTAGAGGAGACTAATTTTAGATCTAACGACACCTCCAGACTGAAAGTGATGGGGTGGAGAACCATTTACCATGTTAATGGACCTCAAAAGAAAGCTGGATTGACAATCTTAATATCAGACAAATTAGATTTTAAACAAAAACTGTAATAAGAATGAAGAGGGACACTATATCATACTTAAAGGGTCTATCCAATAAGAAAATCTAACAATTGTAAATATATATGCCCCCAGCATGGGAGCAGCCAATTATATAAACCAATTAATAATGAAAGTAAAGAAACATATTGATAATAATACATTAATAGTAGGGAACTACTACTCACTACAATGGACATATAATCTAAGCAACAATCAACAAAGAATCAAGGGCTTTGAATGACACACTAGACCAGATGGACTTCACAGATAGATACAGAACATTCCATCCTAAAGCAACAGAACACTAATTCTTCTTGAGTGCACATAGAACTTTCTCCAGAATAGATCACATACCGGGTCACAAATCAGGTATCAACAGATACCAAAGACTGAGATTATTCCCTGCATATATTTAGACCACAGTGCTTTGAAACTTGAACTCAATCATAAGAAGAAATCTGGAAGGAACTCAAACATTTGAAAGTTAAAGAACATCCTACTAAATGGGTCAACCAGGAAATTAAAGAGTTTTAAAATTCATGGAAACTAATGAAAGTGAAAACAGATCCATTCAAAACCTTTGTGATATAGCCTTTGCTGTAAGGAAGTCATTGCAATACAAGCCTCTCTCCAAAAATTAGAAAAATCTCAAATACACAAGCTAACCTTACACCTAAGGGATCTGGGGGAAAGAACAGCAAATAAAGCCTAAACCAAGCAGGAGAAGAGAAATAATAAAGATTAGAGCAGAAACCAATGAAGTAGAAACCAGAAGAATTGTAAAACAGATCAACAAAACTAGAAACTGGTTCTTTGAAAGAATTAATAAGATTGATAAACTTTTAGCCAGACTTGTCAAAAAGAGAAAGGTCTTGAATTAACAAAATCGTGAATGAAAGGGGAGAGTTCCTGACCAACACCGAGGAAATACAGACAATTTTAAGAACGTATTATGAGCAACTATATACCAAGAAATCAGGCAATCTGGAAGAAATGAATGCATTCCGGAGAAGTATGAACTACCAAAACTGAAACTGGAAGAAATAGAAAATCTGAACAGACCAATAACCATCAAGGAAATTATAAATACAGCAAGAAAGCAGTAATCAAAAATTTTTCAAAACACAAGAGCCCAGGGCTAGATGGCTTCCCTGGGGAATTCTACCAAACATTTAAGGAAGAAATAATACCTATTCTACTGATGATGTTTCAAAAAATAGAAAGGGTAGAGAAAACTTCCAAACTCATTCTATAAGGCCAGCATTACCTTGATCTCAAAACCAGACAAAGACCCCATTAAAAAGGAGAATTACAGACCAATATTCCTGATGAACATGAATTCCAAAATACTCACCAAGATACAGTACATTAAAAGGATCATTCACCACAACCAAGTGAGATTTATTCCTGGGCTGCAGGGGTGGTTTAACATTCACAAAGAAATCAACATGATAGATCACATTAATAAAAGAAAGGACAAGAACTATATGATCTCTCAATTGATGCAGAGAAAGCATTTGACAAAATACAGCATCCTTCCTTGATTAAAACTCTTCAAAGTGTAGGGAGCATACCTTAATATAGAGAAGCCCACAGTGAATATCGTTCTCAGGGGTGAAAAACTGAGAGCTTTCCCCCTAAAGTCAGGAACATGACAGGGATGCCCATTCTCACCACTGTTGTTCAGTATACTACTAGAAGTCCTAGCCTCAGCAGTCAAACAACAAAAAGAAATAAAATACATTCATATTGGCAAAAAAGTCAAACTCTTACTTTTCGCAGATGACATGACACTTTATGCGGAAAACCCAAAAGACTGCACCCCAAAATTGTTAGAACTCATACAACAATTCAGAAAAGTGGCAGGATATAAAAATCAATGCACAGAAATCACTTGCATGTCTATATACAACAATGTGACTAAAGAAAGAGAAATCAAGGAATCAATCCCATCTACAATTGCACTAAAAAATCATAAGATACCTAGGAATAAACCTAACCAAAGAGTAAAGGATCTGTACTCTAAAAACTACAGATCACTTAGGAAAGAGATTGAGGAAGACACAAAGAGATGGAAAAACATTCCATGCTCATGGATTGGAAGAATAAGTATTGTTAAAATGTATGTGCTAGGCAATCTACACATTCAATGCAATCCCTATCAAAATACCATGGACATTTTTCACAGGGCTGGAACCAGAAAAGACTCTGAATAGCCAGAGGAATGTTGAAAAAGAAAACCAAAGTGGGGGGCATCACAATGCATGACTTCAAGCTACATTACAAAGGTGTGATCATCAAGACAGCATGGTACTGGCACAAAAACAGACATATAGCTCAGTGAAGCAGAATACAGAACCCCAAATGGCCCTTAAACTCTATGGTCAACTGATCTTTGACAAAGCAGGAATAACTATCCAATGGAAAAATGACAGTTTCTTCAATAAATGGTGCTGGGAAAATTGGGCAGCCACATGCCAAAGAATGAAACTAGACTATTTTCTAACACCACACACAAAGATAAATTCAAAGTGTATGAAAGTCTGAAATGCAAGAAGGAATCCATCAAAATCCTAGAAGAGAACGTAGACAGCAACCTCTTCGACCTCTTCAACTTCTTGCTAGACATGTCTCCAAAGGCAAAGGAAACAAAACCAAAAATGAACTCTTGGGACTTCATCACAATAAAAAGCTTCTGCACAGCAAAGGAAACAGTCAACAAAACTAAACGGTAACCTATGCAATGGAATAAGATATTTGCAAATGACATAGCAGATAAAGGGCTAGTATCTAAGATCCATAAAGAACTTATCAAATTCAACACCCAGAAAATAAAATAATCCAGTGAAGAAATGGGCAGAAGACATGAACAGCCATATCTCCAAAGAGACATATAAATGACCAACAGACATGAAAAAAATGCTCCACATCTCTTGTTATCAGGGAAATACAAATCAAATACAAACCAAAACCACAATGAGATACCACCTCATACCAGTCAGAATGGCTAAAATTAACAAGACAGGAAACAACAGATGTTGGCAAGGATGCAGGAAATGTTGAACCCTCCTACACTGTTGGTGGGAATGCAACAGTGATACAGCCACTCTGGAAAACAGTCTAGAGGTTCCTCAATAAGTTAAAAATAGAGATATCCTATGATCCAGCAATTGCACTACTGGGTATTTACCCCAAAGGTACAGATGTAGGGAAATGAAGGGGCATCTGCACTCCAATGTTCATAGCAGCAATGTTTGTGGAATAGCCAAACTGTGGAGGGAGCCAAGATGTCCTGTAACAGATGAGTGAATACAGAAGATGTGGTTTATATATACGATGGAATATTACTTAGCCAGCAGAAAGGATAATACTTACCATTGACATCGACGTGGTTGGAACTGTAGGATATTATGCTAAGAAAAATATGTCAGTCACAGAAAGACAATTATCATATGGTTTCATTTATGTGTGGAATATAAGAAATAGTGCAGAGGATCATAGGGGAAACGAAGGAAAACTGAATGGGTAGAAATCAGAGAGAGAGACAAACCATGAGAGACTCTTGACTCTGGGAAATAAACTGAGGGATGCTTAAGGGGAGATGGGTGGTAGGATGGGGCAACCAGGTGATAAGCATTAAAGAGGGTACATGATGTGATGAGCACTGAGATTATATAAAACTGTTGGATTATTGAACACTAGATCTGAAACTAATGTTGTACTATATGGTGGCTAATTGAATTCAATTTTTTAAAAAAGGAAATCTAGTGATGAGAGGACCATTTTCTTTTTTTTAAAGATTTTATTTATTTATTTGAGAGGGAGAAAGAGAGCACAAGTAGGGGGAGGGGCAGAGACAGAGGGAGAAGCAGACTCCCCACTGAGCAGGGAGCCTGACCTGGGACTTCATCCCTGGACACTGGGACAGTGACCTGAGACAAAGGCAGATGCTTAACTGATTAAGCCACCCATGAGCCCCATGAGAGGACCAATTTCTAGATGAAAATGCTGGGTCACATAGTCATGACTGTTCTGTGAGGCAACCTGTCTTCCATAGCTTCTCAGAAAAAGGAGGAAGTTCTCAAACCCCAAAGCATAGAGACTGATGATACCAGTGGAGCCTTATTTCAAAGGTTCCAATTGGCTCTGAAGTGGCCACAAATAATACTTGGAATTCTGTGGAGAGATAGGCGATCTGGGGCAGGGATGGATTACTCTCTCCCAGACTACTTAAAAGGCTCTTGGCTGTAGGGAGTCCCAGTGAAATTTGGCCATCTGTCTAGTGACTGATGATAGTTGCATTAAGGAAATTCCCTAATGTGAGATGTATTGTCTAGAATTTTTCAAGGAGACCAATCAAGTGCTAGGCTTTTCCTCTGTAGTTAGTGGCTAAAGGACCACCAGTTTATCTTTAATTGGGTGTAGAATTTCTCTTCAGGCTACAGCCCAAAGATTTTACCTAAGATGATTGCTTAAGAAGTTGGGTCTAGGATTTTGTCTTCATTCAATCCTCATTCTTTCTCAGTCATCTGTGCTTGGGTGCCATGTAATGTTTGTGGAATGTGATAATGAAGAATGCTTTCTTTTTTTTTTTTAAAGATTTTATTTATTTATTTGACACAGAGAGAGAGATTACGAGTAGGCAGAGAAGCAGACAGAGAGAGAGGGGGAGACAGGCTCCCCAATGAGCAGAGAGCCCGATGCGGGGCTCGATCCCAGGACCCTGAGATCATGACCCAAGCTGAAGGCAGAGGCTTAACCTTCTGAGCCACCCAGGTTCCTCTGAGGTATGCTTTCTTAAGGACCATAAATAGAAAGCCTATCTTTGTTCCCCCACTCCCTCAATGGCCACTGCCCCAAATGGGCAAATCCAAAAGACACTCCACTCATTTATCTTACTGGCCTGTACGTATACTCGCCTACAGTGCAGCTTCCTTGTCTTTGCTCTCTGATTATCTGTTTTGAGAAATGTCACCCAGTGGACATCAGTCATTAGGTCAGGATGTTGCAGCTTTAAGGCACAGAGTGCACTGGGACAGGTTGTGGGATATATGGGAAAACAAGTCTGTCTGAGCCTGCTTAGACCAGTTTTCCATGATCTTTAATACTTGGGTAGCATTTGTTCCACATTTTAAGCTCCTATGACAGGCTTGAATGCCTCTGTGCTCAGAGTTCTTAAAGCAAAAGGGATGCATCTCCATTTTATTTATTTATTTGACACAGAAAGAGATCACAAGTAGGTATAGAGGCAGGCAGAGAGAGAGGAGAAAGCAGGCTCCCTGTTGAGCAGAGTCTGATGCGGGGCTCAATCCCAGGACTCTGGGATCATGACCTGAGCTGAAGGCAGCAGCTTAACCCACTGAGTCACCCAGGTGCCCCGGGATGCATTTCCATTTTAATACTAAAATAACAACTCACTCAAAATCTGAACCACTAAAAGAAGGTTCTCTTTCCCTTCACTTTCTACATTTTAAATTATGTTAGGGGTTTCCTGATGCCCGCCCTACATAGCTTTTTTTTTTTTTTAAAGATTTTATTTATTTATTTGACAGAGAGAGATCACAAGCAGGCAGAGAGGCAGGCAGAGAGAGAGGAGGAAGCAGGCTCCCTGCTGAGCAGAGAGCCCAATGCGGGGCTCGATCCCAGGACCCTGAGGTCATGACCTGAGCCGAAGGCAGCGGCTTAACCCACTGAGCCACCCAGGCGCCCCCCTACATAGCTTTTTAAAGTAATGGAACACCAGAAACTTCAGTCCAAATGGAAGCATATGCCAAGTGACAACTCTCTTGCGTTTGTGGGGCTTGGGGTTTTTCAGTATTTGCTGTCTCTCTAGGATTCTTTGTAAACAAAATTTCTCCTTAGCATAATAAAAGTTAAAACTCTAGCATAAATTTTGCCACCATCAATATGTTTGTGAGATGTTCTGTTCCTTCCCTTTCCTGGGAGTCTCTTATGTTGTGTCTTGGCCAGAAATAGGAGACCCTGATTACATGTTTACAAGGAGCTAAATACAATTAAGTACTTATTTTGGAATTGCAACAACCTCACACTCTTCTCTCTCCTAATATTTGTTTTTCACACATGTATACAGAATCACTAATTGCAATGTCTTTTGCATATGGATTAAACTTTGAAATAAAAAATTCTACTTTTTGTGCATCTTATTTTAAAAAATTATTAAAATAAAGAAAAATATGGCATTCCTGACTCCTGTTTCCTGGTAAGATCTAGACTAGCAAGTCTTCCAGCCCAGGCCAAAAATATGCAGATGTAATGACCAAGTTAACTGGCCTGGTGTGGAAGGAAACAGTGGATCACTGATAGAAAGGCAAGTATCAGCCTTTAAGGATGGAGTGGTGAGTGGGGCAGAGGAGAACACTTGCCTAGGGATTTCTTTTTCCCTTACTGCTCCAGCTTATTGGTACATTTTTGAAACTCTGGAGTTAAGAAAACAGTGGGATGCTGTTTTTCACAAATTTATTTTAGGAGAAAAGGTTTCAAATGTAGCATTTTATAATAGCAGTTTAATGTGGTGGTCCCTTGATGTTCCAGGGTTACACTGAGTCAGCAGCTGTTTTTCTTTTTCTTTCTTTTTTTTTTTTAAGATTTTATTTATTTATTTGACAGACAGAGATCACAAGTAGGCAGAGAGGCAGGCAGAGAGAGAGGAAGGGAAGCAGGCTCCCTGCTGAGCAGAGAGCCTGATGCGGGACTCGATCCCAGGACCCTGGGATCATGACCTGAGCTGAAGGCAGCGGCTTAACCCACTGAGCCACCCAGGCGCCCAGCAGCTGTTTTTCTGATGAAGATTGTTAACCTCCCAGGTGCCATGCATTTGCCAGCCTTCTCTTGCTCTGGGACTCATTCAAAGCTTCTGGACATGAGTTCTGTTAGGGATTAACACACTGACAACATAGGTCCATTTCTGGGGACTGATCCTATTAGTGAATGTTGTAAGTATAAAGCTCTTAGGACAGTACCTAGCATTTAATGAACACTGTACAAACATTTGCAATTATTGCTATGTATTTTAATAAGTGCCAGAATGAAACTTGCTTTCTTACTGGACCACATGAATTTTAGAATTACTCTGATAAATGCCATGAATTCTTGAGATTTTGGTTGGAATTACATTAGAGTGTACACTAATTAAACTTTAGGGACGCCTGGGTGGTTCAGTTGGTTGGACGACTGCCTTCCGCTCAGGTCATGATCCCGGAGTCCCAGGATCGAGTCCCACATCGGGCTCCCAGCTCCACGGGGAGTCTGCTTCTCTCTCTGACCTTCTCCTCGCTCATGCTCTCTCTCACTGTCTCTCTCTCAAATAAATAAATAAAAATCTTTAAAAAAAAATTTAATAATATTAAGTCTTCCAATCTAAAAACATGGTATATATTTCTATTCATTAAGGTCTTCTTTTACGTATTTCAATTGAAGTTTGTATTTTTCTCTATAATAGTCTTGCCCGTTATGTTAGGCTTATTTCCAGAAAGTTTATAGTTTTTGTTGCTATCATGAATGTTAGGTCCATGTTCAAAGGAGCGAGACTGATACAAAGCGAAGGTCAAGCAAAGCTTTATTTTGCGCCAAGCATAGAGAATCAAACCAATCTGTCGGGGCCGCCTCTTACAGAGAGTGTGACCCCTCCCAGCCTCACAGACTAACTTTTATAGAGCAAAGGCCATGTGGTTGGGCCTGGCCACACACAGGTGGCCAATGAGATTGTAACACACAGAGAAAGCTGCACAGTCATGCTAGGTCACACACGGGTGGCCAACTGAATTACAATTCACCCCATAGTAGCTATTCAAACTAACCTATCACCTTGGTCAGAATTGGCACCCAAAAGGCGCCCAAAAGGCAGGGCCCACACTCCTTGGTAGCTAGGGAGACAGTATGCGTGCCCCACTGATTGGATGTCTCCACCTGGCCCGACTCATCCCTGTATTCGGGCTATTATCTCCACCTGACCTGACCCACCCTTGTATTTGGGCTCTGTTATCAGGGACTGGTCGACAATATTTTACTGGTTTCCCGGACTTGCTTTTAAGTAAGTTCCCCTTGGGGGCGGGGGGGCAGGGTCAGTTTAAGTTTTACTGCATAAACAACAAAATCACTGTTTAACCGAGATGAAATCACTCTGGCTAAGTAGGCCCTTACATGAACAGTATCTTTTTTTTTTATAACATGCTATAATTGGTGCTTGCTGGTGTGTAGGCTCTCGATTAGTTCTTCTATTTCAACCTTGAGTCTAGTAACTTATTAATTTCTAAGAGTTTGTCAATGGATTCTCTCGAGTTTTATATAAAGATGATCAATTACAGTTCTGCATTTTATATTTCAGTGCTTTTTTTCTATGTATTATTTTTGTCATTGTTGTCTTGTTGGCTAGCACTGCCAACAGAATGTTGATAAATGGTAATAGTGGAGCTCCTATATTTCACCAGAATTTAATGTGGCTATCTCTCCATAAGATATTTGGTAGAAGATTTGTAGATAATATTGATTGTCAACCTGATGAGAGTTAAATCTGATGACCTGAGGCCCTTTGCCTTCCAACTAAATCATGTTCTGTTAGCAAGGAAGAAAGGGAAGAGACTATTGAATAGACAATAATTTTGCTGTCATTATAGCCAAACCAATAAATAATACCAAAAAAAAAGGAAAATAAGATTAAGATGTTAAAAAGTAGACAGAAACCATCAGAATTTGCAGATAAAACATTTAAAGGACAATTGACAAACTTACAAGTGAGGAGTTTTAGGAAGGTGACACCGATATCTAGGTAATTTGTGTCTACTAGAAACAATGATTCTCAAACCTAGCTGCAAAACAGAATCATCTAGAAAGCATTTAAAAAACTCTGTGTCCACCAGAATATCTAAAACAAGTTTGGAAAAATAACAAAATTAGAAGACCCAAGTTTCCTGATTTTAAAAACTTCACAGAAAGCTACAGTGATCAAGATAGTGCAGTACTGGCCTAAAGATAGACACAAAAGTGAATGGAATAGAACTGACAGTCCAGCAATAAATTCATACATTCATGGTCAATTAATTTTTGGCAAAGGTTCCAAGACAATTTCAACAAATGGTGAGGAGACACATGGATATTCTTGTGCGAAATAATAAAATTGGACCCCCAAAATTAACTCAAAATTTATTAGAGTCCTAAATTTAAGAGTTCAAACTACAAAACTCTTAGAAAACATAGAATTAAATTCTTTATAACCTTGAGTCAGGCAGTAGTTTCTTAGATATAAATGACATTAAGCATGAACAACAAAAGAAAAAATAGATATGTTGGGCTCCATTAAAATTAAAATGTATGGTGCTTCAGATGATAATATCAAGAAAATGAAAGAGCACCTAGGTGGCTCAGTCGGTTGAATGTCTGACTCTTGGTTTCAGCTCAGGTCATAATCTTACGGGTCGTGATCAAGTCCTACATTGAACTCATGCTATGCACTGAGTCTCCTTGGGTTTCTTTCCCTCTTCCTCCCACCTCCCTTCCCAGGTGCACAAGTATGCACACTCTCTCTGTCCAAACAAATAAATCTTTTTTAAAGAAGAAGAAAGGGGGCACCTGGGTGGCTCAGTGGGATAAGCCTCTACCTTTGGCTCAGGTCATGATCCCAGAGTCCTGGGTTCGAGCCCCACATCGGGCTATCTGCTCATCAGGGAGCCTGCTTCCCCCTATCTCTCTCTGCCTGCATCTCTGCCTACTTGGGGTCTTTGTCAGATAAATAAATAAAATCTTTAAAAAGAAGAAGAAGAAGAAGAAAGAAAAAGAAAATGAAAGAAACCCCCAGAATAAGAGTAAATATTTGTAAATCATATATCTGAAAAAGGACTTGTATCTAAAATATACAAACTCATAATGCGTCAATTAAAAAATAAATCAAATTTTAAAAAAGATTAAGGGTATGTCAAAAGATTTGAATAGACATTCCTCCAAAGCACGCAAACAATTGGTCAATAACCATGAAAAATGCTCCACATTGTCATTCATTATCATCATATCATTAGGGAAGTACAAATCAAAACTACATTGAAGTACCACTTCACAAACACAGGGATGACTAAACCAAAATGATAGTTAATGATGTTAGTGAGGACATTAAGATATTGGGACCTTCATATATTCCTGGTGGGACTGTGAAATGGTACAGCTACCTTGGAAAAGAGTTTGGTAGTTCCTCAAGAGGTTAAACATAAAATTACCATATGACCCAGCAATGCTGCTCCTAGGAGAATACCCAGGAGAAATGAAAATACATGTCCACACAACAACTTACACATGAATGTTTAGAACAGCTCTGTTCATAATATCCCAAGAGTGGAAACAACTCAAGTGTCCACCAACTGATGAAAGGATAAACAAAATGTGGTCTATTCATACAATGGAATATTCTTCAACCGAAATAATGAAGGAAATTCTTTTTTAAAAATATTTATTCATTTATTTGAGAGAGAGAGAAAGAGCATGACCAAGAATGAGCGCAGGAGGAGGAACAGAGGGAGATGAAAAGAAGATCTCAAGCAGCCTCCATGCTGAGCACGGAGCCTGATGCAGCACTCAATCCCAGGACTCCGAGATCATGACCTGAGCTCAGATCAAGAGTAAGGTGCTTAACCGACTGCACCACACAGATATCCCATGAATGAAATTATGACACATGCTATGGCATGAATGAACCTTGAAAACATTACGGTAAGTGAAAGAAGCCAGTCACAAAGACTGCATATTGTAGGATTCTATTTACATGAAATGTCCAGAATAGGCAAATCCATGAAGACAGACAGTAGACTAGTGGTTGCCAGGAGCTGGGAGAGGGAGGAAATGGGGAGTTGGTGCTAATGGGTATGGGGACTATGAAAACATTCTAGAGTCAGATGGTAGTGATGGCTGAATAACTCTGAATATACTAAAAGCCACTAAATTTTAGACTTTAAAAGGATTAATTTTATGTTATCTTGTGTTTTCTGTTGTGTTACGTTTCTTCCATAAAACTGTTATTTAAAAAGAGAAAGAGAAAAAAAGAATGAAGTGAGCCTGTCACATGAAGGAAAACAACTAACAGTACTTGCTAATGAAAAAAACCTCAAACTTTCAATTAAAAATTAGTATTTTGGAAAACTTGTATCCACCACCAGTAGCTTGACAGCTCCTCAAATCTCGAAAGACTTTTCCTATGATGATGGTGGTGATGTAAATAACTATGGATTTTTTTTCAATTATCATATGGTTTCACTCATATGTGGAATATAAGAAACAGCACAGAGGATCAGAGGGGAAGGGAGGGAAAATGGAATGGGAAGTCATCAGAGAGGGAGAAAAACCATGTGAGACTCTTAACTATTGGAAACAAACTGAGGGTTGCTGGAGGGGAGACAGGTAGGGGGGATGGGGTAATAGGGTGATGGGTATTAAGGAGAGCACATGATGTGATGAGCACTGAGTGTTAAACAAAAGTGATGAATATGAATTATTGAACACTATATCTGAAACTAATGATGTACTACTATATGTTGGCTAATTGAATTTAAATTAAAAAACAATGACTGGATTTTTTTCTATTGGATGATGAAATATGTCAATATTTTGAAGATTGGATTAATTCTGTGCCCCAATGCATGATGTTACCAGGTCATTCATGCCTGAGTGAAAGATCCATGCCAAGTCAGACAATGGATTTTAACGTAACTAAGTTCAAGACGTTTATATGATTTTAGATTCCACATCTCTACTAATCTTTAAGAAACTACTTCTTGGGGCGCCTGGGTGGCTCAGTGGGTTAAGCCGCTGCCTTCGACTCAGGTCGTGATCTCAGGGTCCTGGGATCGAGTCCCGCATCGGGCTCTCTGCTCAGCAGGGAGCCTGCTTCCCTCTCTCTCTCTCTCTCTCTCTGCCTGCCTCTCTGTCTACTTGTGATCTCTCTCTGTCGAATAAATAAATAAATAAAAAATCTTTAAAAAAAAAAAAAAAGAAACTACTTCTTGTAACATTTTGGTGTAACACCAAAGAATATCCAAAATAATTTCCTTTGAAGACTGTTAAAACACTTCTCCTTTTTCCAGTTACGTATCTGTGTTAAGCTGGATTTTCTTCATATGCTTCAACAAAAACAACATAATGCAGTGGATTGAATCTAGAAGCACATATGAGAATCCAGGTATCATCTATTTAGCCTAAAGACATTTGCCAAAATGTAAAACAATGATATATTTCTCACTGAACTTTTAAAGTATACTTTAAAATTTTTTAATAAAAAATGAGTTTATTGAATTTATTTTTAAGTGAATTAATAATTAAATATTTTTTAGAAAACTTGATATCTACACTATATTCCAGACCTATCAAATCAAATCCTTTGGAGGTGGGACCTAAACATTATTTTTATAAACTTCCCCAGATGATTCTAATGTATAGACAAGTTTAGAACTAGCGCCCTAGAGCAATGTTCTCAAGTTTTGGTGTTTATCAGCATCACCTGGGGAACTTGGTAAGACTATGAGTTGTAGGCTTCATGCTACTTCAGTAAGTCTGGACCACTATATTTTTTATTAGTTCTCCAGGTGAGCTGATACACACCAAGAGTGAAGAACCACTATCATACAGGTCAAGAGCATTAGGCCCCTTTCTTAAATCTATTTGGATCCTGGACCTGTTATTTGATGTAATGTCTTCTTTCCATAAGATGTGGGTTCACTCTTCCTTTTCATGGGTTTCAGTAAGCAAAGTATCAAGAGGAAATGCCCTGCTTTTACTGAAAGGACTCTTACTGCAAGTGGTGTAATCAAGCAGAAATGCACCCCAGCTCCTGCAGGGACTGCTGCCTGTCCTGTCTCCCTGAGGAGCCTCCCTTCCAGTCTGTGCTGCACAGTCATGGAGGGTCTGTCGCCGAGTCTAGGGGCAAGAGCTACTAAAGTGAACTCAGAGGATGGTGCTCTGATGGTTAGGTGACAAATGAATCTACCACACCTGTCTCCAGAATACAAAGTTCTCTATTGGGTTGATTTTGTTGTATCTTCAGAATTTGGATGACTGCCACTCGGGATTTCTCCTGGTTTGTCAAACCCATGAGACCTTTGCTCATCCAAATATTAGTAAGCCAGGAATGGGAGTCTGTTATCAGCTAGATTTGAGGTGTCAGGGAGGAGCTGGGCCTGGCTGCAGATGGCTGTGACCTTGATGATGTTACACTGGCATAGCAATGGAGAGCTATCGCCTGAGGGACAGCAAGTTTACAGAGGGTAACAAGCATAAAGACCCTCCGGGCCCCATGTTGATTAACTTTCTCTCCTTCCACGGATTTGTCAAAAACTGAGCAGAGTTCGTATTCCTGCATAAATTTAGGTTGCTGAGAGACAGAGAGAGAGAAAGGACATCTAGAAACCAGCTAAGTGTTTAGCAGATTACAGAACGGTTTCAGGTGCTCCACTCCCTTCCCGGACAGATTTGTGTTCCTAAGGCTAGAAGTGTAGGAAGCTTATGGACAGAAATATTGCCTACTATACAAAGACATCTGTATTATATAGGAGAGGACAGACTTCTCTGTCAGTCCTCAACCTCTTCAACCTGCCCCTAGAAGAACAGAACAGGCACTTAGTCTTTCTGTTTGAGCTTTTTGACAGAATCTAGGTGAAAATATTCAGTGTCACTAAATTTTGCTTGAGTATCTCAGTGTTTAACACTGATGGACCCTAAAGATACAACAATTAAAGAAGGACAAATATTCACTTGGATAGAGAAATTGCATTTAGGCTATTAATTAGCAACTCACTTGGATAGAGAAATTGCAATTAGGCTATTAATTAACCCGGTATTTCACCCAAGGCACTAACTTCTGGTTATCTGGGGGAAAAATAACATTAAATCACCATTAAAGCTTCTTCCAGTAAGATAGCATAGACTAGGTAAGAATATTTGACTGGCCTAAGTGCTGTCTATATTACCTGGGATCTTAAGGAATCATGAAGACCAGACACCAGTAATGCGCTGTGCCTCTTATAGCAACACACCATATTGTGCTTATTTATAGAGGTAAAGGGATAATATTTGTAAAAATGTCATGTGATTTTTCTTTTCAGTCTATCCCCTATAGGACTTTAACCCCAGTTTACACTAGGAATCCATTAATCTATGAGGATATTAGAATTTCTTTCAAAAGTAGTACAAAAAAGAAAGAATAAGCTGTTTCTGTCATTCAGAACTAGGATTATGCAGAAGAAAAACAGAGTCATAGACTATTATTATCCTGAAAGAAGATTTCCCAGATTCTGTCATCGTTGCCTTTTATTTTATTTTTTTAAAATTTATTTATTTATTTATTTATTTATTTATTTGACAGACAGAGATCACAAGTAGGCAGAGAGGCAGGCAGAGAGAGGAGGAAGCAGGCTCGCTGCTGAGCAGAGAGCCCGATGCGGGGCTCGATCCCAGGACCCTGGGATCACGACCTGAGCCAAAGGCAGAGGCTTTAACCCACTGAGACACCCAGGCGCCCCATCGTTGCCTTTTATTTATAAAAGTTTAATCCCCAAGGCTCCCAACTTCTAGCTCTTTCCTGTGAGGTAGGTTCTGACTAGGAGAACCTGGTATGCATTTCTCTCCTGGAGGGATTTTTGCCTCTAGAGGAAATCTGGGTAGTATCTGCACACATTTTGGTTGTCATAACTAAGAGGGTTGTGCTACCAGCATGTAGTGCATAGAGACCGGGGATGCTGTTCAACGTCCTGCAATATTCAGGCAGCTCCTGTCACACAGACTTATCTGGCCCAAAAGAGTAACAGTGTTGAGACAGGCTGAGATCCTGCTCTATGACAAAGATGCTCAAAGTGTGGTCCTCAGACCAGCATTATTGCCATCACCTAGGAACTTGGTAAAAATGCAAATCATCAGGCCCCCCACCTAAGAACTACTGAACTAGAAATTCTGGGAAAGGAGACCAGCAATCTGTGCTTTAACAAGCCCTCCAGGTGATGTCCAAACTAAGGCTTATGCTCTATGGAAAGTCAGAGGCTATGATACAGGACCGTTGATACTTTCCAGTTCTGGGTTATGGTGAGAGGAGAAACAAGAGATAGAGGAAAGAAGCCTTGTTGCCGGCTTGCTCTTTCCTCCTTGGCAGGTTTGAACTGAGAGATGTGGTGGTGGGATGGAAAGTGAAGGAAGCATCAAGCAGGGAGATCATGCTCTCCAACATCCTTGGGCTATGGAAGTCCTGGTCCACATGGGTGCTGCTGGTCCCCTGGCTTTTGCAGATGCAAAGAGTGGACTCAGGATCTTGATTCTAGGAGGAATGCAGCCTCTTATACAACTGGCCTGAAATCTGGCTATGATTCCTCATGGTCTTGGCTTGGAAGTCTCGACAGCCCTTGATGCAATGACAGCTCACCTTCATGGTGACCCACTCTCCCAAGCTTCCCGGAAGCCTGTCAGCTAACCCCAGGGCCAGTTTATACCATGCCGAAATTTGCAGCAGCTTTAGAAAGTAAAGCTCCACAGATCTCCCCTTTGCCTGTCCAGACAGTTGATGCATCTCCAACACTTAAATGGCTCCCGTGCTCTCACTATGGCTCAAAAGGTTTGCAGCACCCAGAGGACTGGGAGAACAACATGGACTCAAGAAGAGTAGCATATCAGGTACCAAAGGTGGTAGTCAGGTGGTGGGTAAAGAATAATAAGGTGACAAGGAGGCACCAGACCAGGCAGTTGGTGTCATGAGTCTCAAAGAAGCAGGGCTTTCCCCTGACTATAGAAAAGCCAGTGGTATGGTATGGAATAAGAACTGGAGGGTAAAAGGAAAATACCTTTTTTTTAAAAAAATACATAGAAAACACAGAGTGTATATGAACTGCATTAATGTTTACATTTTATTCGATTTCTTCAAAAGATCACTTTTGCTTCAAATTTACATTTGTGGGGTCAAGTATTCTGAGCATCTCATTTTTTCAGCATTTTATTTGGTGGTCAAACAGCCTTTATTGTAGCAGTATGATAAAGGGTATGCACTAAGTAGGTCTATTGTGTAATGAGCATCAGAAAAAGGTTAGCTAACCTATGCCAAAAGAGGAACGACTGGCAAATTAGGAAGTGGATGGTAGGCCCAAACCAAACCATTGGTTAAGTGGAGAAGCCAGGGTAGTTTCAGCAATGGAGTTATCAGGATGGGTAGGTTACTCACAGCCCCACTGTTGAAGTGATTCATCTCAATCAATTTCATACATTATGTCACAACACTCAAGATTCAATATCCTGGAAAAGAAAGTCTGATTAGTCTACTGTACATCACATGCCCACCCCTGGCAGGGAAGGACAGTTGCAGGTTGGAAGAAAGGGCAGCGTGATTATCAGTCCCACAAAGTCTCTAATGAAGGGAACAAGGGTGATTCTCCAAAAAGACCTCTGGATCCTACTACCAACATAAGGATCAGGAAAGCTGGGCATACAGACACCAATGGGCAGGCACAGAGACTGCAACCTTCTCACCTGTGGTGACTGGGCCATGCAGTCCCTCCCTTTGGCAACCTGAGAAATGGTACCAGGAAAAGTGCTTAGGAATGACCATACATGGCAGCACAAGAGAGAGCAGTAGGAAGCATATTTCAGAAAAGGCAAGAAGTAGAAAATGTTGGGACCTTGGTTTACAATGAGGGAGGGATCCAGACAGCACACTGGAAACATCTGGAAGGAAGGGAGGCCCAGGGAGTTGGGTTAAGGCTGTTAGAGGAGTGAGCTAGTCAGGTCACTTGGAAATGGGAGGTGATGAGTAGAGCTATACCAGGTAAAAGAGAAAACCTGGCTATTAAGCAAAGGCAGTGAGGAGGTGTTCAGGTTCCTGGGAGATAGTACATTCTGACTTCTTTATCTCTAGCTCAGTTAGAAAGACCCAGAAGGATTGACTGAGATGCTGCAAATTTACCCTCTTGAATATCATACCTAGACGAGATATGTTTGTGAAGTGGATCTCCAGGCCAGGTTTAAACTCCTCAAACACAATGATCTGTGAAGAGAAAGGAGGTGGGGTGGCCATGAGATTCAAGTTCTGACTCGTTGCAAGGCAAAGGCCAAATGAAGTGGACTGGGATGAGGGAGGTGTAGGGGGGACATTACCTCATTTGATCCAGGACGAAGCCAGGGTCCTGGAAGGTAAAAGGTCTCCTGGGGACCTATATTCCAGTAGCGTCCCAGATTCTTTCCATTGATGAATATTACACCTTTTGTCCAGCCCTGAAGAAGATTGGAATGAAGGATTCAAGACCTGAGTTCTAGATGTAATGACACAAGGGTGAAGACACACATACCCCATAAACACATCTGATCACAGTCATAGATACACATAGATGGAGTGGATTACCACACATGGCCTTAAATGGAAGGTTACCTGGAGAGGTCTATGTTATTGCCCCTGGCCTGGGGTTGGCTCAACACCTAGGCCTCAAGAAGGAAGGTACTGTTTTCTAACTCATCTGTCCCAAGTCAGGGAAGGGTCCTTCCATTGACCATCAGGCATTTACCAAAACATGCTGAGCCCCAAACAAAGTCTGAATTGTAGAATTTTGGGGTGGCTGTACATATGCATTAAAATCTCAACATCCCCACCACAGATTGGATGTGTGTTCTAAGGGGTTGAGGATCTCAATGTCTTGGATTATGTCTGGGGACAAGTGAACCACACTCACTAAATTCTTCATGTAGTAGACTCTACAGCTGTCTGCACTAGAACACACTACTTATGTCTCTGTTGCATTTGTTAAGCATCTACTCCTCATCCTTGTCAACACCAGGGAAGGGACAGCCTCCAGAATGCTGTGGAGTGGCTGATGTCCCAGGAAGCCTACATTTCCTTTCACAGGATAGGGCCCATGTACCAAGGAGCTTTTTCTCAAAGATCCTTTTCAGATGGGGGCATAGGGGAATAGGCAGGGGAGAAATATCACTAACCTCCATTTTTATGAAGGTGTCTCTGGGGTCATTACCTATTCTCAGGATACCGAGGAAGAAGGCAGGGCCCCGATGTTTGAATACAGCTGGTTTCCAGATGTTAGGAAGGTCCCTAAGAGGAAATCAAACACCAATGGAAAGGTCATGCCCTTCTTTGTGTGTCAGCTGTGATTTTTGAGGTAAGTCCCCTTTGTTCCCAAGCCTGGCATTCCTCCTACAGCATAGGCACATGCCTCTAAGGGGATATGATGCAGAAAAAACAAACAAACAAAAAGATCAGCAGACCAGGAGTTGCATGAAGGAGGGGATGTTCATCACTCTGCCCCAGACAACTATGACACTTGGGGTCATTTCCTTCAACACTGTGGGTCTCATCTCTCCTATCTGAAAACAAAGGAGGTTAATCTGCATGGTCTCTGAGCTTCTTTCCATCTCTAAATCAGAACCATCTTTGATCAATCACCTTGAGTTGATGGTCTGGCACCCACCTTTGTATAAATTTAGTTTTCATATCCAGGCTATGGATTTTAAAATTTCTTAAAGGAGATTTGTTCAGGTAGATATCCCCAATTAAACCTACAAAAGAGGGAATAAAAGGAACATGAAGAAGGCAAGCAGAGATGTGAACACAGAGATGTAAACAGGTTGTGGCCAGGTCTCCCCCCGAAGGAAGATGTTTTCCTGCCTTTATCAAATGGAAGGTTTCTGCAAAATCTTACATAAGTTCTTCCTTCTGTTATACATGTACACTTCTTAGAGCATGCCTCTATGTCCAACATACAGCAGAGATACTGCTGTCCAGTAAATCATACACCTGGCCATGACTGTCCAGCTTACAATAAGAGCAATGGAATTTGATGCCTCAAGGTCTCAAACTTCTTCACCCTTGGAAGGAAGGAGGCCTACCTTTTCTCTCCTTATTGATGTCCTGACCATAGGCAAGGCGGCCTTGATTCTCCACCAGGATCCTCAGTGTTGGGTTATCGTTGTAGACCTGTTCAAGATAGACAAGCCACAGTGGGTACCACTCAGAGAACTTTTCTATAGACCTCTTAAGTCTTCTCTGAAACTCAGATGAGATTGTAAGCAGGGTGACTGACAGACAGCAGGCCTCAAAAGCCTGCAGACCTCCAGCTCTGGGTCAAGTAAACCCTTAGGCTCTTGCCCTTCCTACTTACTCCACCCTCACCCTCACCCCCATACTAGGCCTTTCAGAAAACAGTCACTCAAACATTTCACTAGAGATTTTTGAGGCAGGTGACAAACCTAGAGCTTCTGAGCAGCAAATATCCAACTTGTTGAAGTTCTGCTCACCCAAAGCATAGACACTTGTACTTTAGAAGCACATACAGCTCTCCTGCACCCCTGCTAGGCTCTTAAGCTGGGAACATTTCAAAGAACCGTGGAGGAGAAAATAAGCTATCACAAGGTCAGGCCACGCTTACAATTAAGCCAGGGCACTGAAGTATTAGTTCATCAACACTAGATTATATACCATTTTCCTGGGAATAGTCAGCTGATCAGTGGAACGATCGAAGATGCCTAAAAAGTTCTCATCCAAAAACACCTGCCAAAGAAAGAGGAGAGCACCATTAAGTCCTCATAAGGAAAAGGATAAAATGGTCCTTAGGAAAGCAAAGAAAAGGCAAGTTCTAGGAGAAGGATTAACTCTGTCTCATAGAATATTACAAGCAGACTATGAGTTGACAAAAATACAACATATTCAAAGCAGTACAGTTGTGAGATGTGTGAGGCAAAGTCTGGAGAAGGATGTTCTAATACCAAATCTGGGCCTTGCTGTACTATAGGACAAGGAGGGAAAGAATAAAATTTTTAAAAGACCTGCAGGGAATGAGGGGAAAAGGAAGGTAGAGAATGAGTCTTGTGATTGAATGGATCTTGTGAAAGAAGTGATGATCACAGGGAAGATGAGACTCCAGGCGCAGGAGGCATCTGCCTGCCTTGCCTACCTGGGTTCACTCTCATAATGGATCCAGTCTTCCAGGCTTCCCCCGACCCTTATCTGAAGAGGCTGCTGCCACCACTGTTTCTCATTTTAAGAATGACCTGGACATAAATCCTTTTCTTTTCTGTTATCTATTATACTGCTTCAGGCTCAGATAAGTCACCCAGAAGAATCTGTCCTAGTCATGCAGGACCACAGAAAGATAAAATTTGCCCCTTAGATTATTTGAGTCAGGTCATAATTTTCAAATGAAGTTTGACTAGGAAACTATAAAAATTAAAATCCACAGATATTAAAAACACAAATATTAATACTATATGAAATTCAGAATTTATATTTTAAGCTATTTAGAGTCTAATCACAAGGTTTATATACACTATAACCATTTGTTAAACACCTACTGAATGGCTGGAGCAAGGCGTCACCAAGCTTAACACACAACTCTAGCCATTGAGGAACTCAGAGAGTGACACAAATAAATTTTTAGGATACTCCACAATAGCTAACATGGAACTGTAGGAAGAATGCCACGGAAGCACAGGGAAGAAAGTGACAAGTCCTGATCCACAGCCAAGTCCAGGCTATTTGGCGAAAATGATGACAGGGGACTGGGAAAAATCAATGGAAGACTGTAGACAGGGGAAGAGGCATGCTGAGAATTTTACCTTGGGAAGGAAACTGGTGCCACTGTGAGGGAGGGATTTGATAAGGAGGAGGGGAAAGGTGAGCTATCTGAAAAAGGAAGATTGGTTATGAGACTCTAATAGTAGTAGAGGCAAGATACAGGGAAACTTCTAAAGCCATGGTGGCATGGAGTTAGAGAGAAGACCCACTGAGTCATATTGCAGCAAGCATGTCCCAGCTGAGAATAAGGTATGGAGAGAGGATGAGGGGAACAGCATTTTCAGGTGGGGAGGCTGCAAGTCCATGATTGATGTGAGGAGTACAGGATGAGGGTTATTTAGGAGGGTGATGAATTTGGTTTTGAACATGATGAGTGTGAGGAGCCAGCAGAACACATATCTAAGCGAAGAAAAATGTTCAGCAAACAAGGAATCTGGGTCTGCAGCTCAGGATAAGGAGGGGAGGGTTGGAGTCACCATGGGGAGTGCCTGAAACTTTGGGAGAAGATACAGGCAGCACAGAGAGGGCTCTTTGCAGGAGAATTTCACCAAGACCTGAGGCAACTCTGCTAGCTCTTAACTTGGGAGTGAGATGATGAAGTCTTTACCCTCGGCTCTGCTGTTTTCTAGTCAAATATCCTCTGAAAGACATTTAACTTCTCTGAGGTATTCTCATTTGTCACAAATATCTTAGACGGGTGTTTTGAGAATTAAATGAGAGCAGCACATTGTAATGTGCTGTGTAAATGTAGGGATTGCTGTGCAGTTAAGTACAGGGACTTCTGAAGCTCCTCTGGAGTCTCCTTTAAAAAACTCCATCAATTCCCATAAGGATTCAATGAATATGCTCCCTTCCTGGGAAGCAACACAAACCTCAGACCTACGACAACAGTAGCTCGCATAACAAACATTTCACTGAAGAGACAAAGGTTAAGAAACAGTGATGAATTTTTGAAGGTGAAAAAGATTTGACTATCATTTAGATATTCACCTCAGCAACACAACTGGGTTTTACTAGCAGAGAAGCGCCACTGGGACCCATCCACTGTCCCTTACCTGACCTCGGTCTTGAACATGATTCTTTGTGGTAAGGAGGCCACTGGTGGTGATCACAGTCTCATAAAGTATGTACCCATAAGACTGACCATTCCCCTGGTTCACAGATAGCTCCTCCATGCAGATCGGCTTGACAGAGCTGATGGGCTGTGACAGAAACAGGAACACAAACCAGGCTGAACGTTCAGGCTTGGAGAGATAAATTTCAGAAACCAATACCCAAAGCCCACTTCTCCAATGGAACTGCCCCCAAAAGTCTTGAGGACAAATGTATAAAAAAGGAATGTATAATGATAATCATGCTTAAGTGTCACATATTAATGTCCTTTTTAAAAACTAAAAGTTTTCCAAACCAGCTTTATATTTCTCTACATGTGCTAGCCAGTAATGTATTCTTATTTTTCAGATGGAAAAGCTGAAATCAAGGAAAGGGAATGATCTGTTATCTTGCTCATCAATTTATGATAAAGCCTGGACTAGACTCCTGATTTCACAAATTCCATGCCAGGTGTGCCAGACTCTGTCTATCATTGGTCGTCTCTTCTTTTTCCTTCATATAGTAAAAGAAATCATCCTAACCCACAGTCTGTGACTATTCATGAATCTGCCTATCTAACAGTGACCTAAAGCACTAAAAGTCTGTTAATCCCCATGTCTGTTAGACTTCTCCTTCTGAAGGTCCCTAAATGATTCCAATGTAGTATCTGCCAAACTATATTTACCACATTTCCCCACCCTACTCTTTTTCCTTTCCAGAGCAACACTAACCATCCGGTCAAAAAGGTAAAAAGTATGTACGATGTCTCTTCCTCTTCCTCAATATCCCCAATCAACCAGTCATCACCTCCTTTAGAGTCTGACTCTAAATCTGTTTCACTAATCCTTCTTCACCTTCATTATCTAAGCTCAACTTAAGTAGCTTTTTATTCATTTTCAGTGTTCTAGCATGGTCCCACTCTACTCCATCCCCCATTCAACTACCAAAGATATCCTTCTGATGCAAAATTGGTCATCTGATTCCCATGTCTTAAAATAGCTTCCATAACTTTCAGGGAAATGTTCAAATTTCTTAGCATAAAAACATGACCCGGGGCGGGGGGGCGCCTGGGTGGCTCAGTGGGTTAAAGCCTCTGCCTTCGGCTCAGGTCATAATCTCAGGGTCCTGGGATCGAGCCCCGCATCAGACTCTCTGCTCCGCAGGGAGCCTGCTTCCTCCTCCCTCTGCCTGCCTCTCTGCCTACTTGTGATCTCTGTCTGTCAAATAAATAAATAAAATATTAAAAACAAAAAAAACAAAAACCATGACCTGGGGTGCCTGGATGGCTCAGTCAGTTAAGTATCTGCCTTTGGTTCAGGTCATGGTCCCAAGGTCCTGGGATGGAGCCCTCCATTGGGCTCCCAGCTCATCAGGAAGCCTGCTTCTCCCTCTGCCCCTCCCCCCACTCATGCTTGCCCTCCTCCCTTCTCTCTCTCTCTCTCAAATAAATAAGTAAAATCTCTAAACACACACATGCTTGCCCTCCTCCCTTCTCTCTCTCTCTCTCAAATAAATAAGTAAAATCTCTAAACACACACAGGCTCTCTGCTCAGCAGGGAGCCTGCTTCCCTCTCTCTCTCTCTCTCTCTCTGCCTGCCTCTCTGTCTACTTGTGATCTCTCTCTGTCGAATAAATAAATAAATAAAAAATCTTTAAAAAAAAAAAAAAAGAAACTACTTCTTGTAACATTTTGGTGTAACACCAAAGAATATCCAAAATAATTTCCTTTGAAGACTGTTAAAACACTTCTCCTTTTTCCAGTTACGTATCTGTGTTAAGCTGGATTTTCTTCATATGCTTCAACAAAAACAACATAATGCAGTGGATTGAATCTAGAAGCACATATGAGAATCCAGGTATCATCTATTTAGCCTAAAGACATTTGCCAAAATGTAAAACAATGATATATTTCTCACTGAACTTTTAAAGTATACTTTAAAATTTTTTAATAAAAAATGAGTTTATTGAATTTATTTTTAAGTGAATTAATAATTAAATATTTTTTAGAAAACTTGATATCTACACTATATTCCAGACCTATCAAATCAAATCCTTTGGAGGTGGGACCTAAACATTATTTTTATAAACTTCCCCAGATGATTCTAATGTATAGACAAGTTTAGAACTAGCGCCCTAGAGCAATGTTCTCAAGTTTTGGTGTTTATCAGCATCACCTGGGGAACTTGGTAAGACTATGAGTTGTAGGCTTCATGCTACTTCAGTAAGTCTGGACCACTATATTTTTTATTAGTTCTCCAGGTGAGCTGATACACACCAAGAGTGAAGAACCACTATCATACAGGTCAAGAGCATTAGGCCCCTTTCTTAAATCTATTTGGATCCTGGACCTGTTATTTGATGTAATGTCTTCTTTCCATAAGATGTGGGTTCACTCTTCCTTTTCATGGGTTTCAGTAAGCAAAGTATCAAGAGGAAATGCCCTGCTTTTACTGAAAGGACTCTTACTGCAAGTGGTGTAATCAAGCAGAAATGCACCCCAGCTCCTGCAGGGACTGCTGCCTGTCCTGTCTCCCTGAGGAGCCTCCCTTCCAGTCTGTGCTGCACAGTCATGGAGGGTCTGTCGCCGAGTCTAGGGGCAAGAGCTACTAAAGTGAACTCAGAGGATGGTGCTCTGATGGTTAGGTGACAAATGAATCTACCACACCTGTCTCCAGAATACAAAGTTCTCTATTGGGTTGATTTTGTTGTATCTTCAGAATTTGGATGACTGCCACTCGGGATTTCTCCTGGTTTGTCAAACCCATGAGACCTTTGCTCATCCAAATATTAGTAAGCCAGGAATGGGAGTCTGTTATCAGCTAGATTTGAGGTGTCAGGGAGGAGCTGGGCCTGGCTGCAGATGGCTGTGACCTTGATGATGTTACACTGGCATAGCAATGGAGAGCTATCGCCTGAGGGACAGCAAGTTTACAGAGGGTAACAAGCATAAAGACCCTCCGGGCCCCATGTTGATTAACTTTCTCTCCTTCCACGGATTTGTCAAAAACTGAGCAGAGTTCGTATTCCTGCATAAATTTAGGTTGCTGAGAGACAGAGAGAGAGAAAGGACATCTAGAAACCAGCTAAGTGTTTAGCAGATTACAGAACGGTTTCAGGTGCTCCACTCCCTTCCCGGACAGATTTGTGTTCCTAAGGCTAGAAGTGTAGGAAGCTTATGGACAGAAATATTGCCTACTATACAAAGACATCTGTATTATATAGGAGAGGACAGACTTCTCTGTCAGTCCTCAACCTCTTCAACCTGCCCCTAGAAGAACAGAACAGGCACTTAGTCTTTCTGTTTGAGCTTTTTGACAGAATCTAGGTGAAAATATTCAGTGTCACTAAATTTTGCTTGAGTATCTCAGTGTTTAACACTGATGGACCCTAAAGATACAACAATTAAAGAAGGACAAATATTCACTTGGATAGAGAAATTGCATTTAGGCTATTAATTAGCAACTCACTTGGATAGAGAAATTGCAATTAGGCTATTAATTAACCCGGTATTTCACCCAAGGCACTAACTTCTGGTTATCTGGGGGAAAAATAACATTAAATCACCATTAAAGCTTCTTCCAGTAAGATAGCATAGACTAGGTAAGAATATTTGACTGGCCTAAGTGCTGTCTATATTACCTGGGATCTTAAGGAATCATGAAGACCAGACACCAGTAATGCGCTGTGCCTCTTATAGCAACACACCATATTGTGCTTATTTATAGAGGTAAAGGGATAATATTTGTAAAAATGTCATGTGATTTTTCTTTTCAGTCTATCCCCTATAGGACTTTAACCCCAGTTTACACTAGGAATCCATTAATCTATGAGGATATTAGAATTTCTTTCAAAAGTAGTACAAAAAAGAAAGAATAAGCTGTTTCTGTCATTCAGAACTAGGATTATGCAGAAGAAAAACAGAGTCATAGACTATTATTATCCTGAAAGAAGATTTCCCAGATTCTGTCATCGTTGCCTTTTATTTTATTTTTTTAAAATTTATTTATTTATTTATTTATTTATTTATTTGACAGACAGAGATCACAAGTAGGCAGAGAGGCAGGCAGAGAGAGGAGGAAGCAGGCTCGCTGCTGAGCAGAGAGCCCGATGCGGGGCTCGATCCCAGGACCCTGGGATCACGACCTGAGCCAAAGGCAGAGGCTTTAACCCACTGAGACACCCAGGCGCCCCATCGTTGCCTTTTATTTATAAAAGTTTAATCCCCAAGGCTCCCAACTTCTAGCTCTTTCCTGTGAGGTAGGTTCTGACTAGGAGAACCTGGTATGCATTTCTCTCCTGGAGGGATTTTTGCCTCTAGAGGAAATCTGGGTAGTATCTGCACACATTTTGGTTGTCATAACTAAGAGGGTTGTGCTACCAGCATGTAGTGCATAGAGACCGGGGATGCTGTTCAACGTCCTGCAATATTCAGGCAGCTCCTGTCACACAGACTTATCTGGCCCAAAAGAGTAACAGTGTTGAGACAGGCTGAGATCCTGCTCTATGACAAAGATGCTCAAAGTGTGGTCCTCAGACCAGCATTATTGCCATCACCTAGGAACTTGGTAAAAATGCAAATCATCAGGCCCCCCACCTAAGAACTACTGAACTAGAAATTCTGGGAAAGGAGACCAGCAATCTGTGCTTTAACAAGCCCTCCAGGTGATGTCCAAACTAAGGCTTATGCTCTATGGAAAGTCAGAGGCTATGATACAGGACCGTTGATACTTTCCAGTTCTGGGTTATGGTGAGAGGAGAAACAAGAGATAGAGGAAAGAAGCCTTGTTGCCGGCTTGCTCTTTCCTCCTTGGCAGGTTTGAACTGAGAGATGTGGTGGTGGGATGGAAAGTGAAGGAAGCATCAAGCAGGGAGATCATGCTCTCCAACATCCTTGGGCTATGGAAGTCCTGGTCCACATGGGTGCTGCTGGTCCCCTGGCTTTTGCAGATGCAAAGAGTGGACTCAGGATCTTGATTCTAGGAGGAATGCAGCCTCTTATACAACTGGCCTGAAATCTGGCTATGATTCCTCATGGTCTTGGCTTGGAAGTCTCGACAGCCCTTGATGCAATGACAGCTCACCTTCATGGTGACCCACTCTCCCAAGCTTCCCGGAAGCCTGTCAGCTAACCCCAGGGCCAGTTTATACCATGCCGAAATTTGCAGCAGCTTTAGAAAGTAAAGCTCCACAGATCTCCCCTTTGCCTGTCCAGACAGTTGATGCATCTCCAACACTTAAATGGCTCCCGTGCTCTCACTATGGCTCAAAAGGTTTGCAGCACCCAGAGGACTGGGAGAACAACATGGACTCAAGAAGAGTAGCATATCAGGTACCAAAGGTGGTAGTCAGGTGGTGGGTAAAGAATAATAAGGTGACAAGGAGGCACCAGACCAGGCAGTTGGTGTCATGAGTCTCAAAGAAGCAGGGCTTTCCCCTGACTATAGAAAAGCCAGTGGTATGGTATGGAATAAGAACTGGAGGGTAAAAGGAAAATACCTTTTTTTTAAAAAAATACATAGAAAACACAGAGTGTATATGAACTGCATTAATGTTTACATTTTATTCGATTTCTTCAAAAGATCACTTTTGCTTCAAATTTACATTTGTGGGGTCAAGTATTCTGAGCATCTCATTTTTTCAGCATTTTATTTGGTGGTCAAACAGCCTTTATTGTAGCAGTATGATAAAGGGTATGCACTAAGTAGGTCTATTGTGTAATGAGCATCAGAAAAAGGTTAGCTAACCTATGCCAAAAGAGGAACGACTGGCAAATTAGGAAGTGGATGGTAGGCCCAAACCAAACCATTGGTTAAGTGGAGAAGCCAGGGTAGTTTCAGCAATGGAGTTATCAGGATGGGTAGGTTACTCACAGCCCCACTGTTGAAGTGATTCATCTCAATCAATTTCATACATTATGTCACAACACTCAAGATTCAATATCCTGGAAAAGAAAGTCTGATTAGTCTACTGTACATCACATGCCCACCCCTGGCAGGGAAGGACAGTTGCAGGTTGGAAGAAAGGGCAGCGTGATTATCAGTCCCACAAAGTCTCTAATGAAGGGAACAAGGGTGATTCTCCAAAAAGACCTCTGGATCCTACTACCAACATAAGGATCAGGAAAGCTGGGCATACAGACACCAATGGGCAGGCACAGAGACTGCAACCTTCTCACCTGTGGTGACTGGGCCATGCAGTCCCTCCCTTTGGCAACCTGAGAAATGGTACCAGGAAAAGTGCTTAGGAATGACCATACATGGCAGCACAAGAGAGAGCAGTAGGAAGCATATTTCAGAAAAGGCAAGAAGTAGAAAATGTTGGGACCTTGGTTTACAATGAGGGAGGGATCCAGACAGCACACTGGAAACATCTGGAAGGAAGGGAGGCCCAGGGAGTTGGGTTAAGGCTGTTAGAGGAGTGAGCTAGTCAGGTCACTTGGAAATGGGAGGTGATGAGTAGAGCTATACCAGGTAAAAGAGAAAACCTGGCTATTAAGCAAAGGCAGTGAGGAGGTGTTCAGGTTCCTGGGAGATAGTACATTCTGACTTCTTTATCTCTAGCTCAGTTAGAAAGACCCAGAAGGATTGACTGAGATGCTGCAAATTTACCCTCTTGAATATCATACCTAGACGAGATATGTTTGTGAAGTGGATCTCCAGGCCAGGTTTAAACTCCTCAAACACAATGATCTGTGAAGAGAAAGGAGGTGGGGTGGCCATGAGATTCAAGTTCTGACTCGTTGCAAGGCAAAGGCCAAATGAAGTGGACTGGGATGAGGGAGGTGTAGGGGGGACATTACCTCATTTGATCCAGGACGAAGCCAGGGTCCTGGAAGGTAAAAGGTCTCCTGGGGACCTATATTCCAGTAGCGTCCCAGATTCTTTCCATTGATGAATATTACACCTTTTGTCCAGCCCTGAAGAAGATTGGAATGAAGGATTCAAGACCTGAGTTCTAGATGTAATGACACAAGGGTGAAGACACACATACCCCATAAACACATCTGATCACAGTCATAGATACACATAGATGGAGTGGATTACCACACATGGCCTTAAATGGAAGGTTACCTGGAGAGGTCTATGTTATTGCCCCTGGCCTGGGGTTGGCTCAACACCTAGGCCTCAAGAAGGAAGGTACTGTTTTCTAACTCATCTGTCCCAAGTCAGGGAAGGGTCCTTCCATTGACCATCAGGCATTTACCAAAACATGCTGAGCCCCAAACAAAGTCTGAATTGTAGAATTTTGGGGTGGCTGTACATATGCATTAAAATCTCAACATCCCCACCACAGATTGGATGTGTGTTCTAAGGGGTTGAGGATCTCAATGTCTTGGATTATGTCTGGGGACAAGTGAACCACACTCACTAAATTCTTCATGTAGTAGACTCTACAGCTGTCTGCACTAGAACACACTACTTATGTCTCTGTTGCATTTGTTAAGCATCTACTCCTCATCCTTGTCAACACCAGGGAAGGGACAGCCTCCAGAATGCTGTGGAGTGGCTGATGTCCCAGGAAGCCTACATTTCCTTTCACAGGATAGGGCCCATGTACCAAGGAGCTTTTTCTCAAAGATCCTTTTCAGATGGGGGCATAGGGGAATAGGCAGGGGAGAAATATCACTAACCTCCATTTTTATGAAGGTGTCTCTGGGGTCATTACCTATTCTCAGGATACCGAGGAAGAAGGCAGGGCCCCGATGTTTGAATACAGCTGGTTTCCAGATGTTAGGAAGGTCCCTAAGAGGAAATCAAACACCAATGGAAAGGTCATGCCCTTCTTTGTGTGTCAGCTGTGATTTTTGAGGTAAGTCCCCTTTGTTCCCAAGCCTGGCATTCCTCCTACAGCATAGGCACATGCCTCTAAGGGGATATGATGCAGAAAAAACAAACAAACAAAAAGATCAGCAGACCAGGAGTTGCATGAAGGAGGGGATGTTCATCACTCTGCCCCAGACAACTATGACACTTGGGGTCATTTCCTTCAACACTGTGGGTCTCATCTCTCCTATCTGAAAACAAAGGAGGTTAATCTGCATGGTCTCTGAGCTTCTTTCCATCTCTAAATCAGAACCATCTTTGATCAATCACCTTGAGTTGATGGTCTGGCACCCACCTTTGTATAAATTTAGTTTTCATATCCAGGCTATGGATTTTAAAATTTCTTAAAGGAGATTTGTTCAGGTAGATATCCCCAATTAAACCTACAAAAGAGGGAATAAAAGGAACATGAAGAAGGCAAGCAGAGATGTGAACACAGAGATGTAAACAGGTTGTGGCCAGGTCTCCCCCCGAAGGAAGATGTTTTCCTGCCTTTATCAAATGGAAGGTTTCTGCAAAATCTTACATAAGTTCTTCCTTCTGTTATACATGTACACTTCTTAGAGCATGCCTCTATGTCCAACATACAGCAGAGATACTGCTGTCCAGTAAATCATACACCTGGCCATGACTGTCCAGCTTACAATAAGAGCAATGGAATTTGATGCCTCAAGGTCTCAAACTTCTTCACCCTTGGAAGGAAGGAGGCCTACCTTTTCTCTCCTTATTGATGTCCTGACCATAGGCAAGGCGGCCTTGATTCTCCACCAGGATCCTCAGTGTTGGGTTATCGTTGTAGACCTGTTCAAGATAGACAAGCCACAGTGGGTACCACTCAGAGAACTTTTCTATAGACCTCTTAAGTCTTCTCTGAAACTCAGATGAGATTGTAAGCAGGGTGACTGACAGACAGCAGGCCTCAAAAGCCTGCAGACCTCCAGCTCTGGGTCAAGTAAACCCTTAGGCTCTTGCCCTTCCTACTTACTCCACCCTCACCCTCACCCCCATACTAGGCCTTTCAGAAAACAGTCACTCAAACATTTCACTAGAGATTTTTGAGGCAGGTGACAAACCTAGAGCTTCTGAGCAGCAAATATCCAACTTGTTGAAGTTCTGCTCACCCAAAGCATAGACACTTGTACTTTAGAAGCACATACAGCTCTCCTGCACCCCTGCTAGGCTCTTAAGCTGGGAACATTTCAAAGAACCGTGGAGGAGAAAATAAGCTATCACAAGGTCAGGCCACGCTTACAATTAAGCCAGGGCACTGAAGTATTAGTTCATCAACACTAGATTATATACCATTTTCCTGGGAATAGTCAGCTGATCAGTGGAACGATCGAAGATGCCTAAAAAGTTCTCATCCAAAAACACCTGCCAAAGAAAGAGGAGAGCACCATTAAGTCCTCATAAGGAAAAGGATAAAATGGTCCTTAGGAAAGCAAAGAAAAGGCAAGTTCTAGGAGAAGGATTAACTCTGTCTCATAGAATATTACAAGCAGACTATGAGTTGACAAAAATACAACATATTCAAAGCAGTACAGTTGTGAGATGTGTGAGGCAAAGTCTGGAGAAGGATGTTCTAATACCAAATCTGGGCCTTGCTGTACTATAGGACAAGGAGGGAAAGAATAAAATTTTTAAAAGACCTGCAGGGAATGAGGGGAAAAGGAAGGTAGAGAATGAGTCTTGTGATTGAATGGATCTTGTGAAAGAAGTGATGATCACAGGGAAGATGAGACTCCAGGCGCAGGAGGCATCTGCCTGCCTTGCCTACCTGGGTTCACTCTCATAATGGATCCAGTCTTCCAGGCTTCCCCCGACCCTTATCTGAAGAGGCTGCTGCCACCACTGTTTCTCATTTTAAGAATGACCTGGACATAAATCCTTTTCTTTTCTGTTATCTATTATACTGCTTCAGGCTCAGATAAGTCACCCAGAAGAATCTGTCCTAGTCATGCAGGACCACAGAAAGATAAAATTTGCCCCTTAGATTATTTGAGTCAGGTCATAATTTTCAAATGAAGTTTGACTAGGAAACTATAAAAATTAAAATCCACAGATATTAAAAACACAAATATTAATACTATATGAAATTCAGAATTTATATTTTAAGCTATTTAGAGTCTAATCACAAGGTTTATATACACTATAACCATTTGTTAAACACCTACTGAATGGCTGGAGCAAGGCGTCACCAAGCTTAACACACAACTCTAGCCATTGAGGAACTCAGAGAGTGACACAAATAAATTTTTAGGATACTCCACAATAGCTAACATGGAACTGTAGGAAGAATGCCACGGAAGCACAGGGAAGAAAGTGACAAGTCCTGATCCACAGCCAAGTCCAGGCTATTTGGCGAAAATGATGACAGGGGACTGGGAAAAATCAATGGAAGACTGTAGACAGGGGAAGAGGCATGCTGAGAATTTTACCTTGGGAAGGAAACTGGTGCCACTGTGAGGGAGGGATTTGATAAGGAGGAGGGGAAAGGTGAGCTATCTGAAAAAGGAAGATTGGTTATGAGACTCTAATAGTAGTAGAGGCAAGATACAGGGAAACTTCTAAAGCCATGGTGGCATGGAGTTAGAGAGAAGACCCACTGAGTCATATTGCAGCAAGCATGTCCCAGCTGAGAATAAGGTATGGAGAGAGGATGAGGGGAACAGCATTTTCAGGTGGGGAGGCTGCAAGTCCATGATTGATGTGAGGAGTACAGGATGAGGGTTATTTAGGAGGGTGATGAATTTGGTTTTGAACATGATGAGTGTGAGGAGCCAGCAGAACACATATCTAAGCGAAGAAAAATGTTCAGCAAACAAGGAATCTGGGTCTGCAGCTCAGGATAAGGAGGGGAGGGTTGGAGTCACCATGGGGAGTGCCTGAAACTTTGGGAGAAGATACAGGCAGCACAGAGAGGGCTCTTTGCAGGAGAATTTCACCAAGACCTGAGGCAACTCTGCTAGCTCTTAACTTGGGAGTGAGATGATGAAGTCTTTACCCTCGGCTCTGCTGTTTTCTAGTCAAATATCCTCTGAAAGACATTTAACTTCTCTGAGGTATTCTCATTTGTCACAAATATCTTAGACGGGTGTTTTGAGAATTAAATGAGAGCAGCACATTGTAATGTGCTGTGTAAATGTAGGGATTGCTGTGCAGTTAAGTACAGGGACTTCTGAAGCTCCTCTGGAGTCTCCTTTAAAAAACTCCATCAATTCCCATAAGGATTCAATGAATATGCTCCCTTCCTGGGAAGCAACACAAACCTCAGACCTACGACAACAGTAGCTCGCATAACAAACATTTCACTGAAGAGACAAAGGTTAAGAAACAGTGATGAATTTTTGAAGGTGAAAAAGATTTGACTATCATTTAGATATTCACCTCAGCAACACAACTGGGTTTTACTAGCAGAGAAGCGCCACTGGGACCCATCCACTGTCCCTTACCTGACCTCGGTCTTGAACATGATTCTTTGTGGTAAGGAGGCCACTGGTGGTGATCACAGTCTCATAAAGTATGTACCCATAAGACTGACCATTCCCCTGGTTCACAGATAGCTCCTCCATGCAGATCGGCTTGACAGAGCTGATGGGCTGTGACAGAAACAGGAACACAAACCAGGCTGAACGTTCAGGCTTGGAGAGATAAATTTCAGAAACCAATACCCAAAGCCCACTTCTCCAATGGAACTGCCCCCAAAAGTCTTGAGGACAAATGTATAAAAAAGGAATGTATAATGATAATCATGCTTAAGTGTCACATATTAATGTCCTTTTTAAAAACTAAAAGTTTTCCAAACCAGCTTTATATTTCTCTACATGTGCTAGCCAGTAATGTATTCTTATTTTTCAGATGGAAAAGCTGAAATCAAGGAAAGGGAATGATCTGTTATCTTGCTCATCAATTTATGATAAAGCCTGGACTAGACTCCTGATTTCACAAATTCCATGCCAGGTGTGCCAGACTCTGTCTATCATTGGTCGTCTCTTCTTTTTCCTTCATATAGTAAAAGAAATCATCCTAACCCACAGTCTGTGACTATTCATGAATCTGCCTATCTAACAGTGACCTAAAGCACTAAAAGTCTGTTAATCCCCATGTCTGTTAGACTTCTCCTTCTGAAGGTCCCTAAATGATTCCAATGTAGTATCTGCCAAACTATATTTACCACATTTCCCCACCCTACTCTTTTTCCTTTCCAGAGCAACACTAACCATCCGGTCAAAAAGGTAAAAAGTATGTACGATGTCTCTTCCTCTTCCTCAATATCCCCAATCAACCAGTCATCACCTCCTTTAGAGTCTGACTCTAAATCTGTTTCACTAATCCTTCTTCACCTTCATTATCTAAGCTCAACTTAAGTAGCTTTTTATTCATTTTCAGTGTTCTAGCATGGTCCCACTCTACTCCATCCCCCATTCAACTACCAAAGATATCCTTCTGATGCAAAATTGGTCATCTGATTCCCATGTCTTAAAATAGCTTCCATAACTTTCAGGGAAATGTTCAAATTTCTTAGCATAAAAACATGACCCGGGGCGGGGGGGCGCCTGGGTGGCTCAGTGGGTTAAAGCCTCTGCCTTCGGCTCAGGTCATAATCTCAGGGTCCTGGGATCGAGCCCCGCATCAGACTCTCTGCTCCGCAGGGAGCCTGCTTCCTCCTCCCTCTGCCTGCCTCTCTGCCTACTTGTGATCTCTGTCTGTCAAATAAATAAATAAAATATTAAAAACAAAAAAAACAAAAACCATGACCTGGGGTGCCTGGATGGCTCAGTCAGTTAAGTATCTGCCTTTGGTTCAGGTCATGGTCCCAAGGTCCTGGGATGGAGCCCTCCATTGGGCTCCCAGCTCATCAGGAAGCCTGCTTCTCCCTCTGCCCCTCCCCCCACTCATGCTTGCCCTCCTCCCTTCTCTCTCTCTCTCTCAAATAAATAAGTAAAATCTCTAAACACACACATGCTTGCCCTCCTCCCTTCTCTCTCTCTCTCTCAAATAAATAAGTAAAATCTCTAAACACACACACCACACAGACACACAGACACACACACACACACACAAACGGCTTTTTAGACTGCCTTGGAGAAATACATGATCCTAGTCTGTGGAGCCACATGGCCTGAAACATTCTGGAGGACAAAGAAGATATCAAAAGCTACCAGACTCATGTCAAGAGGACAAGAGGGCACAGGGGCCAACTTAAAGGAGATGGGACAATTTGAGTATCAAAAGGAATGACTGCAACAGGATCAAAACATGTTAAATGTGTGTGTGTTTGTTTTTTTTTTTTTTTTAAGTATAAGTTTTCAGAAGGATCTTGGGGAGATGGTGTCAGAAAGATTCTGACCGGGGTGCCTGGGTGGCTCAGTGGGTTAAAGCCTCTGCCTTCAGCTCAGGTCATGATCCCAGGGTCCTGGGATTGAGCCCCATATCGGGCTCTCGGCTCCGCGGGGAGCCTGCTTTCTCCTCTCTCTCTGCCTGCTTGTGATCTCTGTCAAATAAATAAATAAAATCTTAAAAAAAAAAAAAAAAGAAAGAAAGATTCTGACCTCACCTCCTTCCACAGACATATCAAGGCTATAGCTGCACATTGTGCACCTCACTCTTAAAATGATATGAAGACCAGCAAAACTGACGTTCCACAGCTAGAGACATAAAAAGAAGGCCACACTGAGAGAGGTGGAAGGGGCAAGAGGCAATGGAATCAAATCCCTGGCATAGCACCTCACAAGCAAGAAGAGGATTCCAGGCATGGAGGTCATCCCTGAGGAGTGGAGGGGATCAAGCCCTGTATCAGACACCCTTGGTCCTAGAGACCTATACCAAGAAGAAATCTGGCTTTGAAAATCAGCAGGACCTAATTTCAGGAAAATCAAAGGTCCACAGGAAACCAGGTGTCTACCCATGTAGAGCTAGAATGTTGGTATCAATTGGTCCAAGACCCAGCACAGAGGCAGCAGTTTGAAAAGCACCTGGGTTATATATAAAGATTTACTGTCTGATTTTAGAACATATGCCTGGGGGGTAAGGATCTGTAGAAGTTTCTCCTAGAATGCAAGTGCAGGTAGAAGCCATTTTTCTTGCCCTCCTATAGCCTAGATAGTCCTACTCTTGTGGAGCCATTTCTAACATTATCCATCGACCTTGCTAGCATGGCTTGACCCACCCTGGTATTCTCCTACAGACCAGATCTAGCAGGTACCCTTCCCACTACAGCCAGAGTCCAGAGACCAGAGTCCCCTCAGAGTGACAGTTGCTCCTCCACACCTGCTGGGCAGCCCTGGCCTATACCAGTGCCCCTCCAAAGCAACTCCTTGCCTGGGGAGGAGAGAGCCAGTCTTGCAACTAATCTATGACAAAAGAGTAAAAAATATACAATGGGGAGGAGTCTCTTCAATAAATAGTGCTGAGCTGGGGCACCCGGGTGGCTCAGTTGGTTAAGCAGCTGCCTTCGGCTTGGGTCATGATCCCAGTGTCCTGGGATTGAGTCCCACATCGGGCTCCTTGCTCGGCGGGGAGCCTGCTTCTCCCTCTGCCTCTGCCTACCATTCTGTCTGCCTGTGCTCGCTCTCTCTCCCTCTCTCTCTGACAAATAAATAAAATCTTTAAAATAAATAAATAAATAAATAAATAGTGCTGAGGAAACCAGACAGCTACATGGAAAAGAATGAAACTCGACCACTCTTACATCATACATGAAAATAAACTCAAATTGTATTGATTAAATACCTAAATGTAAAACATGAAACTATAACACTCCTAAAAGAAAACATAGGCTGTAAAATCTTGGACATCAGCCTTAGCAATATTTCTCTGGATCTGTCTCCCCAGGCAAGGGAAGCAAAAGGAAAAATAAACAATGGGAACTATATCAAACTAAAAAGCTTCTATATAGAAAAGGAAACCCTTAACAAAATAAGAAAACAAACTACTGATTGGGAGAAGATATTTGCAAATGATAAATCTGATGAGGGGTTAATATCCAAAAATATAAAGAACTTGTACAATCATTATCAAAACCAAATAATTCAATCTAAAAATGGGTAGAAGATCTAAATGGACATTTTTCACAAAGCAGGAATACAGATGGCCAATACACACATGAAAAGATGTTAAATGTCTTTAATCACCAGGGAAGTGTAAATGAAAACCGCCCTGAGGTGTCACCTCACAGCAGTCAGAATGGCTAATACCTAAGAAATATTAAGTGTTGGTGAGCATGTGGTGAAAAAGGAACCCTCATGAACTGTTAGTAGGAATATGATTTGGTGCAGCCAGTGTGGAAAACAGTATGGAGGTTCCTCAAAAAATTAAAAATAGAAATACCATATGACCCAGTAATTCCACCACTGGATATTTACCTGAAGGAAATAAAAATACTACTTTGAAAAGATATATGTGCCCCTAAGTTTACTGTAACATTATTTATAATAGTTAACATATAAGTTAACTATAAGTTATAAGTTAACACTACATAAGTGTTCACTGATAGATGAATGACTAAAGAAGATGGGATATATCATATGGTTTCACTTATTTGTGGAGCATAAGAAATAACATGGAGGACATGGGGAGATGGAGAGGAGAAGGGAGTTGAGGGAAATTGGAGGGGGAGACAAACCACGAGAGACTACGGACTCTGAAAAACAATCTGAGGGTTTTGAAGGGGCAGGGGGTGGGAGGTTGGGTGAGCCTGGTGGTGGGTATTATGGAGGACACATATTGCATGGAGCACTGGGTGTGGTGCATAAACAATGAATTCTGGTACATTGAAAAGAAATTTAAAAAATAAATTCTGGTACACTGAAAAAGAAATTTTAAAAAATTAAAAATAAAAAAATAAAATAAAAAAGAAGATGGGATATATATATATATATATATACATGTATATATATATATATATATATATA